>NC_091117.1:65572500-66172500 GCF_040183065.1 Periplaneta americana | reverse complement strand
ATTTAGACTTATGACTTTTTTGTAAGAGACCAGGTTTGTGCTCCGTAAAAGAGTACTTGTAAAAAGTAACTATTGAATACTAGCCTTTTGTGTTACAATTTCTGTGTTCTGTAAAGCAGGATGAAGGATAATTTAAGGAATTTTGCCAAGCTGAAGAGACTCGTCTTTCGATTTCCATATTCATACTCTGAGGATATAATTTATCCAAGATATGTAAATAATGTGGAACTGATTCGATGATTTCGTTATTCACTTTTACTGGGCCTTCTGTGTAATTAGACATTATTTTTGTCTTCTTTTCGTTTGGTGATAAATTTATTATTTTACTTTTTATTCTTCTGAGTCCTGAGACATTTGCTGTTTTATTTTTAAAGTTCAATATAATTCTACACTTAAAAAAATCACTGACATGAGGAAAAATTCTGAAAATATTCTGCGGGTAACAGTTAGAGCACAAATACCGGTATATTATACTATACTTCGGGTCTATGCACATGAGAGGGAAAGTCAAAAAGTAACCTTAATAATTGTTTTATTAATTGAATATGTACAATAATACTACAAACACTTACTCACTTTTCAACATAGTTCCCACTACGTTCAATACAAGTGTTCCTGTTATACTATGTTGAAAGGTGATGAAGTGTTTGTAGTCTTTTTGTGCATATGCAATTAATAAAACAAAATTATTGAGGTTACTTTTTGACTCTCCCTCGTAATTTATATCTTATATGATAGTCATATATGAAGTATGGTATAGTATACTATACTCTAAGGACTCAGGAGGTTATGTAAGTTATAACTAGAGTCCTGCTTTAGGTTCCCTAAAGCCTTCAAGCGACTCACATCAGTGTAGGTATGTATGGAGTATAGATCGGCAGCATCAGACTCTACTACACACTTCAGGTCTGCTGTTCAGTGAACACGCGAAAACAAAACAAATCTGGGCGCTTGGAGATCAGTGCTGTAATAGAAGAATTTGGTAGCCAGCACTTTATTAGGAAAGAAGAACATGTATTTTGTCAAAAATAAGGATAATTTTTCTTCATTTGAAACACTTAAAACGTTTACAGTCATTGATTGTAGGCCCTAATGTGGAGGGACTCGTAAAGCACGCACTCATAATTTGTTTCATTTTAGGTTTGTGCTGATATTTATGTTTATTTTTCATTAAATCTAAAGTATATTAATGCATTTTATTTACTATAAAGAGGTAGACAAATTCCGGACAGCATGTAGTCATGCAAAAAAATTTATGTAGTACCTGAATTGTTTATGGAGTTCAAAATTTATTAAGATTTCGATTTCTTTCATGTCACTTAATAGATTACATAATGTTAGCAAAAGCGGTTGTTGGAAGAAATTCGAATGTGCTTTTTAGTTTAATGTTGTTACATTTCGAAGCGGTTGTAGGAAGAAATTCGAATGTGCTTTTTAGATTAATGTTGTTACATTTCGAAGCGGTTGTTGGAAGAAATTCGAATGTGCTTTTTAGATTAATGTTGTTACATTTCGAAGCGGTTGTAGGAAGAAATTCGAATGTACTTTTTAGATTAATGTTGTTACATTTCGAAGCGGTTGTAGGAAGAAATTCGAATGCACTTTTTAGATTAATGTTGTTACATTTCGAAGCGGTTGTAGAAAGAAATTCGAATGCACTTTTTAGATTAATGTTGTTACATTTTCGAAGCGGTTGTAGGAAGAAATTCGAATGTACTTTTTAGATTAATGTTGTTACATTTCGAAGCGGTTGTAGGAACAAATTCGAATGTCCTTTTTAGATTAATGTTGTTACATTTCGAAGCGGTTGTAGGAAGAAATTCGAATGTTCTTTTTAGATTAATGTTGTTACATTTCGAAGCGGTTGTAGGAAGAAATTCGAATGTGCTTTTTAGATTAATGTTGTTACATTTCGTCGTTGATTTTATGAAACCTCCTATTTGACAGTACAGAGCATAATTTTTCAGGAGGAAGAAAAATTAATTAAACATCAATAGGCTTACACTGAACCTCGATGATGTCATTTACCTTCATCATATACACCAACGTTTTCTACCGAATTATGAATTATATAATATTTTTTGTGTAGGCCTAATGTTATTTAATTACTTTTTTCTTTAACCTGAAAAATAATATTATGCTCTCTTAAACTGACTGGGCATATTGAGAACTCAATTAATGGCTTTCCCAAAACATGCTATGAAATGATTTATATGAAACAATTGAAGAATGTGATCCCAAAAAGCATACAGTCCATTTTTATGAGAGGTCAGAGCATAATTTTTTAATTCAACCATTTAGTGATGTTAGTGAAACCAGATCCAAGAGAATTATTTCGTTTTCTAATCATAAAAAATCTCCTTACGAAACTAGAGGTACACCTTGAGAATTTCAGAACCTTTTCAATAGGCTATGTTACGAAATAAAGAAGATCAAAAATCGCTGTTTTACATCAAACCTAACAGAACGCTCTCAGTACTTACAAATTTAATTCATCCACATTCTCAACTGAAATGAAATTTCCATAATCACGATTACCTTTTACATTTATCCCCTCTCATTTTACACCAATCACTGAGCTACGAGTTTTACCCAATAAGAAATAGGCATGGGTTTTATGTTCCCTCAAAAGTGAGTTCTTTCATTCGTCTTTAAATTGTAATAAAATGAAAACCTGTCAAGTAACTTGAGAACGTCAATCCAGTGCTGTAACGTGACATAATAGGCCTACTACTTCACTGCAAGAGCATTCTTGCTGTTCAAGAAGGATGAAACTTCTTTGCGCTTCCCATTTCCATTCCTGTCAGTTGCTTGTCCGTCATCCGTTGTAGAAATTTTATTATGACATTTATTCCTGTTGACAAGATGCAAACACAGAAATCATACGTCTTTTGTGACGTAACAATGTGCTCAAACACACCCCTCTCCACACTTGCAACTTTTACACTGACTTGGGCATAGCCTACCCTATAATAATGTCATAGGCCTAATAATATATTAAATAATATTAAATATCCATGCAATGCAAACAAACGCTCTCATAGGCGCTGTGTGCTCTCCACTGAAGCTATGTGGTGACAAAATCTTCAGCTGCGCAACAAATCATCATTAATTTTATGAAACCTCCTATGTGACAAATTTGAGCGGAACAAACGTATCATTTAAGAATTTAATTTGCAAAACGAAAAGTTACTTTTCTTTGTATCAAATTTCTGCATATTTAAAGGACAAAAGTAAAATTATTTCAAATATTTATTATCATAATACACTGCTCTCCTAAATTCACTGTGCATATTGGAAATTAAATCAGTGGCTTTCCCAAACACGCTGTGAATTTTTATATAAACCAATACAATTTTTATCTCGAAAAGGAAGCAACAACGAGCGAAATTGTAAGAAACTTTTTTGTTTTAAATATCTCAAAGAAAAACCTCTAAAATTAATGACATTATTTACGATTCGCTCTGTATAAAACGTACTAGTGATTGAAGGGACCAGAAACTTTTTTTTCTAAGTAAATCGAGCTATTTATAATCTGGGAGCAAGTTGGATCGTTTTGTCTGAGGACAGTTGCTTCCAATCAGAACCGTATTCCTGACCATGGCTTGGAACAAGTGACGGATACGTTGCTAAGTAACGCTATTCATCCCCGTCATTTCCTCTGACAGTCGCAACCAGGACGAGGGCGATCTTGTTTCCAGGTTACCTGTGAAGCTTACTTGGACACTTCTTTGACTTGTGATTGATTTGTGGTAACATTGATTTTCAAACTGTGGGTTGCGGTGTTTCCGCGGTCTATGATTTTTTTAATGTATTAAGGAAAGAAACTGTTTCCAATCTTCAGTTTCTCGTCGCATGACGTGTTAAGTAGGGCTGTCACTCTTCAGTTTGAAATGTGTGGATATGTCGAGAAAATTATAGCCCATGCTGTTGTGGTAAATGTTATAAACATAGTTTTCCTTCATTTGTAAATCACCGTTCTTTAACTCTCTAGATCAGAGGTGACCAAAACTCGAACGGCAGTGATTACACGCGAGAGACAGTCTAAGAAGTAAGGAGACAGGGGAGAAGTATATGGCATGAAAACTACAACCAGTGGTGGTTCGTGCACTAACATTGAGTTCTTCATCAATACCGCGAATAAAAATAGTAAGCTTTGCTGTTTCAGTAATCACTACTATCATCAAGAACCAATAAAAAATATATATATAAATTGTCTTGCTTTAGTTATATACAATAAAAGTGATTTAATACAGTTATATGAACACTTTTTAATGATTGAATAAAATTAATAAAATCGGTTAAAAACCATACATGTTTCGGAGGAATGCTCCTCCATCTTCAGTGGTAGTACCACGACGCTGGTATGGATGTTTGACCGCGTAACGTAGCTTAAGGAGTCTTCCTTACGTCAAACGTTACGCGGTCAAACATCCATACCAGCGTCGTGCCCACTGAAGATGGAGGAGCATTCCTCCGAAACATGTATGGTTTTTAACCGATTTTATTAATTTTATTCAATCATTAATAAGTGTTCATATAACTGTATTAAATCACTTTTATTGTATATAACTATCCTACTCATGAACACTGTTGCATCTGACCTAACTTATGCAATTTAATCATTGTCTTGGGTTTTTTTTAATATTCTTCAATGAACACAATCAGAAATTTCCTGAATTCTCTTCTGAATATTTAGTCGAGAAATGCGCAGTTTTTCAAAATTAAATAACAACTTTCATTGGACAAATTATTTCAGTCACCTTGATCATTACGCTTTTATAAAACTCTCCTTCGTTGGAAGACGTAAGAGAACTAGCTATTTCGTTCGCTACTGGATAGCTGGCTTCCTTACATTTATTTATGTCATCTTTCTCTTCATGACGATGATTGAAGGCTGATTTCAGTTCTTGGAGTTTAATACTCACTTCATTACTACACTAGCACGTAATATTCAATCAGTTTCTCTATATTATTATTATTACTACTACTACTGTTACTGATAAAACTATCAGTATTATTATTATTATTATTATTATTATTATTATTATTATTATTATTATTATTAAATCAATAACTACTAATAACTGATAATGGTCATTAGATTAAAAAAAGAAATTAAAATGGAGATATAGCATAATAATTATTTTATCATTCAAGGGAAGATGTAGGCGTGTACATTGAGTCACGTATATAAGAATTATGGTAACACTTGCTGATAAATAATAATGATGATGATGATAATAATAATAATAATAATAATAATAATAATAATAATAATAATAGGGTCTTCTCTAACACTCAACTAGGAGTAAAACTTCGACACTAAGAACATTACAAAATATACCAACTGATGTGACATTTTTAGGTCAAAGACTTTATCTGTAGGACGCACAAGGATGGCCTCATGACGTCGTATGGCGTACGGGGGCATGGAGTATGTGCTCACTTCATTTCTTGACTTCGGTTCAAGTTGATGTGGTCAGCACCACGCTCCAGCCGTCTTGTTCCTGGAAAGAACCGGTACTGAATTTGAAAGGAGCCTAAATGTATATCGGAGGCATCCTGAAAGTTAAGATGAGAAAAACCCCTCCATCACCTAGGCTCGAACACGTCCCTCTCCAGACCACAGTCCTTTGTTCTACAAACTATTATGGCTTCCCTTTCTGTAGGTATATACTGACCGTCTGAGTGGCAATGTCCCAGGGTCGTCAAAACTGAAGAAATTATGTGACAGTTACATGCATAACGGGGACCTCGTCTTTAAATTATTTTAAACAGTTATATAATATTACGAAGACTTCCAATTCCGTACGGAAAATATTTCAGGAAAGAGCCTAACAGCCCAGCCACTAGTCTTTACAGAGGATCCAGCAGAAACGGATGGGGGAAATCAGGATGTGACATAACCACTCGGACGGACATAAGAGCTGTAGGTCTATATTTTTTTCCCAGATGGAAATGTTGTCCACAAATAATAATCATTTTTCTTTTTATTACCTCTTAAAATGATAATCATCCTTGACCTTTTAAGTAGAAATTTTGTGTAAGCAGATTCGTTGAATTTTACATTTTGATACAAAGTTGTTATAAAGCCCGTTATGCATGTATGAAATAATCATAGCCCCATTGTGAGCAGTTTATTTTTAAAGTAATTACATTAACACCTTTTGAATGATTTAGTAGCAATAACCACGTTAAATGTGTTTTGTGACGCTTTGGTTGTGGACCTTTGATTTATGTCATTGTATTGGTTCGAGTGATTACAATTGTAAATGTGCAGTGTTTACCCCGTATTTAATCCCACTAGAATCGTTGGTTACAGTCACAGGGATTTCATTAACGCATATGTTACACAGGCCTTCCCTGGTGCCCGCAGAGACTAACGCGTATTTATTTAATTCTACGTGGAATCCATGATCCTGAGTTCGAATTCCGCTTAGATTGTACATGTTGACCTGTTTTCAGTATGTTGTCCTGTGTTATCGTAGGATGGGCACTGGTTTCGTGTTGACACCATTATTATACAGAATGCTAATAAAATAACATAGCGTAAAGTTAAGAAATTATAGAAGGCAATAACGTGAACACTTTTCATTAAGTAAACCATGATCAGAAATAATAAATGGACGATCTACAGTCATAATTATAATAAGTATGACATCGTGCCATTTCTAATTACGCAACCTAGCGTTGGAAATAAAACAGTATGCGAAACTTTATTGCTTTCCATAGTCATAACTAGGGACAGAAAGTTCATGCCCTAAAAACTTACTAAATATGCGTGCAAGTATGCCTTTAAAAACCTTAAAATATGTCAATGAAATTGCACTAATAAAATTGTATATTTCTTGATATCAATAATAATAATAATAATAATAATAATAATAATAATAATAATAATAATAATAATAATAATAATAATAATAATAATAATAATAATAAGCAATAAATTTAATAACATTATAGGTCACGCTAGGTGAGATTAAACTTACATTTATTGTTGAGAGCTGCAGTTTTAATTAGTTTAAACGCGAAAATATGCCGCAATAATAGGTCAAATACACCTTAAAATATGCCAATAAATATGCACCAATAAAATTCTGTTTTTCTTGAGGTCATTAATAAATAATAATAATAATAATAATAATAATAATAATAATAATACTTAATAAATGTAATAACATTGTAGGTCAAACTAGATGAGATTAAACTTAAATTATTGTTGAGAGCGGTACACTATTTTATCATGAGATTCGCTAGGTGTGCCGCGAAACTTTCAATATTTTCTGGTAAAAATAATTATAACATTTCACTCAATATCAGTTTAAAAATAGGATATGATGTTTTTATTTTAAAAGTCCAAACTATGCATTTTTATGTAACATAAAATCAGCTTTAATGAGCTTTAAGGAGAAAATATGCCACAGTGTTATAAATATATTGAAATATTATACATTTATAAAAGTACACTAAAATATGCAAATATATGCAACATAAAATTTGGTTTGATAAGCTTAAATGTTGATAATTCGTGAATATTAATCGGCAATTAATTATAGTCAATGGAAACATATGTGTAAATGCATGAACTTTCTGGCCCTATGGCCACATATGTCACGCATTGGTTTTAATGCCTTATAACTTTTTTGTTTGAGCATGCACAAAATTATTCCTGTCTGAGATGAGAAGTACACTGTTGGGAAATGTGAAAACACTAGGTATGAAAAATTATGTCCTTCAAATGACCGCCATTCGCAGTCTCACAAAGAGTGGCTCTTTTTAGTGCATTGTCCATAACTTTGCGAAGAATTGCTGGCTGCAGCTCACGAATCTCGGCCCGTATGTTGTCTTTGAGCTGCTCGATGGTTGCTGGTTTGTTGACGTATACACGTTCTTTCAAATATCCCCAAAGGAAAAAATCTGGGGCTGTCAAGTCTGGGGAACGTGATGGCCAGTTGAAATCAGCAAACCGGGATATCATTCGCTCGCCAAAAAGTTGTGTTAACAGTGCTCTGGTTTCACGTGCTGTGTGAGCAATGGCTTCATCTTGCTGAAACCAGTGTGCAGCATTATTCGCCACAGCTGGTCTGAGAAAGTCCCTGATCATGTTGCGATACCGCTCTCCTGTTACTGTTGCGACAGCACCTTCTTCTTCAAAGAAATACGGACCGATGATCTGTTCTGAGGTTACACCACACCACACCGTACATCTTATTGGATGACCTTGGGGTTTTCCCGTGCCCATATTCGGCAGTTTTATTTGTTGACAACACCATTTAGGTGGAAATGGGCTTCGTCACTCATCAGATTCTGGAGAAAGTCCTGTTGTTCCCTCGCCAAGTTTTGGAAGCGAACTGCATACCTGAGACGGGCTTGTGCATCTGCGGGAGACACTCTCTGCACCAGTTGCAGTTTGTATGGGAACAATTTCAAATCAGTCCTTAAAATCCTTTGCAGCGACCTTCGATTCATCCCAAGCTGAAGCAGTAATTAGGAGAGGGAGAGACCGATTTATTAGCGAAGTGATATCTCCATATTTTTATTACATGTATTCGCGGGGATGTTCTGGCGACTTCGTTAGAATTAGCTTCCTCACACAGGTGTTTCGTCACTTGTCAGCATCGGACAGATTTAGGGCCACCTTGAGCGGGGTTTCGTATAGACTCGATGAAGCATAAAAGCCGGAGTCGGACTAGACCCGTGGGAAAGATACTGCCAAGCTTGGGTTTTCCAAAGAACGGGTATTCTTGTGAGATATACAAACTAATTAGATGTTATGGGAAATCCAAAGTTTAAATTTAGAGATGACATATTTCGCGCCCAATAAGAAGAGATCTTGGTCCAGCTTATGAGGTCACTTTGGACCAATAGGGAATAGATTTTAGGCCAGTTAGTGACGTAGTTTTTAACCAATAGGATAGTTAGTTTTAGCGTAGGATAGGTTTTTATAAATAAGGGTGACGGGGAGCGGAGATAACGACTACTATTCCGCTTCGGAGCGGAGATCATCAAAACAACTTTACATCGTGTCGGCGGCCCTACATACAGGGCAGAATAACTACTTCGTTTGGTGTCGACAGGACTACTATTTCGCTTCGTGTCATAGTGTACTGGACAGAGTACTGAATTTGTAGTATCGGATAGAGCTTATTCAGAGCCGCCATAGAGTCGATACAGAAGTGCGACCAACGATTGAATTATATGTCAGCCGGAAATACATATTCTAGGGTTTACCAAGTGGATACGACAATAAACTTATAGTTTTGAAGTTTACGCTGCCTTTTATTTAAGTAGCCGGCTTGGTATTATTCCCGACATCAACCTACACCACAACCGTACCTCGGCTACCCTGAGTGAATCTCACGCAACATCGAGACGCACCCACCCTCAAATGGCGCCCAACGTGTGGTCACAATAACCACTCACCCTCAAATGGCGTCCAACGTGGGAACTCAATAACGACACCCACCCACAAAGCTGAGCGGCACGTCTTCGGGTTGATGTTTCAGGGTTGTCATTAATGCTGTCCCTCACTCTCTCAATGTTTTCGGGAATTCGAACTGAACGTCGTCTACCCGTTCTTGGGCGATCGCAGACTGAATAATTTTGCCGAAATCGTGCTACCAGACGCAGAATCGTAGTCTGATGAGGACAGTTGCGCACATGGAAGTGCCGACGGTATGCTCTCTGAGTGAGGATGATGGACCTTTGATTCTCAAAATAAAGTTCAATCAGTTTCGTGCCCTGTTCAGGATTCAATCTCTCCATGGTGTGTCTCCCAAGTTTACTTTATACAGATCTGAAAAGAAATAAGTCAAAAATCAATTTACAAAAAAGTTATAAGGCATTGAAACCAATGCGTGACATATGTGCCACAGTAACATTACTTCATATAGCAGTTATCACGAACTCAGTGAGATGGTTGGTAGTAGAGTTGTCTATCTCACAGGCGGGAAATCATTTTAGAAGGCTATATAGTTCCTTCATTTCTTATCCCCGATCTGGATTGCTGAGTAGGAAGTTCTCATCTCATCGCATTTTACAACCTCTTAAATTTACACTATGTTATTCATGAACATCCTGCAATATATAAAGCTACATAAATGATAGGTATGCACTTAACGTATTTTCTGAACTAAATATAAGCTATAATTTATCCTAATATAAATCCATAGACCTCGGATAAGAAACAAGTAGAGAAGTGGAAATTTATTTGTCTTTAATCAGGCCTGGATTTGCACACGTGTGTTACATTGGAAGCATTTATTTTCGTAAAAATCTAGAAATAATTTTTTTGCACCATCACAATATTTTCTCTTTGTAATTCATGTAATAATGTAAAAAAGAAGGTACTAATACCAGTATCAAAATTTAACTTCCGTTTGAGTTATTCTATAGAACTTCACAATGGTTTTTTTTTTAATTGAATTGAAAGAGGAGAATTGGGAGGACAAATTTAAAAGGTTCGCAAAACGCGTCCTTGCAAGGGGTTCGGGGCTGTAAGAAACTAAATATGTGAGCTCCAAGCCTGTTGGCCACTTGTTTCACTCCGGGTTACGCTGCTCCACTGAAGGAGCTCTAGAAAATTTTGAAGGGGGAAAAACCGAAAATGGACGTAACCTCTTAGGTATCACATACGCGAGGAATGGTGTTAATAGTGAAGTAAATATAGTCTTTGAGGAAATTGTACCGGTAATTAATTTATAAGAAGGAAACTCTAAGTAAGTTTGTGATTTTAATTAAATTAGACACGATTCCGTACTAAATACATTGCCATCGTAATATGAGGCTGCAAGACGAAGTTAATAATATCACATCGCTTTATTATTCTTTAACTATAAGCAATTACTCACAATTATATGCAGTATATGGTAAGGACGTTAAATGTGTCTAGGAAGGCACCAGCGTGTTCCATCCGATTAATTTGCGGACATTATCGTATATCCTCCATTAGAACCCTCCAACATCATGATGACTTCACCCTGGGGCGGAAATTAAAATAATTACATCACGCGATGCGATAAAAGTAATCAGAATCTCCCTGAAGGCCAAATGTCACAAGTATTAATGCGTATTATGACACAAAATACTAAACAACAGATAATGTAACCGAGCTTTACTGTAACGTGATATTTGGATACCTACATGAAACTAATCTAGGAAGTATAAAGGCATCGTAATATCAACGCTAGGATATACAGAAGCCACAGCCTAGCTCAGACGGTCGTGTTTGCCGATACGAGGTTGCATTCGGGCGTGGGTTGGAATCCCGCTTGGGCTGCAATTAAGTATTCTCATGGCGAATTTTAAAACTCATGTCCCCAAATACCGTAACTTTAGCTATCACTGATTCCATTGACGCAAGATAATGTCGCAGTTCATAAAGTACCATTAAATAATCAATAAAAATACATAATTTACCAACTGTAGGTTTGAGTCACCAGCGTAGCTCAGGCGGTGGGCTCGGTGTTGGTTCGAGACTGCGCCCGGGCATGGGTTTGATTCCCGCTTGGGTTGATTAGCTAATTGGATTTGTTCTGTGGTTTTTCCCAACTGTAAGGCGAATCTAACACCTTCCACACACAAGTCAAATATTTAGGAATTATTATAGATCAGCATTTACGTTGGGATAAACAAATTGATTTTATGTGTACAAGAATAAGAAAGACAATTTATAAATTCATAATAGGCCTACTTCGAAATTTTATCACTAAGGAGGCATTGAGAATAATATTATTAGCTTTAGTACAATCATTCATACAATATGGTATAATAAATTGGGGTGGAGTAGCATCATCTGTATTTAATCCATTAATTTTATTACACAGAAGATTAATAAAAATTTGTCTAACCAGAAATATGGATTACCCAACAAATTTAATTTATACAGTTTTAAAATATTAAATAGTAAAGAAATTTATCAATATAGTTTACTAACTTACTACCATAGAAATCAAATAAAACATAAATCAAATGGACATGAATATCGTACTCGAAGGCAAAAGTCTACTTTTCCATTAATTGAGCCTAAATGTCTTACAAGTGCAACTCTTAAACATGGTGCTAGTTTCGGCCCAAGACTTTATAATAAAATTACAAACCATTTTCCAAATTTAAAATATTTTAAAAAATAGATTTATAAAATTATTCATGATATATAATATTAACATATGTGTATTTTTTTTACCTTTTATTTCTGTCGACTATATTCATGTTTTTATTGAATATCACTGGCTTCTGTCCGATTGTCAATTTATATTAATTGTGTTTTTTCTTTCTTTTTCTCTTTGTTCTTTTTCTTTGCTCTAGTGTGTTATTTATTGATTTGAATTAAGTTACTGTATTTAGTAAACTGTCCTTGTAAATTTTATGTTATATATTGGCTAAAACCACACCGTACACGAGCCTGGCTCTTACGGTAGTGGCTAGAAACATTGTTGTTTTATCATTTTTTAAGCTTGTTAAATAATTAAATTAATGTCGGGTAATTAAAAGGCGGATCCTAGGTCTTACCTCACCATATACCTCTCGCTATCATCAATTCCATGGATGCCAAATAACCTAGTAGTTGATACAGCTTCCTTAAATAATTATCTAAGAACATAAATTCTAGTTCCACAATGCATATCATGTAGCCAACATATTAAAAAATAGCATTTTAGAATATTTTAATTAATTGTGAAGCTATAGGCGTAGTGTTTTTATATTTCCATACCGCTAAGCTGCATTCCCATTGTCCTCAGCTGCATTGTCATATTCCATCAAGGTGGTCGTAAGATTGTCGCAAGGAATCCCTTGAAGAGTTACTTATCACTTGAGCCCGCAATATGTAGCATTACGTTGGTTTATTGCTGCGCGAGGCATAAAATAGGTACAAGCTACTCACAAAAAATTCACGCAGTAGGATCTCAAGCTCAAGGCAACGCGGTGGGTTTGATAGGATTTGTCCGTGCTTAATATGATTAACCGTAATTTATCAGTTACTTTTGAAACTATCACCATTTTAGAATCATCGCAGTGACCAATGACTGAAGCTCTAAAACAAGTGGACAATATCTCACATATGTTTAATGTAGGCCTATTGCCTAATACGGAACCATTGTCACAAATCTAAAATATGAATTTCTTAACATACTCAGGAATAATTATTGTAGATATGCAGTAATGTCGACTATAGGAGATAATCTGTTTGACTGGTCCCACAGATGCAAACCTACAGGATTGTAACTTGTGTGGACGTGACATCCCTTACTTCAGAGAGGCCGGTTATGCTCCTGTTACTTTCTGAGATGTGGAACGCTCTTTTTCATGATACAAACGCTGTCTGCAGAAAATTTTCCTTCGAAACATTTGTAACTCACTGCAATGCTGATTTAGTGAAACATACTTATGACATACGGTAGCTACAGTCTCGCTATTGGTAGAAGCTATAAATTGAAAAATATTGAAAAAAAAATCCAATAGTGTGAAGTGTTCTTGTTGTCGTTTAGTCAACTGCCCGAAGACAGGCCTGAACCTCACAAGTGATACCGAGAAGGTACTACTTATGAGGCAACTAGGCCAGGAGATAATGGGTAGAGTGGTCAGTTCCTTTTCCCCTCCATTGCATACATCGCCGACTAGCTACATAGGCCTATTACACTTGTCAGACTTCATATTCATACAAACAAATTGTTCTTCCTCTGACACATATCGTCAAGTGAGATGTACTGCCTGATAATAGATGTGCATATCAGCCAGAATCTCAATCAGAGGAAAGTGTGAAGTGTATATATTGTAAATATGTAGGCCTAAATAATCGAAGATGTAGACAGTAAGTAATGTGCAATGTAAGTAATATAATGATTAGGTATGTTTGTAACCCATCTATGTACTGCACATATTATATTCTATGAACAAAATAATGTTTTCTTGACTTCCAGAAAATTGTGACGATGTACTTATTACTGTACCTTTATATAATTTTTGTCGGCCTGGATGGTGAAGTCTGTAGAGTACACTTAGAGTGTACGAGGTTGCATGTTCGATCCCGGCCCAGTTCGATGACATTTAAGTGTGCTTAAATGCGACAGGCTTATGTCATTAGATTTACTCACATGTAAAAGAACTCCAGCAGGAGAAAATTCCGGCACACTGGCGACGCTGATGTAACCTCGGCAGTTGCGAGCGTCGTTAAATAAAACATAATTAAGAATTTATATAATTTAAATACTGTATTAGTTCTCCTGTGCAACTGCCTTTGTACGTTCTCTGAACGCAATATGTTCCGTAAAACTGTTTGTTATCATTCTTTAATCATCATATTATTACGCACGGATAAATCATATCAGACTGACCGGGTTGCCTGAAGCTTGAGGTCCTACTGTGCATGAATGTTTTTTGAGAGTTGACTGTACGTACCAAACATAATGCTACACGTTGCAGGCTAGAATAGGGGCTAAACCTTCGAACTTTACTTATCACTACAGTTGTTATTACTTTATAAACAAAAATAAAATGCATACATCTCCAGGTTTATACCAGAGAATCTCTGAACCAGTGGAAGTAATGGGTAGTGTACCAGTGGACTATCGACATGGTAAGCCATTGTTTATATGCTTATGATGCAATTTCCTTGACCTTCGATCGGGTTTAAACCCGCGAACCCCGGATATACTGCACAGCATGATTACTACTCAGTCTCTGCAGACGATTGCATAACAGAATGTTGGCAAACTTTTCAATAATTTGCATTAATTTCGAGGTGTGTTAATAGAATAGTATGCGATGCTGAGGGTTTCTGACACACTTCCGTAAAATTTACTGTTTAAAGTTTAATTTGAAGAATTTAGGAGTAAATATACGCAAATTACTTGGCAAAGTTTACGTAATTTGTGAAAATATCTCATGGTCCTCGCATGGGAACGTCTGTTATTTAAAAATGAATGTCTTCCGACAGGATTGTACGTGGGTGTGTGCAAGGTTGTATAGGAAATTCTCAACGCGGAACATTCTCACGCCGGCTGCCAAATTATATCTCTTTAATAACAGGTGAAAGAGAGAACTTTTATTTCTTTGAACGGGGTTACACTGATAATCAAAGCCTGATGATGGAAGTTTAAGTGTCTAATCCAGAGGTTGACGTCGTTCTAGAGGCCGAATGAGAAAACGTGTTGGCTTACAGCGGTGTTGGATCTTTCGTTCTGAGAAAGTTTCTCTGCAAGATAAAGATACACTTAATGTCATTTTTAGGCCTGCGGGCCAGATATGAAGTAATAGCGCTTTGCAGAGGACGATTATGAAGAGAAAGAGATGGCTGTATCTCGCGCCTGTGGCCTTCATAGCTGTGTTTACAAATTCTGTTGTAATGTTTCGAAACAGTAAGTAAATGGATATGGCCCACTTCAGGCCAAGTACACTTCCAAGTGTTCGTGATACTGCGAATTGTATACGCCGAGTTCATAATGTAGGGCTGTCCAGAGCGTGATCCGAATACAGAGTGAACCGTGAGTAATGCTATTAATTTCAGAGAGTTATATTTTGTCGAATATCCTTTTGAGAAGATTAACTCCATATGTAGATGAAATTATTGTGGATCATCAGTGTGGGTTCAGGCGTAATAGATCGACTATTGATAAGATTTTTTGTATTCGACAGATATTGGAGAAAAAATGGGAGTATAAGGGTACAGTGCATCAGTTATTCATATATTTCAAAAAGGCGTATGACTCGGTTAAGAGAGAAGTTTTATATAATATTCTTATTGAATTTGGTATTCCCAAGAAACTAGATTAATTAAAATGTGTCTTAGTGAAAACTTACAGCAGAGTCCGTATAGGCCAGTTTCTATCTGATGCTTTTCCAATTCACTGCGGGCTAAAGCAGGGAGATGCACTATCACCTTTACTTTTTAACTTAGCTCTAGAATATGCCATTAGGAAAGTTCAGGATAACACAGAGGGTTTGGAATTGAACGGGTTACATCAGCTTCTTGTCTATGCGGATGACGTGAATATGTTAGGAGAAAATCCACAAACGATTAGGGAAAACGCGGAAATTCTGCTTGAAGCAAGTAAAGAGATAGGGTTGGAAGTAAATCCCGAAAAGACTAAGTATATGATTGTCTCGTGATCAGAATATTGTACGAAATGGAACTATAAAAGTTGGAGATTTATACTTCGAAGAGGTGGAAAAATTCAAATATCTTGGAGCAACAGTAACAAATATAAATGACACTCGGGAGGAAATTAAACGTAGAATAAATATGGGAAATGCCTGTTATTATTCGGTTGAGAAGCTTTTGTCATCTAGTCTGCTGTCAAAAAATCTGAAAGTTAGAATTTATAAAATAGTTATATTACCGGTTGTTCTATATGGCTGTGAAACTTGGACTCTCACTTTGAGAGTGGAACAGAGATTGAGGGTTTTTGAGAATAAGGTTCTTAGGAAAATATTTGGGGCTAAAAGGGATGACGTTACAGGAGAATGGAGAAAGTTACACAACACAGAACTGCACGCATTGTATCCTTCACCTGACATAATTAGGAACATTAAATCCAGACGTTTGAGATGGGCAGGGCATGTAGCACGTATGGGCGAATCCAGAAAGGCATATAGAGTGTTAGTTGGGAGGTCAGAGGGGAAAAGACCTTTGGGGAGGCCGAGACGTAGATGGAAAGATAATATTCAAATGGATTTGAGGGAGGTGGGATATAATGATAGAGACCAATGGCGGGCTTATGTTAGGGCGGCAATGAACCTCCGGGTTCCTTAAGAGCCAGTAAGTAAGTAAGTAAGTAAGTAAGTAAGTAAGTAAGTAAGTAAGTAAGTAATTCTTTGAGATATTTCAAACAAAATGGTGTAATACAATTTTTCTCGTTTTTGCTTCCTTTTCGAGATAAAAATTGTTTATAAAACATTTCATAGCTTATTTGGGAAAGCCATTGATTTAATTTCCAATATTCTCAGTCAATTTAAGAAAGCAATGTATTATGTCAGTAAATGATTGAAATAATTGTAGTTTTGCCCGTTAAGTATGCAGAAATTTGACCCGAACTAATGTAACTTTTCATGCAAAGGAATTTTACAACGCTATATTTGTTCGAATCAGTTTCTGCACAAACGAAAATTATCTTCATCTTTCGAATAAGCAGTGTTTGTACTTTAACAAATAGTTACTGATGCACACATATAATAGGATACATCGATCTGTGTACATTGCCATGATCCTACTCCAATAAACGATGCAATACTTTACTAATGACTAATAAGTTATCGCGAGTGAGGTGAGATGGGACGGGTTGTGTATTTATGATGTGGTTCTGTGTTTCAATTTCTTATAAATACAGGTCGACAGAAAACAGTTTCAATCAGACTAATAATTGACACCAAACCATGTTAACATCGATACTCTTTTTTCTATTATCTTCTGCGTTGACTATACTGAACATGCCTGTGCGTGTGCTATCATCTATACTCCAAAGCTCAGCTAACCTGTTTTCTTCATTCGGTGACCAATCGCTGGCCTTTTTACTATCACCATCAAATTCAGTCGCTACTACCAGCCTGCTACTACTACTTAAAGAAAAAACACAAACCCAGGAAGCACAAAATTTTTAGCATTAGTGTTGCAGAGATTGTGATGCTTGTCAAGCACATTGCGTTTGTTACATGGAGAGCTTAAAATATTGTTTTCTCTGTATTCTGTTCCATTGTGACACTGTGAGAATAGCAGGAAGATGTTCAGTCAGTCTTTTTGTAACATTTCCCAGTACATCAATTATATAAGAGCCTGTATTTCGCACATTCGTTATGTTCCTGTTTTTAAATGAAGTTTTTCCTCTTTTGTTGTGTGCCTGACAGGTGGATAACTACATGAATAATCCTGCAAGTCCTGGCGTTATTGTTTCGGATTACATGCCCGGTGTATTTGCTTCTATTTTTCTGTCAGTTTGTAGGCCTATTGAGAGGTCCCCAAAATGCAGTGGCTTTATTTTTTGTCAGGGCAGGCATCGAATTATGAAGATACCAGTGTGTAGCTACTATTGTTTTCATTTCCCCGCTTATTTCATAATGTACATACATACATACATACATACATACATACATACATACATACATACATACATACATACATACAGTACATGTGGCTGGAATGAGTGCATTGGCCTATTCTGCGCCTATGTATATGCGGGTGGCCTGGGTAACATTCAAGAATCCGATGCTGACTAGTGGGCCATTCTGCCTCATCTCTGACAGAGCCAGATCCGATCTCGGAAGAAGTTTCTGATAAGTTCCAGAACCCGAGGTTCTCTGTCAGTCGAGAACATTCTGAAACAAAATTAGGACCTACTTAATTTTGTCAAATGTTCTAGTATAATCTATGTACATAATCTTCTATATATGTATCTTTCTCACGAATAGGCTAGTGCTTTTGCATTTATTATTATTACATTATTATTATTATTATTATTATTATTATTATTATTATTATTATTATTCCTCATTAGTACCGGTACCGTGGTTTAATATTTGTAGTTATACATTTTTAATTCAAAGCCACATATACAAGCACTCTCACGGTTATTCTGATTTCTATTGCTAAACTTTAAGGGCGTGTTCTCGGAAAGTATCACATTTTGGGATAGGGAACTGTTGCTACTTTATCCGCCACAAGAATAATTTTGATGGGACTTGAACCCGGACCACCTGCATTACAGACTGATACTTTAAACCACACAACCACCGCAGAGTTTGTGTGGTGCTTTTAGTGCCAAACGTTTGTGACGTTTAGTGAGCGAATCAGTTTGTGGTATATAGCGTGTTCACTTCCAGACCAAGCGTTCGCGGTTCGATTCCCGGTGTGAGCAATGGAAGAGATTTGTCTTCCGTCGATGGGACTGGGAATTTGTCCGTTGTCATGTGCTATCCTGTGTTCTGTCAACGGTGATTCTGTGCCGTGCTGAACACATTACCAGAGAGGCCCGCAATGTGTGCCTGTCTGGTGTTGACCCATATACCTTCCCCTATACCGAATTGGATTGTAAATTGATAGGAATGGAGGAGGTTAAACAAAACAAGAAGAAGAAGAATCTAGCATTTATCTAGTTTGCCACGTCTATTCGGCATCAATGAAGTTCATAATTCATTCTGCGCCGTGTTTTTCCAATGAAATGAAGGGGAGGAATTGAATTGAAAAATGTTGAGGGAAACTGGGAGCCCCAAGAAGAATCTAGCATTTATCTAGTTTGCCACGTCTATTCGACATCAATGAAGTTCATAATTCATTCTGCGCCGTGTTTTTCCAATGAAATGAAGGGGAGGAATTGAATTGAAAAATGTTGAGGGAAACTGGGAACCCCAAGAAGAATCTAGCATTTATCTAGTTTGCCACGTCTATTCGACATCAATGAAGTTCATAATTCATTCTGCGCCGTGGTTTTCCAATGAAATGAAGGGGAGGAATTGAATTGAAAAATGTTGAGGGAAACTGGGAGCCCCAAGAAGAATCTAGCATTTATCTAGTTTGCCACGTCTATTCGGCATCAATGAAGTTCATAATTCATTCTGCACCGTGTTTTTCCAATGAAATGAAGGGAAGGAATTGAATTGAAAAATGTTGAGGGAAACTGGGAGCCCCAAGAAGAATCTAGCATTTATCTAGTTTGCCACGTCTATTCGACATCAATGAAGTTCATAATTCATTCTGCGCCTTGTTTTTCCAATGAAATGAAGGGAAGAAATTGAATTGAAAAATGTTGAGGGAAACTGGGAGCCCCGGAAAATAACCCTCACCTTGTGTTCCTGTCCATGACAACAAGTGTGAGACAAATCCTAGATCGCAGCTCCAGCACCGTTATGGTCATACCGCCAGGCGAACAGCAGTAGTGCTATTGTTACTCGGCGGATACATAATTAAACCAAGTGAGCTTACGGTTCGGCATGCGGAGTAATCTTCTGGCTGCTTACAAGCACGACACTCATTACGTAGGCGTGTTGTAACGTGATTGCAATTTCATTTTAAGATGCAGGCCATGATTAAGAACGTGCTTTCAATTACTGTGCAATAAAGTAAACAAAGCCTAGTCCTAGCAGGACATACGCTATTGGCTACTGTGCTACAGCCAACGGCTGCGAACTAGAATGGCGTGAGTTCAATGCTTAACAGAGAGCCCGACCTTAGCTGTATTTTTAGTAGGTTATTTTACGACGCTTTATCAACATCTTAGGTTATTTAGCATGTGAATGATATGAAGGTGATAATGCAGGTGAAATGAGTCCGGGGTCCAGCACCGATATTTACCCAGCATTTGCTCTTGTTGGGTTGAGGGAAAACCTCGGAAAAACCTCAACCAGGTAACTTGCCCCGACCGGGATCCGAACCCGGGCCACCTGGTTTCGCGGCCAGTCGCTCTAACCGTTACTCTACAGGTGTGGATCAGAGACAACTTGTAATCTATCTATCATTTTGGAAAAGGCAAAACCTATATAGCTGAAATTCTTCAAATGAAAAGAAGTACGGAGAAAATATTATTAAGAGATATCGCAATGAGGATAGAATACATTTAATTTCGCAACCAGCCCGACCAAGAACATTTACAGCCCGGAAAGAAGCTCTTATTTTAAGTCAGAATAAAGAGAATCCAAAATTAAGTACTCCCAAACTATGTGCTGAAAGAACAGGAAAGACAGTTAGGCTATTCCTCAGACGGTCAGATATGTAGGAGGAAGAAGCCATTTGTCTATGAAAGAAATAGAAGGAAGAGGCTACAGTTTGCCAAAGGATTTATTTGTAAAGATACAGATTGGTGGCAGAATGTTATCTTCGCAAATGAAAGTAAATTTAAAATCTGTGGTTCAGATTTGAGGACAATGGTTTGGCGGGGGGGGGGGGGGGGGAGGGAGGAATCTTCAACCTACAGTGAAGCACGGGGGTGGGAGTGTATGGCGGCTACTGGAGTAGGTGAATTGATGTTTATTGGAGAAGAAATGGACAAAGTGAAATATCTCAACCTACTGAAAGAAAATTTGAATAAAAGTGCAGACAAAATAGGAATTACGGATAAATTCATGTTTTATGAAGACAATGGCCCCAAATATAATTCTCATGATGTGAAACTGCGGCTGCTTTACAGTTTTCCCATAATCATGGGATTTAAATCCCATAGAGAATTTATGGGCCGAGCTCGACTGAAGAGTCCGATTCACACCAAAGCAGCACCTGAAAAGGAGATCGTTGGAAGAATGGGCTAATATCTCTGCAGAGTAGCCTACACGCAAAAATTAGTCCCAAAATATGCCCCATCGCCTGAGAGAGGTCATCAAAAGCAATGGAAACCCAACGAGATACTGAACATCCGCATTTGACAACTATAAACTTTTTTTTTTGTTATGTGTATGTACAATGTCCCAATATTTTTTTTGACATGAAGTATTAATTTTGTTTGTTTACATGTTTGTATATAGTTAATTGTTTTCATTTCTGGAGAAAGAAACGTTATGTTTGAAGTGTGTATTGTTTAACATAAAATGTTTATTTATTTATTTAACCTCGTAGAGATAAGGCCATCAGGCCTTCTCTTCCCCTCTACCAGGGGATTACAATTACAATATTAAGAATACAATTACAATTAATATTAAATTTACAAATACAATAAAAATCAAAGTACTAAAAGGTTAACTGATTAATGAAAGCTAGACAGTTTATTTTAAAAGTTAAGAAGAGAGAAGCATTTCTTGTATTGAGTAAGTAAAAATTAAACCTACTCTACGCAGTAAGAAAATGCTTAATAAGTTTGCTTTTGAACTCTACTAAATTCCGACAGTCTCTGATGTCACTGGGTAGGGTATTCTACAAGCGCGAGAGCGAGATTGTGTATAATGATGAATACGATGATGTCTTATGTGTTGGTATGGCTAATATGCGGCTATTTTGCGTGCGTGTGAAGAGGTAACTGTGATGACAGGTAACTGAAACGGGAGGCAAGGTAGGTAGATGTAGAAGTGTGAAGGACTTAGAAAAGGAGAACAAGAGAATGAAAATTTCTACGTTCGTTAAGCCGTAGCCAGTTTAGAGTTTGGAAGGATGGGGTAATGTGGTATGCAATGTAAATAATGTGTAATAGTTCTGTGTATAAAATACGTTCTTAATATCAGCTGTCCCAATATTTTTTGGATTCACTTTATTAGAAAACAAGTTCATGCGAATTTATGTTAAAAAAAACTCACCAACAGAGTAAAAAGAATTTATTAATGGCCAGTTATAAAATCGAGTTTTAAAGCTTTTTATTCGTAACTTGCTCTACTATTCGTCGTGTAAACTTTGTTTTGCTAGGAAGCCAAGCTGATGGGAACACGTAATTATAGAGGCCAGTGAAGTTAATGTCTCCCAGAACAATTAACAGGAAGAGTGGTTTTATATTGAGCAAGACACGGAAACCGATTTTACATGTATTTAAAGAACGTAGATAATAAAGACGTGTTATGAATTCTAAGCAATAACTTAATTATTTCACAACTTTTATATCTAATGAATTTAAAAGTGCACTTAGTTTAACCTAACTTCATTAATATAAATTTCATTTTATGATAGTTACTTCTACACATAGAAATAGTTTTTTTTTTCATGTTGAACCTCAGGGTGGCAGGAGTACTAGTTGCATTGTGAGTAATATTATTGTACTGTGTTAATAATACAACTATATTTTCAAGATGATTTATTTTAATTTTCTTTCTTTCTTTCTTTCTTTCTTTCTTTCTTTCTTTCTTTCTTTCTTTCTTTCTTTCTTTCTTTCTTTCTTTCTTTCACCTTTTCTGTACTACTGACTCACAGACCTAGGCTAAGTAGGGGAAGGAGATTACTGCGGGCCTCTTTGGATGTCAGATTGGCACAACACAGGCCTACCACAGAGACATTACAGTACAAATGCAAGACAATGGACCACCATCCAGTTTCATAGTTGGGAGATAAATGTTTCTTACGTTGCTTACGGCGGGAATCGAACCACGGACAGCTGGATGGGTAGCGCGCGCTTTATTTGAGATCCACCGCGGCGGAGTTGCTGTGGTGTAAGTGAAACAAGACTTGAATATCTGGAAATATTTTTAAAATTTAAAATTTCGAAAAATGCAAAATTTAAAAGTGTTGAATTATATAGAAAGGTAATATATCTTATACAGCCGAACAGTTTCGTTTTGGCGCTACTTTTGCGCCTTTGTCAGCGTTTAGTGAACTACTATTTTTTAAACTTAAATAAAATGAAGATTTTAAAATATAATTTCAAGTGCTGTTAATTTAAAACAAAATCATGTCTAATGATGAAAGATGTGGAGTACCTACGTCTGTTCAATAGAGAAATGTTCCCTAAAATGCCCACAAGTGATGATATTAACAATTTTCTGAGTGCTGCAGTTTTCGAGCATAGTAGGTCTAATACAGAATGAACCGTAAGTAATGTAATTAATTTCAGGGGATTATTCTTTGAGATGTTCCAAACAAAAAGTTGAATACAATTTTGCTCGTTTTTGATACCTTTTCTAGATAAAAATTATTTTAAATGAAACACTTCATAGCATGTTTTGAGAAAGCCTTTGATTTAATTCTCAATATGCTCAGTGATGTTAAGAGATCAATGTATTTTGATAGTGCACTAAATAGTTGAAAGAATATTAGTTTCATTCTTTAAATGTGCAGAAATTTGAGGCGAACAAATGTAACTTTTCGTTCAGCTGAGAAATTTTACAATGTTACATTGGTTGGGATCAAATTTCTTCACAAATAAAGGACAAAACTAAAGTTCTATCAATTATTTATTGTCATAATACACTGCTCTCTTAAATTGACTGATCGTATTGGGAATTAAATCAATGGCTTTCTCATGATACGCTATGAAATGTTTCACACAAAACATTTTTTATCTCGAAAAAGAAGCAAAAACTAGCAAAATTGTTTTAAACGTTTTTGTTTGATGTATTTCGAATAATAACCACCTGAAATTAATGACATTACTTATGGTTCACCCTGTATAAAATGTAGTTCCGGAACCATGGATATGTGAAGTTCCAGCACACGGTGAAATTCTGAAAATTCTGCTTCTGAATTTTATAGTTTTCTTCGGAAGTCTAATCAGGTGCCATGCATGTTTTCCCTTGGATGCGAAGTTCACGGGTGTAATTAATCTTTGAGGACGATGAAATTAGACAGCATGGAATTTTTTATCGGCTATTTAACGACACTATTAACAGCGAGGCTATATAGCATCGGTGTAATTGGTGATCGCGAGATGAAATCGAAGATTTTCTCTTGAGTTTGCTTGACATTCACTTTCTATTTAGGCTATAGAAAATCTGAAGAAGAAAAAAAAAGTCAACTATGAAGTCATCCTTAGCCGGATTCGAACACGCGCCCAAGCTCAGAGGCTGATTCACGAGTCCCGCTCGCTTTTAGCTTAGGACATTGGATTGAAGGAATGAGAAACCACAATCGCTTAGGCCACCCTTACGGATCCGATATTGAATTTTCATACATGACCGGAAAGTTTATCCTGAAGCACTCTGACTTAGGGACAATAATTCATGTGAAAGGGTCTTTCAACTTCACTTTGCTTCCAGAAGAAGCCCTTTTAGGGAGTTTAATAGCTCTTAAAAGTGCATCGCCCTTTACGTTACCACACCATCTGAGGCCTTTACACAAAGGAATGGCTAAATAATTTACAAGTTCCATATGAAAGTTCTCGTGAAGTATGGTGTTGAAGTCTTTTTGTACCTCAAAACATACGGTCGCGAAAAAATAATATGACTTTCTTCCAAGGTTTAATGTCAAGTTTTAAGTCTTCATTCAAAATTACTTCTGATTTTAATTCATATTTTACAACTCTGATAAGGACCGTGGAATGTGAACCACAATAATACATACGGTCGCGAAACTATTATATCATGACTTTCTTCCAGGGCTTAAGTCAAGTTTTAAGTCTCCATTCAACATTACTTCTGATTTTAATTCATATTTTACAACTCTGATAAGGACCGTGGAATGTGAACCACAATAATACATACGGTCGCGAAACTATTATATCATGACTTTCTTCCAGGGCTTAAGTCAAGTTTTAAGTCTCCATTCAAAATTACTTCTGATTTTAATTCATATTTTACAACTCTGATAAGGACCGTGGAATGTGAACCACAATAATACATACTGTCGCGAAACTATTATATCATGACTTTCTTCCAGGGCTTAAGTCAAGTTTTAAGTCTCCATTCAAAATTACTTCTGATTTTAATTCATATTTTACAACTCTGATAAGGACCGTGGAATGTGAACCACAATAATACATACTGTCGCGAAACTATTATATCATGACTTTCTTCCAGGGCTTAAGTCAAGTTTTAAGTCTCCATTCAAAATTACTTCTGATTTTAATTCATATTTTACAACTCTGATAAGGACCGTGGAATGTGAACCACAATCATACATACGGTCGCGAAACTATTATATCATGACTTTCTTCCAGGGCTTAAGTCAACTTTTAAGTCTCCATTCAAAATTACTTCTGATTTTAATTCATATTTTACAACTCTGATAAGGACCGTGGATTGTGAACCACAATAATGAGATTGTATTCTGTGACTTAATCACATCTCAACTCCTGCAGTTCACCACTGTGGAGTAACAGTTAACATGTCTGACCGTGAAACGAGCGCACGCGTTCAAATCCTGGTCAGAGCAAGTTACTTTGTTGAGGCTTTTCCGGGGTTTTCCCTCAACCCATTAAGAGCAAATGCTGGGTAACTTTCGGCGCTGGACTCGTTTCGCTGACATTATCACCATCATATCTCAGACACTAGATAAGCATGGCAGGTGATAAAGCGTCGTAAGTTAACCAATTAAAAAAATGCATGGATTTTAATGAATTTATTTAAACATGCCCCTAAGGGAATAAACATTAAGCATGTGAATTTTTTAGTCTTTAATGATCACAAATATGTGTAAAATGTATTTAACGAAGCTTATGAAAAACATATAATGGAAAAATTGACCAAATCCAGGATGATCTAGGAGGAATAGTAAATATTTTAAGGAGTGGTACTAGGAAGTATTCTGTGCAAAAAAATAAAGTTCATATAAACATTTGTCCAATTTTCAATGCGTGTCGAGATATAGCTGTTTCAGTGTTACGCAAAACAAGTCTTACAAATGGTAAGAAAAACAACAAATAACTACGTATTACTCGACAAAGTCCAGTGGAGCCGCGGGCGTAATGTGAACTATCGCGATGCGGTATTACGAACGCAGGAGCAGTAGCGTCACGGCTCCGGCCTGCAGGACTCCTCTGGCCTTGGTCGAGTAATACAAAGGTATGATGACTACGTCTCTTTTTAGTGATCGTCTGAGGGCATCATTGTTCATAATGGGCGCAGAGAAACGGCTGTTTGTAGTTAGTCTGTACAAATCCGATGCGCTTGGAAGTTTGAAACAAATGGCAAGGCTCTTTACATTTTAGTCTACAGTTGCCACATCATCTAAATCTTACATTCCTCAAACGACGGATCGGCCACGGTGCTCACGTGCGATAGCCACCAAAGTCCTCAGACTTTCTGTCTATTTTTTTCTTAGGGTTAATCAAAGCGAAGTGTACAAAAACAAAATAAACACGTGGGATGAATTTATCGCTTGCAACAATAATATTGCTGCCCCTCATAAAAGAACAAGACGACCTCTTTAACTTCCGCAAGAATGCTGACATTATTTTTATTATTATAATTACAAAATGTAATTTTATTTTTGTACAATGACCGCAGCTATGATGAATTAATACTGATATTAAATAATAATCTTCTCAGCAGTGTAGTATCATAATAATATAAACATTTACCCTTGCAATATGTAGTTCTGCGCACATAACATAATAAACCCATTAAAAATCGTATGTTAAAAAAGTACTATCCAACAATTTCTTGTTCATTCATTTAGTTGATGAAATGTCTCTTCCAGCAGAGCATGTTTATTATCATTAAATACAGAGTGTTAAAAAAGTATTCAATATTTTAGGAGGTGATAGCATGCATGAAAACGAGAAAATAATATCTAATAAACATGGGTTCTACAACACATACTTTCTGAGTTCGGAACACTTGTTCATAGGAGATGCTCAATGTGACGTCCATTCATAGCAATGAATTCCTCTGCTCTTTGGCGTAAGGAATCACGCACTCTTTGAAATTTGTTTTAATACGTTTAATAAGAAAGTCCTGATAACGATCCCCAGTTAATCTCTGTGGTAACACGTATGGTCCTATTAATCTATTACCAAGAACGACTGCCCCATAACTTGATTGAGAATCGGTGCTGATGCCTTGTTTCTTCAACTGCATGGGGATTTTCATCAGCCTAGACATTCTGATTACCAAAATTCACAACACTATCTCTGCGGAACCCCGGTCATATCCGCAACCAGACTTTTGTTTTCAGTATTCCTTGCGACGTATCAGTATTCCATGCCAGGGGTGTCAACTACAGTATAGTTATCTGGTAGTCTGCTGTATTGTAGGGCAGAGAAATGCATTGCCATGGATGGACGTCACATTGAGCACCTCCTATGAACAAGTGTTCAGATCTCAGAAAGTATGTGTTGTAGAACCAATGTTTATTAGATATTATTTTCTTGTTTTCATGCATACTATGACCTCCTAAAATATTGGATACTTTTTTTTACACCCTGCATATTTTCCTAATTAGAATAAGTTAATCATAACAAAACTTAAAACGCTATTTTCTAGTAACAACAGTTTGTCCTATGTGGCCTTTTTACGTATAAGTCCTCAATTAAGGTCAGTATAAGTAACATACTTAACTGTCCACTGTACGCGGGACGATTAATTTTTTTAATTCTCAGATTTAATGACAAGGAATTAAGTGGTCAAAACCGAAGAATCTGGCCCTACTGATATAAAATACAAATTTAATGTTTGAAAAGCTTCTTTGTTAGTCGAAAAGAAATTCGTTCATAAGATATTACCTCATACTTATGAGAAATATGCCGTTCTGCCGCCTCTCAGCCGTTTTCCGCGTTTAGCCTCCTGATTGGTGGTAGGAAATGTAGAACTGGGAATCCGTTACCTTCCTCGTAGTCGATTCAGAGCGTAGTGGAATAGAACCCAGAGATGTTTTTCATTTCCGAATCCAATGCATAGAAAATCCATTACAGCTAACAGACGATAAACATTACACGTCAGTCTGCACCACACTCATTCCGTTTGCTAGTACCAACTGAATCGGATGATCACATCAGATCAGCTATGATCGCCTGTTTAATGAATCGTGTCAGTTAAAGAAGAGAGTCCTACAGGCTTTTTATTTAGCACAGCATTAAAAGCAGCTCTCGTTAAAGAATGCCTGGGTTGTCGTTTAAATTCAAGTCGTCGACTGTCGTACGGCGTGGTGGAGATTGGTGGGTTGTGATATTACACGACTCTCGGTCCTGAATCTATAAAAATGAGTGTCACGAAGTCGACACATACTTTCTCATTATATGTTTTAGCGTTTGACAGAAATTAAAACTGGATGTGAGAAAGGCTGGAAGTGTTATTTTTTTAAATCAGAGTTTTCTAAAAATGGTTACCCGAGGTTAGTGTCAGTAGGAAAGGATTGAAGTCCGTCTCTAATTCGATTGTTTTTTGGCTTTCCTCATTAATGGCGCAGGGTGTATGTTGCATTACTAATATTCAGTTCAATTCAATTTATTAGGCCAAGAGACCTACAGTAATAGGCTTCGTTACAGATACATGGAAAAGCATATACATTTGAAAAACACAAATATAATTGAAACAGTAAAATTTAATTAAAACAATGAAAACATGAAATAATTTGAAACTATTAAATTAATTAAAACACTTCAACCTTAATATATTAATTGTAATTAGATGTTATTAAATGTATTTATTAAAATAATTTCTTACAAATTTGTGTTAAAAAGACACCAACAGAGTAAAAAGGGTTATTTAATAACCAATTATAAAATCTAGTTTTAAGCTATGTATTGCTTGGTAACTTATAATATTTACTGGGAAACTTATTAGATAATTTATAATTTTACCCCATAATAGAAAAGTTTGTTGCTCTTATGTAATCTACAATATGGATTATTAATTTGTTCACTATTTCTAATTTCATAATCATATATGTTCATAATGAGTAATTGTCGATTGTAAAGGACTATATATATATGTATATATATATATATATATATATATATAATATTATGACTGTTAATAACTGTGATTATCTGAAAAGTGATCGAAAATGTTTAAGATAGTTTGATTTACATAAAATTGAAGAGGTGAGATCAATAACCAATCAAGTCCACTTCTGGCCATTCATTTTTTGAAAATTTGAAATTAAATTTTGGATATTTCCACAAGTGTTACGACTTTAAAAGTTGGTATACTACTTTGTCTTGATCTCGAAAACAACCAGAAATATTATGTGCAAAAAATAATAATTAGGTAAGAAATAAAAAAGTCTCTCTCTCTCTCTCTCTCTCTCTCTCTCTCTCTTAACTTTTGTAAATGGACTTGAATGGTTATTGATCTGACCGCTTCAGTTCTAATAGGTTTCTTTTGCAAAATCAAGACACTTCCGATTTTGGTACCATTCCCCCAGAAAATTAAGGCGTAATATCGGGTTATCGATTGAAAGAAAGAAAAGTAGGCACATTTTTAATAATTTTGAGAAACACAAATAATTAATTTCTTTAACAAATATAAAACTCTTGATACCTTTCTGCATATATATTCGATATGGTTATCCTATGTTAAACTAGAGTCTATAAAAAGTTCTAGAAATTTTGTATAGTTTTGTCTGTTGTCCTTATTTTTTTAGATGATTTAGGCTAAAAGTTATGTTGATAGTTTTCTGTTGATTAAGCAAGAAACCATAGAATGAAGCCATAAAGTCATCTGTGATAGCATATCGTTGGTAAGAGCATGTAGTGTAAATAATAAGGCTGGATGTGCAATAATAGCGCAAGTGAAATAAATATTGTAGAGTGAAAATGTTAAAGCGAAAGAAAGATCAAAGAAGTATATCTGAAGAAAGGAAGAAACTACAAAAATCCAGACAGAAGTACATTGTAAAAAATTCACCTTCATAGCAGAGAACTTGTGAAGCTAACATATTATTCGTATCCTTCCACGAAGTTCAGATTTACATATGAATGCAAATGAGAACTTCGAGGGCTTAAATGACGTAATATGACCGTTGGGATAAAAAATCTAAATCATGTATGTAGAACGTATGAGTCTACCCGTCCGTTTCAATGTTTCAGTTTACTTTTACGTAGTATTGTAGTCCAACATTGTGTACGAGAAATACATCCTCGAATTTGCCAGTTACAATATAGTCATTAAAACGATGTTTAATTCTTGACACACTCTCAACTCACAGTACTTCCTAGTAATGTCTCCCATCCTGTGCGATTCATAATTCACATCGTCGTAAGAAACTATCATTGTAGGACTGCGTCCCAAATCTGCTCTTCATCCAGTTTTTCTTCGCTAAGTACAGGAATTGTCGTTGGCTTTTCCCTTCATCCAATGAACTTGTTTCATTAAACCCATTCACTAAATTTAATGTTGTTTTTCTGGTTATCCAGAAAATTTACGTCTAAAGTATTCCTTTGTTCTTTCCTTTTCCGTAAGTATGGTTTTAAAACGTGTTAAACGTGTTTAATAAATAATTAACCATTGCACAACACAACACAACGTAAGAGAGCAAACTGCATTTATTCTTAGCTGACTCACTTTGTAGTGTTATTTTTCTACACGGAACTGGTTGGCCAGAAAATTTACGCCTAAAATTTTCCCTTGTTGTTCTTTTTCCTTAAGTTTTAAAATGTGTACACATTCAGCCACTGAATAATCAACCATTGCAAAACACAACACAATGTAAGAGAATAAACTGAGCTTATTTTTAGCTGACTCACTGCAAAGTAAACACGTGAAGCGATCAGCCTGCTACCGTGCAGCGAGCCCCGCGGATGCCAGTAGCGATGGTAGCGGGAGGACCTTCCGCTGATTGGCCGTCGAAAATAAGGGGAACGTTCGTTGGAACTCACTGTATATTCCACTAGTACTTCAAGCACCTATCATATCCAGTGACCTGCCGGATGTTGGCTGTCACTGTAGTGGATTTCTATGGTCACAGATACCCTGGAGGATGGTGAAATTCTGAGAAGATTTCATGTTGTTTTCCTAGGGTCAGTAGAATAATTATTACTGGAGCACTGGTGGAATTTCGATAACGGAAACGGGAATACCCCGCTAATACCTGCCACCGAATACCGTTTTTTCTACTATAAATTCCACTTGGATTCGCCGGAATTTTAATCTAGGTTTCCAGCCTGGAAAGCTGAAGTTTAAGTCGTTCAACTAACAGTGTGCTTTATTATCAGGGAAAGGGATTTGGAGTATTATAACGAATGGTGAAACGTAGTATAGATATTCGTAGCTCAGTGACTGTCAAGCGAGCTGCATGGACGAGTACAGTCCACTTCATAAAAACTTACACGCAACGTGCTGTGAACGTATTTCAGAATAAACAAATGTTATAGTTTAATGGTTATAGTGGCCTACATACATAATCTGCATTTCACTTTGAACTACATGTATTTTTCTTGGCAACGCACAGGACACCAATAAATAACATTACAAATATACATAATTAATATCAATCTCTGCGTCCTCGCGTGTCGGTGGAAATATTGATGGCTGATAGATAGTTGTCTTCTGTATGGAACTCGCCTCTGAATATGTATGTTCTTCTGTCAGGAGCGTGTTAAATTAAAACCTTTATTTACAATATTATGAAATATGATAATATGTATACAACGTATACTACAGTATTTACAATATATACAATATACTGCAATATTTACAACATAGCCTAATACAGTATCATTAAATGTTGAACAAAATATAGAACCAAACGAAATGGCATTTTCAATTAATGCTATGTTTTGTTGATAAAAACAATTATTCCTGCTGTGCCTTGTTATAATAAATTGTAAATATCATTTCTGAATTTTCAAAATACAACTTTGCTCTGTTGCAAGGAAGGAAATTTTTAACATGGGAAAACTATACTCTACATCTGCAGAGACAATTGGAGAGTACTTGAAACAAGATACGTCAATTAAATTCACATGTTGAATGACGTCATTGGGAAACGTCTTTGTTAGTACATCTGAAATCCGACTAAGAATACTATACCTATCATTTTTAATCAAACTATGTTCATTTTTTCACCAACACGTTTTCCTACTTCACCTTCTACTGCACTCAGTTTATTTACAATAGTCCTCATAATATTTATTTGCTCAATTAGTTCTACTTCTGACTTTTCTAACCAAATAATGGCATCCGGCAAATATAAAAAATTGACTTAATATCCATAACTTCTTTTTAGATTCTATCATTTAGCAGTTCCTGGCGTATTTGAATCGCAGCCGCGTCATCGGGAAATGTTTCCTGAATTTTGATACTCGAACTGGAGCTTTTACAAATATAGGCTAGTCTTTCAATTTTGTATTGTTAGTTGGTTTCACTTTCGGAATTGTACCTGCACGTCACTACTCTGAACTGTAAACCTGCACGTTGAAGTTCTTATGCGACAACTGTCCCGTTCACCTGTTGTTGACGTGCAGAGATCTGCGTGTATGTCATGGAGGGGAGGACTTGGTATAAAGGGTTGTAAACAAATGGCTGTGTAGATGCCAATACTAGCTTTTACTACTCCAAATTCCGTTCCCTACTTATTATAGATCACTCTTTGCATTTTTAAATTAAACTCCTAAAAACGAACACTCATGCGCAGCAACTAGTTCCTTCTCATTAACGTAATACATTTGTACAGTTGCTCGCATATGACAATTGAGAGATTGAGTTTTGCTTCGTGTTCATCCTTGTCTTTTATTTTTAATACCAAGTCGTCTCGTCTCGTCTTCCGCGTGCTGGAGCTTACATTCCTTCTGTGATGGATGGGATTAACTTGTTCTTGCGATGAATACTCTGCTTAGAAGTAACATGCGTGGCATATGAAAGGAAAGCGGTGGGAAATAACATTCGATGCAGTACTCTGTCGTAGCGGTCATGTTTAGTTTTGTTGTTAAATCAGGATTAAAGGAATTTTCCTTTCACGTCTGGCGCCAGCGAATGCCGGGTAAAAAGATGTACTGTTTCAACCCAGAGTAAACACACAGAGAACCATTGGCAAAGGGCGGGAAGAGCTAAGTAACGCGTTCATTTTCTTTCCCTTAATTTCAGTCGTCGATAATTGCACTTGAATACCGGTAGATCAGTTTCAAAGTTTATAAAATCACGAAAGTCATGAATCTGGTTTTCATAGCGAAATACAGGATGGAATGGCATCCTACATGTTTATTTAATGTTCCGTCATTGAAATAAGATACCCCACATAAGTTATTAGCATTATCTTTCTTTGTTTTTATTTTTAGAGTCTAGCTCGTATCTTTCTAAATAAATAGGCCTGCAATAGATCTCACTCAACTTGGTGTAAGATTACATAGTATGTACTGACCACAAACGAGCCTGATGTAGTAATTATTGTTGATTGTACTTTCATTAAATTTGAGCCTTCTGGCGCTAGTAGATAGGCCTATAGTTGAGCAGGCGAAAGACGTTGTAAATTACAGGACTGGAAACTTTAGTAGAAGCTTGGATTATCTCGCAAGTATAAAAACAATACAACAGTGTAGGCCATCATAACTCAGGTGACAGCTCGTTTGCTTGCTAGTGTGCTCGGTCGTGCGTTCGATTCCCGCTTGGGCTGATTATCAAGGTTTTCCCCAACCGTAAGGCGAATGTCAGATAATCTATGGTGAACCCTCTGTTTTATCTTGCCAAATACCATCTCGCTATCACAAATTCCATCGACGCTAGTTCATACAGCGTCGTTAAATAACCAAGTAAAAAAAAACAAGTGTACTTTATATAATGTGTGTTGTTTTTAGTCATTTGTCCGAAGACAGGTGTGGACCCCACAGGTGACAGCAGCAAGGCAACACTCATGAGGCAACCATTAGACCAGGAGATAATGGGGTAGGGTGGCCACTTCCTTTCCCCCTCCATTGCATACATCGCTGACTAGTTACATATTACAATAATCAGATTTCAGATGTGTACAAACTATTGTTCTTCCTCTGACACATACCGTCAAGTGAGATGTACTGCCTGACAATAGATGTAGTTACATATCAGCCAGAACCTTAATCAGAGAAAATATAATGTATTTAACATAACCTATCTTCTCCATTAAGAATTTGAATGACATGTAAGGAAGGGGAAGTACATAAATTCGTACGGATAATAGAATTAATAGTATAAAATAAACTTTAGAAAATACAGGGAAAATGGACACTCTTGTCCGATTTTGTGAGCGTACGAGCAAATTAGTATTATGGTTCAGTAGCGTAAATTAGGGACTTACAAGCAAACATTCCGATGGGGACACATAAAAAAGTTAATTTTTTTTCTTCCTCCATGTTAATAATGTCGAAAGAAGTGCTTATACAATTTTTGGCCACTCGACCGCAATTACGAGGGCCGTAAAAAAATAGGTTCGCCAGGGGCCGTTAACAGAAAGAAAACATGATTTCATTGTAAATATTTATTGAAACAGACACAGCAATTGTTGAGCTATTTTTCAACATATTTCCCACCGGAATTGAGACATTTGTATTATCCTGGGATCGACAGAGAGGTGCAGACGGCTGTCACACACTGGTTCCGATCCCAGGCGGCAGACTTCTAGGACACAGGGATACAAAAATTGATCCTATGGTATGACAAAGTCTCAATTCCAGTGGGGGAAATGTTGACAAATAGCGCAACAATTGCTGTATCTGTTTCAATAAATCTTTTCATGCAATTGTGTTTTTTTTCTGTTTACAACCCCAGGGAAAATCACTTTTTGGACGGCCTCGTAATTGCGGTCGAGTGGCAAAAATTTGTATAACCACTTCCTTTGACATTATTAACATAGAGAAAGAAAAAAATATAACTCTTTTATCTGCCCCTATCAGAATGTTTGCTTGTTAGCAGAAGGAAGAAAGACGATCGAATTTTACTGTTACTAGAAGTAACAAAATAATCTGACATCTGACACAACTAGTTTTCTAATGAATGAGTTATTGTTTCGGAATGGTGGAAATAATAATAATAATAATAATAATAATAATAATTATTATTATTATTATTTATTTTAGCTGGCAGAGTTAAGGCCGTAAGGCCTTCTCTTCCACTCAACCAGCAAAAAGTGTATATACATATGCATGAACTTGCAAAGAATTCAACAATTTGATTTAGATGAGAGTTACATGTATACAAGAGTTATTTACGAATTAAACAACAAAATACTTTGAACTATTAATTAAACACTGAAATAAACTGTGTAGCAGAATTAAACTAAAATACATAGAATGTTAATATATTTCAAATTATATTAGATAATAGAAAGAGATTATTATGAGACAATTTTGAAAATACAGCACAATCAGGATGATGTCTAAAGAAAAAAGTAACAGTGTAGTCAGTGATAGTTTAAATCAGTATGATTGGAGTGAAATGCTAATAAGGTTATCTTTTAAGTTGTTCTTAAAGGTGTTTGTTGTTTGGTATTTCATACCCAATCCTTCGGGTAAAGGTTGAGATTTTTACGTCATAGCCGAAGTGTGAGCTACGTCTCACAACCAAAATATTTAGAATTCTTAAGTAACTTGAAATGTTTTCGACAGTAAAATATTTCATGTTTGTGTTTTAATTGGCCTGTATAGCAGGGGCTTGGTATATGATGAATGACTTGAGCGTAGGAGGAATTAAAAATATAAATATTAATAGAGATTTTCATTAAAATTGCTTGAAGACGAATAACGTATTACATCTCTCCGACACTCCCCCTAATAGTCCGAGTTAGCGGGGTTTTACTGTAATTTTATTCTGTACACGACTTATTGTATGGTAAACACGTTTTCACGATGCTGCTAGTTGAAAAGAATAGAAATCATATCTGTGTCCAAATCTGTACCGTTAGGGGTTATGTTAGCATTGTTACCGCTATACTATAAGTGTTACAGCAATATATTGTTCGGACGTTGTTGTTAGTATTCTACATGGTTCCTCAGCCTTGTTGGCACACAGTTTGCATGTTTCGTTAGTGATGAAGTTCATTTTATTTTGTTTGTGTGCCATGTATTGCAGAGCCGTAACCGTATCTGGACTTCACGTGAATGAACTTTTAATTTTCTATAGGTGCAACGAATTATAGATATTTGTACCTGTTCTGATATCCGGATTTCTTCTGATTTTCATTGAACAATACAATTATAAAGATCGCATGACACTCTGCAGCGATGTGCTCAACGACTGTGGCGCGGACCTTGGATTTCCCATTGCAATCAGATCATATACGGGTTAATTTTTATCTTTAAACTGCATTAGATAACGAAGAATGAACAATGCTCATTTCACGTTGAACAAAATAACTTATAAAATTTAAAATAAACTCTACAACTTAATTTTTAATTATGAAGGCGTGTTGAAAAGCATACTTTTAATTTTTTATGTCAAAAGTTTTATAGTTATTTGAGTGCTACAACCATACTGTGCATGGAATGGGATGGAATTTAACTGAGGGAAGTACATATGGCCCAAAAATGCGACCTGTTGAGATCTATTGCGCTAATCCTCGATATAGAATGAGTTGCGTGCCACAGATCCCGTACGCGCACCGCCCTAACCACATGACTCCCTTAACGACCGGTCCCTACAGCCAATAGAAATCCATATACTATTCCTGCTTCGGCAACTTCCCCCAAGGCCAGTCTGTCGGTCCGAGGCGAAACTCCTCCGCCCCAGTAGGTCCGCCTCGGGTGCCATTGCAGAAGCCATCCAACATCGCTGAACTACATTCCACGGAGGGCGGTCGAGAGAGTCAGCAGCTTCGGGAGGCCGTCTGTAGAGTGATCTCAAAAACCAGAACCTGGTGATGAGGAGAGGATGATGGGGAGGAAAGGAAATGGCGAAGATGAGTGGGGTTCCAATCGCCTAATAACCTTACCTGATATTCATTCATAGGAGTGAGGAAAAACCTCGAAAAACCTCACCCAGGCAACTCGTCACCGGGGATCGAACCCGGGACCGCTGGGTTCGAAGTTAGACTCGCTAAACCCCACAGCCACAACGGTGGACTTACTGTTCGTACCTGTAGTTTTATTTTTCCACATAATCGCTCTGGCAATGAATACACTTCTCTCAGCGGCTGATCAGTTTCTTGATACCATCACTGAAGAATGTTTCACTCTGATGACCTAACCACAGCGTCACTCTCCATAGTGTATTCTCTTATCCCAGGGGTCGTCAGCGCAGAGCACTCTGGGGCTAGCATTACTTACCTGCGGAAAACATAGTGCACCATGGTGCGCTCGTAGCTGCTAGCGGGTATGCTCTCTATCTCTTGCTGCTGCACGACGGTGCACGAGGGACAGCACCGCTTACCCGTTGCACATTTCAGCGAGTGCTGACGACCACTGTCTTATCCGCTAGCCCGAAGATGCACTGTACTGATGACCTCTGATTTACGTAGAGGTACCTTTCTTTCACGCATTCTTGAAGCAGGTAGAATTTTGTTGAAAAACACTCCTTTCACAGAATGCCAAGATAGATCAACGAGATTATGAAAGAAGGTAGGCGAAATAACAGAAAATATCTTTAAGAAGTCGATACCAAGAGAAAACTGAAATAGCATTGAACAGGAAAACAAAGTAAATCGAAAAAAAAGTTTATATCGTTATATTGTTTTCTCCGAAATTTAACCATTGTGGATGAAACGTATTTTAAAATACAGGAAATACGCCGGGACCAATAAAATTTATCGTTGAAACAGAGTTTATCGTTATGTGGGTTTTCGTTGTATAGAGGTTTGACTGTATTTTGCCTGCATTAGACATGTTTACTAGCTACGTACGCTTACACTTTATCTATCTACAGATAGATAAGGTCGAAGTTTGTAATACGAAGTTGTTCCATATAGTGTTCGTTAGAACTGGGACAAACTGAACACGATTTTATTGCTCTGGATATGTTTCAAGGGCCACGAAAAGTAAATGGCCTCCGCGTAATGAAAACCTCTGCTCCAGACATTCTAAATTTCCGCCCGAGTAACAGAAAACGATTGTAACTAACTTTACGACTGTGGGATTGGAAACTGGAGTTCTACATCGTAACTACCAAGTCCGTTATAGGATATTATTGCGACCTAGCCAGCGCCCTCTTTTCATGTCAACTTTTTTTTTCCCTCCTCCTCTCCTTCCGTGTCAGTTTTTAAAGGGGTCAGATTCTTTTGTTTCCCTCTTTCATGTCTCCCCCACTTACTATCGTGACTTAAATGATGTACAAATACTGGGAAGTATGTAATTAAACATTGCTTGGAGGGCAAGAAAAAGCTACCCCAACTTTCATATACATGATTAAATTATTTACAGCATGGAAGTGACAGGGTTCTGACATCACGACCAAGCTCTGTGAAAGCTACAAGGACGCCTCGTATCGGATGCGCGTTGATTTTTCTGTACGATGAGTGAAATAACTCCAGTTCTGTGGCTATCTCTGGTGTACCAGGAAGGCCAAGCATTTTTCTCTTCAGCCTGGGAGAGAAATGATTCTGATTTTACCACGGTAATTTTTAATCGTTTATTATTAATGACACTAAACTATTTTAGGTTATATAGCGGTGATGGGTTTGGTTATAAAAAAGCCGAAAGTTCACCAGGGGATTAATTGAAGACCTCCCTCGAATAAGGGTGTAACCAACAAATCTATAATACGCATTAGAGGAAAAAATAATTTCTTTAGGCCTATATTTACCAGCAGAACCATTTGTTTAATCAAAGATACAAGTTTATTCAACTATTGGCTGAATTCTTTTATTGTTGTAAATGATAAAAAGAAGAAGATGAAGGTATCCCCATCACACGCCATGAAGGCACTTGGGGGGCATGGAAGTAGAGCCCCATGCTTTCCATGGCCTCGGCACTAGAATGAGGTGGTGTGATCGGCACCACGCTCTGGCCGCCTTTTACCCCCGGGAAAGACCCGGTACTCAATTTTATAGGAGAGTGAGTGAACCTCGGGGCCGTTCTGGAAGTTTGGCAACGAGAAAAAATCCCGTCATCACTCGGGATCGAACCCCGGACCTTCCAGTCCATAGCCAACTGAGCTACCCGCCGCCCATTGTTATAAATGAATGCTTCAGAATTACTTTTTTCACTGAAGTTACGTATTTAATTAATTTGATGTTATATCCTTTTTCGAGGGAGGTCTTCAATTGACATTCTTCTTACAGCTGGGGTGGGGGGGACCTAGGAAATCAGACCAGACGGAAATCGAACCCATTCCCGAAGACATCTATGGATCAGCAGGCAAGCGCTCCTACCGCCTCAGCTACGCCGCTGGCTAAAAAGGTGATTGGTCATTAAAAAAAGCTAACACATAAAGATAAAATTTTCTACAGGAAAAAAGACTAGGCCTACCTGAAAATTCAGGGTTATATCGCATTTTACTCTCTTAGGCCTGGTTGCATAAATAGCGTTAACTATAGTTTTTTTGTTTATTTTATTCAACATCATGAATAGAACTGATACAACATTAATCCAAGATTATGCGTATGACTTGGTTTAGTGCTGAGCTGAGTCACAAAATTGTCAGCGCAAAATATGATGAAAATTCGTGTTCATTGCTCGACATTCAATTATTGTCTGCTTGATGACACACGAAACAAATAATAGTAATAGTAGTAATAATAATAATAATAATAATAATAATAATAATAATAATAATAATAATAATAATTATTATTATTATTAAAGAGATGTTAATTGAATTATCAAACATAAATCAGTTATACAGAATAAAAACATATGCCACCAAAGATAAGGAGGAGGGTTGGAAAAAATTACTGCAGCAGAATATAGTTCCATAAATGTAACCCCAAAAATACAGTATAGTTGGAAAAATCTGAAGTTGTAAAAAAAAAATAGCCTTCAACCCATCATATAAAATGATGCTTAGAAATTATGCGTGAAATATTGATACAGACATTTTGCTTTGCTTATAATGAAAATAAACTTTACACTATTTTACTTGCAGGAAAAGTATTTATTCTCCTTTATTTTGATGAAAATTATTTAGCTTCTGCTAAACTAAGTTCACCCATCTTAAACTGAGAAAAATATCCAGTTAGATTTTTTCTTAGAACAAGGCTGAATGATCTTGCATTATGTTTATACAACATAATTTTTGTTTATTAATCATCATTATTATTATTATTATTAGTAGTAGTAGTAGTAGTAGTAGTAGTAGTAGTAGTAGTAGTAGTAGTAGTAGTAGTAGTTGTAGCAGCAGCAGCAGCAGCAATAGCAGTAGCAATGTCCTTTCGTTCCATGAGAAGTATATTTTCTTGTGAAGCACTTCCAACACTAACTTCTTTCCATAGTTTGACTATGCTTCACATTCAGTTTATATAACGCACTCCCAGTAAAATAGTGTCGTAACTGGAAAATTGTGATTTGTAAGGATATGTTATTTCCTAGTAAAATACTGCTGTAAAAATATTTTAATAAATCTTTGCCAAAACCTTTGATAATTTGCTATTTTATTATTAGAATTTCCTACTCCAGCTAATAAAACAGTGTTGGAAATTATTTACGAAAGTAATATGTGATTTTCGACATACGGCAATATTTTACTGGGTGCGATAAGCTAGATGATTGGTCGGTCCATAATATCCGAGTACCTTCGTGGGGCTGCCACCTTATTTACTGCCTAGGAACTGCCAGTTCATAGGTGTCATTGATAATTTGAAAGGTATTTCCTCCTATCATCACAAGTATCATCATCATGAACCAATTCGGCTTAGATCCTCCAAAACCCGTTCCGTGAAAACTCTTGAAAATGTTCCTGGTCTTTCCAGCATTGCCGTGGTCTTGCCCATAGATTTATATTGCAGAGCTAATTTAGGATGTGGTGTGGGTCCATTCTTTGTATGTGTTGAAACCATTTTTTCTGATAACATTCAACATCAATTATACTGTCTACTTTTAATTTTTTGCGGTTATCTACATTTTTTTATGATCCAATCCCATGAGACCTAATAATGATCTTAAAAATCTCATTTGTGCTGCTTCCAATTTCTCTGTATCCCTTTTATTTAGTACCCAAGTTTCACTGCCGTATAATGAAGTTGGTTTTAGCGACATTGGTTTTGTTGTATTTTTGTAATTTAATGTTCATGTCTTATTCTTCACTTGATATTACCACAAGTACATGAATAAGTGTTCTGCTCTAGAGCAGGTTTTCACTGCAAATCCAGCATTCTCCAATCTTTCTATTTTCTACCTTCATTTTAGTCTCCGCATATGATCTATACAGGGTGATTCACGAGGATTTACCGTCCTTACGGAGCTTATTTCTGAAGACATTTTGAGCAAGAAATGTCATATAAACATAGTTACTATTCTCAATATTTTCAGAGTTACATTAATTTAAAGTTGTTTGTAAAATACGTTTTTTATTTAATTTGAAGATAAAAGAATAATACAAATAGAGAATGAACCATTCAGAAGTATCATTTCTTTAATTGACAAGTATTATGAAGCTAAAAATGTGCTGTGAACTCCTTAGTTGCTTCGGACAGACATCTTTGTTCTATTTTTAACTAGAAAATTACATTATTCTTACGCACTTATCACAACAATTATATTAGAAATCACACCACTTCCACCGACTTAATTATTTACAGTTCAATTTTCCATCCTAATTTACAGTCTTGGAGAGTTTACAACACATTTTAAAAAATGTCGCTGTCCGCTTGAGTAGCCTACACTTGGCCGCACGCTTGTGAACGGCACTCGTCGCCCTACGTAACTGCATACGGCTATCTTCGATTTCCGTAGCGCTCGCGCTGGCTGCTGACTGCACGCTGAAAAGGATCATGCGTTCACAGCAAGGCGTTCCAATAACGAAACGTTACTCTGTAAATATTGAGAATAGGACCCATGTCTATATGACATTTTTTGCTCTGAATGTCTTCGGAAATAAGCTCCGTAATGGACAGTAAATCCTCGTGAATCACCATGTATATCTTAATGTCTATCATCTGATATCTTCCTTTCCTCCGAACTTTTCTTCCGTTCACCATTCCTTCCAGTATATCTCAGCCTCTGACCCAACCAATTCCTTTTCCTGATCAGTTTCAGCATCTTTCTTTCTTTTCCCACTCTTTCCAACACAGTGTCGCCGTCCGCTTGAGTAGCCTACACTTGGCCGCACGCTTGTGAACGGCACTCGACGCGCTACGTAACTGCATACGGCCATGGTGGAAACATAGTAGAGGTGTGGGACAAGCTGTGCGTGTTTTCGTTCAGTCTGCGCATGACGTCACCTTTACTGCAGGCCGCACTCGAATGACACAGTCAACATAACAGATTGTTGATGGTTAGATCTGCGTCCATAGATTTAAATGAATAAATAAAACTCATGGTTTGTGTATTCAGTAAATATTGACAGTATAGGCTATAATAGGGTCTATCTTGAAGTGATAACATTATAAAATAGTGAACAATAAATTAAATTCAAGAGTCAAGAAATAATGTAATATGGTAGTGCAACGTTAATAATTGCCTTCTGTAATATACACGTACTTTTATAATAATTATAATACATTATGCTACAAATATGCACAAAATTAGGCCCATATATCACACAAATTATATTACACACGAATTCAAGTACAATAGGAACTACCTTGAAATGATAACGTAATAAAATTATGATCTATTACATATTAAACTCAAGTTTCAAGAAACAATGTGATATGGCAGTGTGTCATTAATAATATTGACTTCTGTAATATAGGCCTACACGTGGTTTTATAATAATTACAATACAATGTGTAATAAATATATACATACTTAGATCTATACAGTTATTTATAACGTATATTATTTTGTATATGAATTCAAATACTTTTGAAACCTTCATTAGCATATGTATATGAATTTCTTGGAATAATTTGTCATTATAGTAAACAAATATTTTTATATATTCAGGCTATTGGAGACATAATATAGTCTACTACATTATTTACCTTATTATTCCACACACGACATAACATAATTTCACCATTATAAATCCCACTCTGTTAAGTAAATACTTATTCTTATGCAATCTTTTTCATTTTCTTTATAATATTTCTCTTTGAAAATCCAGACATTTTTATTATTTTATTAATTTCTTTAATTCTAATAAATGTTCTTGTTCTAACCAATGTCGTAATTACTTCTGGCGGAAGAGGAGAACTGATTTCTGCTTCGTTTTTCATGGCAGAATTAACCAAATTTACAGTCTTTTTTATTATAAATTTCTCATGAGAAACAGAAATTCCGTGCACATCTGAGAATATACTTCAATAAGCATGGCAACCAATTGTAGATCCTTAGAAGGGAGAATTAAGTTTCCACGGGACACTGTAGTAATCCAGTCTTTTTGATTAGCAGAAGTTGACAATTTTGTGGGAATTCCAAGATTCGGGTATTGCTCCATATGTTTTGATGCAGCATATCCTGCAATATATTTTAATCCTTCCTGGGATATCCGCTGTCTTGCAGAGATTTCATATATTTTTTCTGGGAGGCCTATATTTTCTTCAGGATCTCGATCGTTGGTAAATTTAACCGGTTTCAGAATGCCTTTAAGAAATTCTGCCGTTGCACATAGTTCTTTCTGCAGATTATCATTGACTTCTGATTGGCTTGTACTAGGACCCACTATTAATGCCTCTTCTTCCGAAAGCAAATCGGAGGTGTTTTTGTTCTCACAAAACTGAGATAATGGATTTCGACCTAGTATGTACCACTTCAGTCTATGTTTAAAATCTAAAGCAGAGAGATGATCGTTTGTTCTACCCATGCTTCTAATTTCCGAAAAAAAGTTTTCTACCAGATCTTGGTTAAGTTTTCTTGTGATGATGTATTCAATTTTGTACTTGTACCTCATTGCCTCATACAACAATGTTAATGATTTATTATTTATTATAATCCCCTCCTGATAAGGTAATTTCCTGTTTGCTTCTCCTACTTTAACTGTGGTCATGACGTCATTCATTTCTGAGAGTATAATATTCTGATCTTGAAGGTTTATTCCGTAACTATGCAGCCCACGGTGGGTACCGAATTTAGAAACGGTATTAAATAAATCAAACCAATCATTAGTTAATTTTATTGCCTTTGAAGTTTCTTCCCATTCATTTGATCTCAACAGCTCGTTTTCACCACACCATTTCAAAGCCTTTGCAACTCTGTTGGAAAATAATTGTGCTGCCAAACTAACTTTTTGTCTTTGGGTACCACGGACACTTAAGTGTAACGGAGTTAACTTGTAAGCTAATTTTGTATCAGAGGACGAGGATGCACGTAAAAGTTCATGAATTGGTTCTGATGAAATGTTCAATCCGTTCAAGTTGAAACCATGATCTAGAAAGTGATTCCTATGTAATTTCAATAAATGTGGAGCGTCTGAAAAAACAAATATTTCTCGAGTTGAATCATTTGGATTAGGAAAACTGCAATTTAGTTTGGTAGAAATTTTCAAATCACGCCACAATTTTCTGTAACTTCCACCTAAATCGCTAACTGTGGCCACAACTTGAAAACCACTGCCTTCTAACTGGCAAATTATGTCTGTTAAGATTTCTTTTGTCATTGTCTGATCATATTTATAGTATACGGGCTGCTTCCACCTTGCAAACAAACCACGTGCAAAAACAACCTGCACTGCTTTATGAGGTCCAATTATTTGTTCTTCCCTACTGTCAAAAGAAACCTCCTCATTTAAATACATTTCATCAAATGCTAATACTGTTACACGATCTAACTCCGACATATTTGTAGCTCTCGCCTTCATTAATTTTAAGACATCATGAAGTACCCCTTCCTCAAGCGATAATTGTTTTACTGCCCATTTTCTCAGAGTTGACAAATCAGGTAACGGGTAATTTAATTTTGTTCTTAAGTATCGGTATGTTTTTAGACTTAGGTTTCGAAGTGTTATTGCAGTACCGTAATCTTCTACAGACCATTTCACCCTATGCTTTTTATTCAAAAGAGCATCAATTTGCCCAATAGTGAAAAATGGTTTCAAAATTTGAGCCACTTTAGATTTAACTTCTGTTTGTCTAATGTTTTTCAATGAAATTACATCCTCATGTAATTTTCTTTTTTCTTCTTCATGTTTCCTGTTGGCAGCTGTCAATTCCTTAATCCTCGTTTCTAGAGAGTAATTCTTCTCTTCTAATTCTTAGTATTTGGCATTCCTCTGTGACAGTAGACTCAGTGACTCCGCGATTTTCCATTGTTACATTAGTGCTGGATGCTCCTATTGCGCTGAAGTGAAAGAAAGTTAAAAGGTATAGTAGCCTACATGCAATCAGGGGCGTATTTAGGCCTCGGCAGACTAAGCAGCTGTCTAGGACGGCAGATTTGAGGGAGCGACTTTTAAGCTATTACTGTTAATTTTTTATATGTTTTTTAAATTTTATTCATAACTCTTTAAAGAGTACATGAACTTAAACGCACAATGAAAAGGATATGAATAACATTGGCAACAATCAGTTCAAATTATGTATTGTAATTAATGTCTAGTTAGGTTCATTAAAGAAAATGTACTCAACGCAATGAGCTGCGATCGCTGTCTGCAGTAAAGATGACGTCACACGCCTCGGCCGCTATCGCAACAGCATGCGCAGTCCCACACCTTTACTATGTTTCCACCTTGCATACGGCTATCTTTGATTTCCGTAGCGCTCGCGCTGGCTGCTGACTGCACGCTGACCAAGATCACGCGTTCACAGCAATGCGTTCCAATAATGAAACATAACTCTGTAAATATTGAGAATAGAACCCATTTCTATATGACATTTTTTGCTCAGAATGTCTTCGGAAATAAGCTCCGTAAAGGACGGTAAATCTTCGTGAATCACTCTGTATATCTTAATGTCTGTCATCCGATGTCTTCCTTTCCCCCGAACTTTTCTTCCGTTCACCATTCCCTCCAGTACATCTCAGCCTCTGACCCAACCAATTCCTTTTCCTGATCAGTTTCAGCATCTTTCTTTCTTTTCCCACTCTTTCCAACACAGCTTCATTTCTTATTCTGATGTCTAGTTATCCCACCTGACGCTTGGTCGCCAGAGCCTCGTCTGTTTTGAAAGCAAGTGCAGCACTAGAAGGTGAGGTTGACATTTTGAGTATGAGGCTTTGCAATGTATTCACATCAATACACCATCTGCGAATACATCCCAAGCTCAGCTTAACTAGAATGTATTTTCATTTATTGAGTTCAGATTTATTATTTATACAACTCAGCCCCAATATATTGCAGATTTTGCAGTGTGAAAATTCGGTATCTTCGAGTTAAGATTTAGATGCTATTTATAGCCCACGTCATCATTTGGGTTAGGACAATAGGCTCTTATGAATGGTCTGAGAGCGCGTGGGATTGTCCAACACTCGACATGTAATCCACAGTGTACCACACAGAAGTGGTTGAAATACATGTGTGGGAGGAAGATACAGTGTGTCCGGATGGAAGATCTAAAAAAATTATATGTATGGAAATGTTAATTATATACACTTATTATTTGCACTATCGCCATCACAAAGTTCTTTCTACCTCGTTCTAAAGTATGCAGCAATCGACATCAGTAAACAATTTCGAAACTGCAGAACAAGGTTGCATGCGGGACATTCCATGTGAAGTCGGACATAAAAAATCTTACAAATGTGTAATTCCTCGAAAAAAAAAATATATGTATAGAGGGATAGAAAGCACTTTACTCTCATTTAAGTCCATTAGTTTTCTTGTCTTAATCCGCGAAACCAGGTGGCCCGGGTTCGATTCCCGGTCGGGGAAAGTTACCTGGTTGAGGTTTTTTCTGGGGTTTTCCCTCAACCCAATATGAGCAAATGCTGGGTAACTTTCGGTGCTGGACCCCGGACTCATTTCACCGACATTATCACCTTCATCTCATTCAGATGATAAATAACCAAAAATGTTGATAAAGCGTCGTAAAATAACCTACTAAAATTTAAAAAAAAATCTTGTTTTAATGAGTTAGATTTATGGTAACTCTGTAAAAATTTCCAGTTTCAAAGGGCATAAACTTAAAACGACTTACGATAGACATTCCAACAAAAGTTTTTATTGTAGGTGGGAATGGGAATTTCATAACTATGCATGCGCCATATTTGATATTAATATTTAACAGGGGCATAAATAGATATATTGATACTTCGTAGACATTCCCACGGTGAAACAGTAGGCCTAAAAATAAAAATATCAGTTGATTTCTCTGTCTCTGAAACTGAAAAGAATGCTTCAATTTTAATTTCGGTGATACATAAAGAAGCATTCCTGTAATTAATAATAAGAATTTTCCTGCACTGCTATCAGAGCGGCATATTGTTTTGTATAGATTCTTTTGCTTGTATGATGTTGCATCTTTCAGTTACCATAGACAAATGAACAGTATTTTTAACTGAAGTTTAAATTCAATTCTACAGGCAGTGGTCCTGCAAATATAGGATTATATGGTTTACGCATAGGCTTATACAGGGACATCATTTTATTTTTACTTCAATTTTTATTGTACCTGAGTTTTTGAATGTATTTCACTCCTACCCCTTCTACTAATGAAGTTCAACCGTCCTTCACACAGATCCAAGACTGCATATACAGTCATAGTAGCCTTACGGTCATAATAAACAGTACGTTCCAAAAATATGTTCGCGTTTTCCAGTGACGAAAGAGCTTTCAATATTGAATCACTTTCGCACAGGTACTGTCGTCCATTTGCCTACGTCGTATCCTGGTTTCCCCCACCAGCTTTTATTCGCCAGCTAGAGGCTGGGCTGCCTTAGCTCTTTTCTGAAAGCATTAATTTCTGTTAGGAATTGTACGTCTTCGTAATATTATAAAACTGTTTAGAATAACTTAAATAAAAGGGCCTCGTTAAGTAATTAACTGTCACGTGATTTCCTCCCTTTCTACGACACTACGATATAACCACTTGGACGGACAGTAGATAGTATGTCTGAGTAATTTTATCTTTTCGAATCGGGCAGAAGTGAAGATTGAACTTACAGTACGTAAGGTACTCTTTTATAGAGTAGGTACAGAATTATTTCAACATGAGTTACTAGTACGAAGAACGAAATTGGTAATTGGGATTAGTACAGTAGTCTATAGTGCGATAATATGCACATTAGAACTGAAGCCTGTATCGAAATGAACGGCCACCATTTTCAAAAATGTGTTTAAATATCCATATTATGATTATTTTTCAATTTAACTTCATTCTCTATATCGTACGGTAATGTGTTGCAGACAGTATAATATACAGTACACTGCATAATGAATACGTCCACAAGGATAGCTCAGTTCGTGAGTAAAAACACTGTACTCTATTTTGATTAAACAAAAACCTAATGAAAATGATCAAACTCAAAAGCGCAATATTTCCTAGTTTACGTAAATGGATGAACTACTTTTCTTCTCTCCAATACTTAGTAAAGTGATTTGTTTGTATATTACGCCAGTATAATCGAACTCCAGTCGTGGAAGGGGGTAGCAAACGGCGTTGATCCAGAGGTATAGGCAAGTTAATATTAAAAATGTTAGTAAAAATAAAATGATGTCCCTGTACATGAATGTTATACATACTACAGTGTTAAAGAAAGTATATTTCATATTTTATTATTTTTGATTCCAGTATAGACGTTTCATGCAATCACTGGGATATCCTTAAATTCTCTGTCAGTTTTTATTCTTTTTACAACCTCATCGGGGCTTGAACCTGGATCTCTCGCTTGAAGACTCAAAGCTGTGGCTGTTCGGATAACGGTACACATGTCAGGCCCCATTTTCATTGTGCTTTTTCTTTATTCCTTGAATCTCTAATATCGTCGTAAATCAATAAATAAAAACATAAGCAAGGTATGCAGGATGTGTTAAGTGCAGCACGTCTTTGTATAGAGTCGTAATATATTCCATTGCCTCTAGTCTCCTCCAGCGTTTGAGATATGAAATATTGTGGCTTTGTTACCCTGCTATCTAGTTGCTAATCAGACGTCTGTAATTTCGATCGAGATGAAACAAAAGCATTTCTCTGTGATCCTCCCACACGTGTATGTTCACGCATGCATCCGAATACGCCCACTCAGAAGTCCTACTCGTCCACCCACCAGTCCACACACGCACAATATGTATTTATGCCGTTACTAGAAATTGTGTTTAGTCAACGAGATTGCTCGCCCATACTCTATTTAGAGTTCGCTGTAAACTACACTTTGTACTGGCTTTTTATTGACAAATTACGAAGACGACTGTGACGGGGCAGTTAGGATGAATGTGATGAATCAACCAGATGGGCTATTTTTGAGCACGGAAATTGTGTTGGATTGCTCTCATAAATAATTCTTAATACATGTTATCGTTCACATATTTTCAGCATATTACCATAAAAGTCCAGTTAAATTGTTGTGCTCAGTATTCATGTTATTAAAACAGTAACATTATTTGCAGCGTATAAGCACGGCGCACATGATATGGGTTACATACAGGTGATTGAAAATGTTATGTCAGCACGCTGGACGGTGAGAGGGCTGATGATTTACATCAATAAATATAAATTCTTCCCCTCCCTTTTTTGATCTACTCTGTGACATAAACAAATAATAAATACAGGTTGTTAAAAAAAGTATCCAATATTTTAGGAGGTGATAGTATGCATCAAAACGAGGAAAAAATGTCTACTAACATGGGTCCTAAAACACATACTTTCTGAGATCTGAACACTTGTTCATAGGAGGTGCTCAATGTGACGTCCATTTATGGCAATGCATTTTTCTGCCCTACAATAGAGCAGGCTACCAAATAATCATACCGTAGTTGACACTCCTGCGTATGGAATACCGATACGTTGCAAGGAATACTGGAAACAAAAGTCTGGTTGCGGATATGAGCGGGGTTCAGCAGAGTTGGTGTTTTGAATTTTTGTAATCAACATGTGTGGGCTGTTGAAAATTCCCATGCACTTGAAGAAGCAAGCATCAGCACCGATTCTCTATCAACGTATGGATAGGCGTTCTTGGCGATAGAGGCATACGTACTACCACAGAGATTAACTGGGGCGTCCACACCTGTGGAGTAACGGTCAGCGCGTCTGGCCGTGAAACCAGGTGGCCCGGGTTCGAATCCCGGTCGGGGCAAGTTACCTGGTTGAGGTTTTTTCCGGGGTTTTCCCTCAACCCAATACGAGCAAATGCTGGGTAACTTTCGGTGCTGGACCCCGGACTCATCTCACCGGCATTATCACCTTCATATCATTCAGACGCTAAATAACCTAGATGTTGATAAAGCGTCGTAAAATAACCCAATAAAATAAATAAAAAAATTAACTGGGGCTCGTTATCAGAATTTTCTAATTAATGTATTGCTTACCTTGCTGGAGTATGTACCGTGTCAGCAAAGACTACAGATGTGGTTCTTGCATGATGGCACACCAGCACATTTTTTCCGCAATAATCGTGAACACCTGACGCTGACATTTCAGAACCGTTGGATTGGTTAGGGAGGCCCCACACTTTGGCCTGCTCGTTCCTAATCTAAATCTCCTATACTTTTGGTTATCAAGAACAACGAGGTCAATTTCAAATAGTGCGTGATTCCTTACGCCGAACGGCAGAGGAATGCATTGCCATGAATGGAATCACATTGAGCACCTTCTATGATCAAATGTTCAGATCTCAGAAAGTAGGCCTATGTGTTGTAGGACCCATGTTTATTAGACTTTTTGTCTTGTTTTGATGCATACTAGCACCTCCTAAAATGTTGGATACTTTTTTCTTAACATTCTGTATTTGCTGAAAATGTATAAATCTCACATCTGGATCTCCTTAAGCTATTGTAATGCGTACGTTAACCGTTTTAAGTGCAAATAGCGAGAGAAAATACTTCGTTTTTATTATTTTAATCCACTATAAAATACTATAATACTTTTTACTCCATTTGTATTGTATATTTGGTCAATGGAAATATTTTCATTAATGGAGGTAGCGCAAATTCTAGGCGTATGCTTCCTACAAGTCATATACCGGTAATTGTTTTAAAAAGTAGTTATACCTGTTTCAATAAAATACAAGATTTGTGTTCACTTCTTGGACGGTCATTATTCTACTCGTACATATTATGACAACATTTTCAAGGTATATGAATCATCAGCTATGTAGCATCCGCAAAGGCTTTGTTTTTTCTCATAAAAAGTGACGAGATGGAAAAGAAAGGGAAAGTTGATGACCCCGGCAAGTTTAGTTCCACCTCAGCGTGGTGCACATCATGCAACAGTACGATCATGAAACCCTTTCATTGGCGGTGGGAATGGTGCTTCAGGCACGGGTTTGTCTACTGTACTTGTCCAAATAAAGACGTGAAATTACATATGTAAGGAGTTTATTTTCAATTGTACACTATCGGAATAATATGAACAACAAATAAACGAGTCTTTATAACATTGATGGTTGTCTTTCTCTTCTCTTTCTCTAATGTATGTTTATTTATTCCTTATTTACATCCCTTCTCCTTTGTGTTAGTCCAGAGAATAACCACGCCAGCCTAATTAAACTATACCAAAGGACATACAACGCCCCTGCTGGTGGTCAGCTTTTTATTATGGTCCTCTCGCTTATTGAAAAATTGTCCATCATTCATCAGATGTAACATTATATTGCTGCGTGGGCAAATATAAAAAGAAATTGCTGCCCATACTGACTGTAAGGTTGTGGAATTGGAGTCAAAGTAAAAGATTATTTTAAAATAGAGTAGCCTCCGACCTGAAATAGATGGTGCTGGCGCAGCATGAGCTTCGCTCAAATATCACATGACAGGGTAGTCTTTACAAAGAATGCACGCTCCATTGTTTCTCAATGCAATGTGACCAGAATTTCTGAAGCTGAAAACGAGACAATACTACAGCTCTGCAGAAATCACCAACAATATTCAATATCACAAATAAAAATAATTTAATTCTTTAACTTTAAAATAGTGTGGACATTAACTGTCAAAAACTTATCACTTATACTTATATAACAAGATTACAAAAGGATATAAAAATTAAATTATTCACAACACAAAAACTCTTTAACTGCTGAGCCATTTATACCCGAACCCACACTTTCTGAAGTCGAAATTGCGATAGAAAAGCTGAAAAATTACAAGTCTACAGGTATCGGTCAAATTTCAGCAGAATTAATAATAGAGGGTGGAAGCGCGCGAAATTCGTAAGCTTGTACTTACTATTTGAGAAAAGGAAATTGTACCAGAATAATGGAAGAAGTCCATAATTGTACCTATCTTTAAAAAGAAGGACAAGACTAACTGTAGTAACTTCTGAGGAATATCACTTTTGTTGACGTCGTACAAAATGTTGTCCAATATTCTTTTGAGAAGATTAATTGCACATGTAGATGAAATTATTGGATATCATCAGTGTGGTTTTAGGCGTAATAGATCCACTATTGATCAAATTTGTTTCTATTCGATACAATTGGAGAAAAAATGGGAGTATAAGGGTACAGTACATCAGTTATTCATAGATTTCAGAAAGGCATATGACTCGGTTAAGGGAGAAGTTTTATATAATATTCTTATTGGATTTGGTATTTCCAAGAAACTAGTTCGATTAATTAAAATATGTCTCTGTGAAACGTACAGCAAAGTCCATATTAAACATTTCCTCTCGAAGGCACTTAAAGTAGTTGCATCTGGCCTTACTGAGGATTTCGGTCACCGGCCACTACTGTCTACTACTACTACTACTACTACTACTACTACTACTACCACTACTACTACTACTACTACTACTACGCATAGTATTGTAGTTGCTCTATGGCGCATGCTGCCCTTGAAGAGAGTTTTGGTTCTAATTCCTGCTACACCTCAAACTCGAAGAATGTATTGTGGTTGGTATCCTCGTGTTGTAGGGCGATACAACTCCAGTTTCCATCGAAAGATAATTCATTCAACATAGATAAAGGACATCCAGCCATGTCCCACACGGAAACTGTTGCAGTATTTTTCATTCTGACTATAATATTACTTATTATTTTTTGAAAGAATTTCTTTGTGCAATTGAACTCTATAGGAATTTTATGTTATTTCACCAAGGTTCCGTTAATTTTTTCTCTCTCGATTTTTATTTGATTTTGGAGACTAGGTCATTTGGCACTTGGGAAGCAGTGTGTGTGATTTCGAACACGTACGCACGGAGATGCGTTTACAGTAACAGGATCATTGGAACTGTGCCTAAATGGTAGCCTGCAATTTGTGTCGAGTGGAGAATGAGGCGGTAGTTGAGACATCGGAAACGAAATAAACTAGCAGTTCGTTATTCAGGTAGCTTCTCGGTGATCTCATATCCCAGTGTTGCCATTTAAAGCTCGTTATATATAATAATGAATTGTTTTATAATTTCAGTCAATAACTTATCAATTAATTTCAGAAAACAATTTTCTGTTATTTCACATCACAAGGTTGACCAATTGAACATGAGTGCATTTATGTCTCTCCACCTGAAGATGATTTTAAAAAATCGAACATATTTGTGGATATACATATAACCTTATGATGTGAAATAACAGAAAAATGTTTTCTGTACTAATTGATAAGTTGTTGACTGAAATTATAAAACAATTCATTATCTATATATATATATATATATATATATATATATATATATATATATATATAATTTGAACTGGTAATGGAAATTATGGAAAAACGGCTGAACGCATTTTAATAAATGACCCCTCATTTTGAAGATTGGAATCCATCTTTCGTCAGTTTTGAGAACTAATTAATTGCCTTTCAGACTAAACAAAACACACACTACAATAAACAATAGACTATTACACGAAGGCCATGACCTGCAGGATTGCTGACATATTTAGAGTTCAGATGGCTGAGATTCTTTCACATCGTAATGCCATTTGTGTAAATTTTTTGATAACATATAAAAAATAATTTACAGATCTGATTCTCTGGTCTGTAGTTTTCCGAGTACAGCTGTGTATTGGATATTAAGAACTACAAAACTTAAGAATGTTTGATGGCATTATTACCATTAAAAATGAAATATTATTATAGTTAATGCAACACATAATACTATACTGATGATATGAAAGTGAAACCTTTTGGGGTTTTATGTAAGTAGACGCAGAGAAAGAATATTTTATATTAGATCTTCATTTCTATAATTTACTGAGTAACGGCTATGTTTCTGAAAACTATAAAACTTACGTAAGGTAACAAAAATGAAATACTCTTATAGTTATTAATCAAGTGGTGTGGGTCTTTTTCATATATTTAATGGCGGTGTGATATATATATTTATATGTCTGATTCTGTAATTTTCCTTGGTAGTAATTGAGTCATGCTTCCTATTTTAGCTGCGTCTTTAAACTACATCAAAATTAATTTCATATTTCTTTGGTTTAATCGATTAGATTATTTGTGATCGCTGCCAAGCATATTTTGTTGTAGGGGAAATAGCAGGTCATTACACTTCTTGCTACCGTGATGAGTAAGTTTATTTCCCGCAACCAGCAACGAATGAAACACTGAAACTGCTAACGATTTACGATGGACAATTTTATTTAGGGCGCATATAAGATTCTACAACTCTGACATATCATTCGCCTCCTTTTCCGAATCTCAGCAATAGATTCTTCACAACAGCCTATATTACAGAAAATATACGGGATAACATTCATTGTTACACATATTAATCCAGCAGTGGTAGATTAGTATTGTCTGGAGGAAGCACAAAAATTACAATTCCTAAGAAAAGACCAAAAGGTATTACTTACTGACAAAATAAGAGGCCTACAATATTTTGTAGTCTCTTGATCACCTCACCAAGATCTCTTAGTGGGAAAAAGTGATTCTGCCCTCTACATTTCAGGGTAGTTCACGAAACATGCAGCAGCTATACCAAGATGCTAAGTCTTTTGTTCAAAGCATGACAAACCTTACATTTTCTTAACTTTCACATACAATCCGCAATGATCTGAAACAGCTACTGCATTACACCCACATGAAAAACTCGCTGATCGTCCTGACATTGTTACTTGCGATTTCGCATTGAAACTCAAGAACTGAAGACGGATAGGTTCAAGGAAAAGTATTTGGCATTAAAAAAACATTCAGAGGGAGTATGTTTCACTATTGTGGAAACAAATAACTTTCAAAATGTCTGGTATTCTTCATTGAAAATAAATCTGAACAATTTTTATTTGAACTTGTTATGGACTTAATTTGCAGTATTTGCTGCATAAGCCACTAGTTATATATGCTTTCAATCTGTCTGAAATCTTAACCTCAATACGACTTTCAAAATTAAAGCTTAGTAGTTCCTTCTCGGAAATGCTTAGGTATTTTCCCTTAATATAATACTGCAATCCTTGAACAGAAGTTAGATGTAACTCGCCAGCTTAAAATTTCTCACCAAAAAGGATTGGAATTCAATGTTGGAGCTGTTGACATTTTATATTCGAGTACATTATTATATCACTACTGCTACATCATCTCCAAATATGCTTTGTTGTTGAAAATAAGTATATAAGATCTGTCAACAAGCACAGTTTCACAGTTTTATACAATGCAGACTTGAATAGCGAAGTTATGACTTTTCGGCAACTGCTCAGAGACAGAAGCTTGAGACGAAACAGAATAAGTAAGTACCGTCTTCTGCATTGTTTGAATTGTTAGACATGTAGGCGGAAGAAATTTGTCGTTGACATACCATTTTTTAAGTAGGCCAATTTATACTAATAATTATGACATATTCGGTTTATAGTTTATTGTTATAAAGTTATTATTATTATTATTATTATTATTATTATTATTACTACTACTATTAACGTCTATTTTAATTAATGCGGCACCTGACATGGTATTTTAAATTTCTGGTACCATAATATGCATTTTTCTATCCTACCGTATACGAGTAACATAAGGGGGAGGTACACCATTGCCCTGCAAAAATTTAGTGAAATTCATTTTTTTATAATCCGCCGAGTTAGCTCTGTGGTAGCGTGTCTGCCTCCAGACTAGCCGGGTTCGATTCCCGGCGGGGTCAGAAATTTTCATGTAAAATTTCTACCTCGGGACTGGGAGAGATGGCGGTGCACAATTTCTAATCACTAGATTGTGCACCAATATGCCTGGGTTAAATCCCAAATCTCTCCGCAGTGCATATGAAGAGAAGACATATGTCACTCTTGATAGTGATTCGTCCGTTGGATGGGGACGTTAAGCCTGGCGGCCCCCTTGGTGCTATTCGACAGGAATAGGCTACGTGCCGGCACTGGGTTTCCCCTTCTCCCTTCCTCATCTTCATCATCATCACTCATTCCAGACACGATACTTACACGAACACTTACACATACACTCACCCTAATACACGACATAACTCTCCACAGATGTACATCATGTACAGTGTGTCCCGCCGAAGTGGTGTACAACTGGAAAATGGGTCACAGTTCTGCCATCTATCAGCAATATGCGGAACCCGAATCACGCAAGTGAAGTGGATAGGCATTGGATAACCAGGACTGGGCATCGGGAGCGGAACTAGACTGTAAACGGGGACGCTTAATATTCACCAGTTCTGCATCAACGCTGCGCGGTGTTCGGCGGGGAAGAAAGGGGATGAAGAGAAATCATATGAGAGAGTAGAATCCGCTCTTGCTGTCCAGCCCTGGTATACACACATACACACATTTGTTTATATCTCAGCTACTATAAAACTGAATGAACAACATTTTTTATGCTTAATATACTTACATTACACTTTATAAGACACTATTCAGAATATTAAAATTGCTAATAATTATCTCTGAAAATAATATAAAATTTACATATATTTGTTTACAATTGTAAAGCATTTACATAATAAAATACACAATTAATTAAATATCTGCATGATTATTTGACAGGAATGTTTTAAAAACCTTGTCAAGAACATAGTCTAGGATCTTTCATCTATTTCTTCAAGAAATATTTTTTTCTTAATCGTTACCTTCAATATTAAATTTCCTAAAATGTTTGAAAGTTCGTAATGCAAACCCGTCACTGACCTTCCTGTCCGCTGGTACCGCACTAAAACATAACTGTCTCAACCTCGGTAAGTGGAGTGGGGAGAAAGGATTGGTCTGCAATGACTCATTCGATTTAATAGCGCCCAACCCTTTTGTAGCATGTAGGCCTACAGGAGCAAGTCTTTATGGAGATTAACTTTTTATCATTTGTGTTTTTTAACGTTGGTGTCGACGGAGATTGTTGGAGATTAATTTGTACTCTTGGCGGAGTTTAATGGGAATTTTGGAAAATACAATTATTTTGGAATTGGAGTATTAACTCAGTATGAATATTACTTTCCAAATAATTAACATTAAAAGTTCGTTGGATTCTGGTAAAGGTGCGATATGGCCAATAGACAATAGTTGTTGGTGTGAGACTTTATTTAACACACAGTCATTAAAAAAAAAAAACAAAACTTGCAGCCCTCCAAATTATTAGTGAAATATTGAATTCCCCGTCTTTTGAGTTCACTAATGTAATCAGAACACCTGGAATACCATGTAATGTAGCCTACTTGGATATATAAGAAATTCAAGTGAAACGAAAACTCAGAATATGAAATTCGCTATAAAATGACGCAATAGTAATAATTCGTGAATATGTTCGTATTTCGCTATTAGAACTCTATTTCGCGATTTGTCGCGATTGTTTTATCCGCATATAAGTAATCAGAATCACTTAATTCGTAAAGATTACTAAAAATCTATTGTATATCTGTTATGTCGTGATTTTCACGATCTCCATAAATACCCGGCTCTGAGTAGGCCTATGTATTAAGAATTATGCAATATCTTTATTCTTTACTCTGTTTGGATGTTGATTTATTATTAGTAGGATTTAAACAGTGTCTCATGCATTTTAATAGGTCAGGCTGTAGTATGACATTTTTCCAGACTTTATCAATATTTAAAAAAAAAAATTAACAAAATTAAAAGTTTAGGGAGGTCCTATATAATTAGTTGAAACATAAAACGAATAAAATCAGTTGTATTGCAAATTGAATTAATTCAAATTTGTAGTCACGGTAAGGTATGCAGCATCATCATCTGTCCTGGATTCCTGATGAGAGCATCTAGCAACCCTGCTGCTGGCCGAGATGAGGAGTGATTAAACCAAACTTACTTGACTGTCACCTCTATTCCCCATCCCTGGTCCATCCGTCAGTTACAAGATTTATTACTCATTTCGTGTGGTGATACTAGTTCCTTTCAGTATTAATTCCTTGTACTGCAGTTTCATACGCCATTGTGACTTTTACATAATTTTTTCAGTAAGATTAGACCCTACTGCAAAAAGCTAAGGTCATTCTTGCAATTTTTTACTTTAATTTCACAGCCAGAGCTAATTAAAAACATGTTGCATGTAGATCAGCTTTTAAATAAAGCATTTAGTAAGCGTGAGATAAATATGTACTTCTTTCGTCGAAAATCAAAGTCATGATATTTCGAGTACGATATCACGAGTCTTCATTTGCTTACAACTAACTCTTCCTCAACCTGAAGTAACAAATGTGTTCGTCCCAAATCTTACACAAGCTTGAGGACAGTACTTAAATAAGGTCACGGTCACGTGTAATTCCTTTGTACGACGGCCGTTGTCTTGATAAGTTGGAGCTGTCAGATCCGCTTACATCATTGCTCCCAGCTGTCTATCTTAATGAACACGTGGTGGGTAATTTACAGAAATCTAGGAATCGGTGTCATTGATGTGTTCCCTACCTTTTATTCTTGATTCTGCTTAAGCACTTGTCGCCACAGTTGAGACACCTGAATATTTCCTATCAGTACGACTGGTATACATTCCCAGAAGGCGCTACCATGTTTGTGGTAAAGATATTTTAAGCACGATCGTGTTTTTTGTTGCATTTAGAGCTATTATTGTTAGGCCCTGAAAGTTAGAATACTCACACAGAAACTTGTTGCTAGGGAAACCATTCTTCATAACTTTACTGAAATAGATCTACAGGGACATCACTTTATTTTTACTTGCATTTTTATTGTACCTGCGTTTCTGAATGTACTTGACTCCCACCCCTTTCACTAATGTTCTTGCTCCCGTCAGCCACACAAACTTACGGCCGCTGTTGCATTCGAAGTCTGCTAGCAGTGAAGCAGTATAGTGTGTTTCAGAAATATGGTTGCGTTTTCCATAGAAGGGAGAGCCTATATTATTGAAGCTTATTTCCAGGGACAGGTATTTATGGAGATTAATTTATCATGTGTGTTATTTAATATTGGTGTCGACGGAGATTGTTGGAGATTGATTTGTACTCTTGTTGGATATTAATGGAAATTTTGGAAAATACAACTATTTTGAAATTGCAGTATTAACTCAGTATGAATATTACTTTCCAAATAATTAACATTAAAGATTCATTGGATTCTGGTAAAGGTGCGGTATGGCCAATAGACAATATTTGTTGGGTTAAGACTGTATTTAACATACAGTCATTAAAAAAAGGAAAAAAAAAAACTTGCAGCCCTCAAATAATACTTTCAAATTATTAGTGAAATGTTGAATTCTCCGTCTTCTGAGTTCACTAATGTAATCAGAACACCTGGAATACCATGTAGTGTAGCCTACTTGAATGTGCAACAAATTCAAATGAAAAAAATTTCCGAAAAAAAAAAACAACTCAGAATATGAAATTCGCTGTACTGTAAAACGAGACAATAATAATAATTCGCGAATGTGTTCATATTTTGCTATTAGAACTCTATTTCGCGATTTATCGTGATTGTTTTATCCGCATATTATTAATCAGAATCACTTAATTCGTAAAGATTAGTAAAAATCTATTGTATATCTAACCTATTAGGCCTATGTCGTGATTTTCGCGATCTCCATAAACACCTGGCCCTGCTTGTTTCGCACAGGTACAGTGTGTAGCATGACTGAATAACTTTATCTGTGTGGACTGAACAGAAGTGAAGTTAGAGTTACCCGAAAGTACGGTAATATGCTGAATAAAGTAGCCATTTATAATGAATAAAACCGCCTGAAGAGTTGAGTTTGTGGAAAAAAAATGTTACTACTCTGCTGTATTTTGATAAAATATTGTAAACGTAATGATCAAACTGAAAATTCTAATATCGTATTTCCCTGTAACATAAATGGATACACTACTTTTCTCTCCTCCTATAACTAGTAAAATGATTTGTTTACATATTGTACTAGTAACACCAAACTCCTGTAACGGAACGAGGTAACAGTGTTTCCGAGTATAGCCAGGTTAATGTTAAAAATGTTGGTAAAAATAAAGTGATGTCCCTGTATTACAGTGCACTTATCGTTACTTAGTTACCATTACAGTATAGTTTTGCGAAGGCTTTGGAAGAATATTGCTCTAAATTTCCAATGCAAAATGTATTGTATTTGTAATTTTAAAAATATGATCGTGCAAAATATGTTGTACAATACATGTTTGTGAAGTGCATTACAAAGTTGCGGAAATTGAAAAACTCGTTCTTCTCTTTTTTCAAACTTCTCGATTTTGTAAAATGCACTTTCCAACCTTGCATCGTAAATACTATTGTCTACAAAGGTTCTACACGAAACTACTACTACAAATTGATCTGTTGTCTGCATAATCGCCTAGACGGACCCTCTGATATACTACGCGTTCGTTGTAAGTTGACCGGTGTTGATTCCTCGAACTAGCAGAGTGCTAGCAGAATGCTTTAGCCGCCTCAATGCCTCGTGCTCCATAATCACCTATAATGTCTTACATACGACAGTGGCGACATCAGCTCTCAGCGGTCATGTAAGATTGAACGCGTAGTACATATTTTCAGTACGGTGGTATCGAAGTAGAAGCACCAGCTATAGCAATGTGTTTTATCAACTCGGTGAGTATTCCCGACTGACATCATCCATTTTAAAGAGAGAGAACTGTGTATTATAGTGGCCGCCTATATACTATCTCATATTACTTAAGTTTTTACGCCATCTTGTGAACCATACTTTAATGATATAAAATACCTATGTTCTTGGTACTAATGAGAAAAATTATAACGTTTTGACATAGAAGGTTTACTCTGACTTCACTTGTGATTCCATGGAAACAGAACTTCGTAACTCGTGATTTTCCACGCGAACCATCTCGCTCCTTTGTCCATTTAATGTGTGTGAAACGGCTATACTGGAATTAACGTAATAAAATACTCGTACAATAGGCTTTTGTATTTTCCTTAACTCTGTAGTGTATTTTATTTGATATTCATGTATATACATATCTAATACTATAAATGTTTCGAAATTATTGTTACTGTTTTGTTTCTCTTGAAATTTGTACAATCAGTGACTTGTTTTTAGATGTTTAGTTATTTTATTTAATCACTAAATAAGTTATATTAGTTTGTTAATATATTATATTAATTCTTTTTTGCACTTACTGTAATTTTATTCGTGTACTTATAATTCTTCATTTCCTCTTTTTGCATTTGTGTTCATTGTTAATTTTTCTTATTTACTTCTTTTCTCTGCATTTTGTATTTGTATTTCTGGTGATGTGATAAGAAGGCCTGATGGCCTTAACTTTATCAGATTATATAAATATATTCAATATTTCCATGACTACTGTGAAAAGTCTCACTGACAGTGACAATGAAAGAAGGGGAAATCGGGAAAGAAACAATTGAAAGCTATGGCATGTGAACTGTGCGATAGGGGAAAGAATAAGCTATCAGAAAGAGAGTTTGTTTCATGATGGTTAATATTACACGAATCTACCGACACGGAAGTTCATCTCAGACTAAAACATATCTTCCCCCTCCATGTCCATTGATGATATAGTCACGACATATGATAAGGACACAGGACAGATCTTGCCTCCTCTACTGTACAAGATCGCGCGTCCTGGTAAGGGAATTTGGGATTGAGAGAAAGTGTCTGTGTGAGCTCCAAGCCTGTTGGCCACTTGTCTCACTCCGACGTTCGCCGTTCCGTTCACAAAACCTCGATCGTTTTAAATGGATAATGGAGTTAGATGGGCCTTGTGTAAACCACGAATCGTGAAATTCATCTAACGTTTCTGTTTCCATGGTAACACGAGTGACTTACGAGTAAACCCTTCATGTCAGAACATTACAATTTTACTCTCTTTATACCTCAGGCATAGGCGTTTCACGTGGAAAGTAGTACCGGTACAGTAACTTTTAACACGTTTCCCCATAATAGTTCTTAAGCGTACCTTTAAGAATTATCTGTCTAAAAATTGTTTTACTATTGAAATCACAATTATTATGTTAATTGAAATCTGTAAATATGTATATCAATAAGAAAACTTATCTCACTCCGACTTTCGCCGTTCCGTTTAGAAATCCTCGAGTCATTTTAAATGGAGCTGCTGACGCTCGTTACCGAATGAAGCTGATTGACCTACGAGATCACCCAATTGTACATGCACAGAAATGCTCCAAACTGAACCGCTTTTGTACGTGACTTATAGTCTGGTACTTAGTACTTGGCAATTTTCTTTCCCATTTTGTGCTATAGTACTTTTTATTTTTTCCCCGACTTCCACCTCCACAATAATCCGAATAAGAGATGTAAACTACTCTGGAATGAGACAAATGTGTAGCAGCTGGAATCTTACATATTTCATCACCAGACTTTTTGCGAGATCGCGTCAACCCTTTATTTTTCTCTCTCACAAATTCTTCTCTTGTGACTCACTGTTAGAGCAGTTAGATAGTCGTAAAATCTTCTTATGAATAACTGTAGGAGATTTCTTCGTTTAGTTATTTTTGCTTTTGCTTTAGTAATCTGTTTATCTCTTTATCTTAAGATTAGTTTCATTTGTTACATTTGAGCCGTTCAGAGCAGAAGTGGTGTAAGTCAAAAATGGATAATGAGGGTTAAAGTAAACATTCTGTAAAATACAGCGCAAAGTAGCAATTAATATTGAATTTATTTAAACTATTAGTAGTCAGTAGTTAAAAGTAAAAATTCTGTATAATACAGCGTTAAGTAGCAATTAATATGTCCTTCGTGCTATCAGCACGAAGGACATATTAATTGCTACTTAACGCTGTATTATACAGAATTTTTACTTTTAACCTCATTGTCCAATTTTGACTTACACCACTTTAGCTCTGAACGGCTCATTTATAGATGGTTTACGTTAAAATAACCTGGTAGTAGCTGAGCGTATTGTGGAAGTTGTTGTTGAAGCTTTCATACATAAGGGTACCTCCGTTGATGTTTTCTGAGATCGCAATATTTGATCTTTTTGTATCGTGTCATGTGTGCAGAAACGCTTAATCCTTCGTTGCTATATTTTGGGTTCACAATGGTGAGAAGGCAGACTCTTAGATGGGAAGAGAGGAAGAGGAAGGCGGCATCTTCAGATAAAGAACTTTGATTGGGGGATCAAATAAGAGAAACTCCTACTCGTACATAAAAAGAATATTCAGAAATAGACTTTTGGTTAATCCGTCATCTCCTGGTACTTAACATAACTTCCATCATCAGGGCAGATAGGTATGACCAGAGGAGCCGCCTACTCTCGTTTTGTCTAGCTAACCCAAACTGACCTCAGTCAGTAACGATAACCAGAACAAAGATATCCCATTTCTTCTTGTTTTTTTTTGTTTGTTTTTTTTTTTTTTGTGGTGAAAAATTATCAACATATGAAGGGTTCAGAACCATAGTGGGCAAGGAATAAAGTTAAGTGACTACCATAGTTTACTGAAGATTGATATATAATTTAGTTTTAATGTGCATACTTTATATTACCATTAGGAAATTCCATGATAAAAGAGAGGGTTTGGAATTGAACGGGTTACATCAGCTGCTTATCTATGCGGATGACGTGAATATGTTAGGAGAAAATCCACAAAAGATTAGGGAAAACACGGGAATTTTACTGGAAGGAAGTAAAGAGATAGGTTTGGAAGTAAATCTCGAAAAGACAAAGTATATGATTATGTCTCGTGACGAGAATATTGTACGAAATGGAAATATAAAAATTGGAAATTTATCATATTAAGCATACAAAGAGATAATTTATTACAGTTGTATGAACACTTTTTGTAAAATTAATTTCAATTTAATTTAACAAAAAGTGTTCATACAACTGTAATAAATTATCTCTTTGTATGCTTAATATCTTATTCATGAACACTGTTGAATTTGGCCTTACTCGTGTAAATTCAATTATGGAAATTTATCTTTTGAAGAGGTGGAGAAGTTCAAATATCTGGGAGCAACAGTAACAAATATAAATGATACTTGGGAGGAAATTAAACACAGAATAAATATGGGAAATGCCTGTTATTATTCGGTTGAGAAATTTTTATCATCCAGTCTGCTGTCGAAATATCTGAAAGTTAGAATTTATAAAATAGTTATATTACCGGTTGTTCTGTATGGTTGTGAAATGTGGACTCTCACTTTGAGAGAGAAACAAAGATTAAGGGTGTTTGAGAATAAGGTGCTTAGGAAAATATTTGGGGCTAAGAGGGATGAAGTTACAGGAGAATGGAGAAAGTTACACAACACAGAACTGCACGCATTGTATTCTTAACCTGACATAATTAGGAACATTAAATCCAGACGTTTGAGATGGACAGGGCATGTAGCACGTATGGGCGAATCCAGAAATGCATATAGAGTGTTAGTTGGGAGGTTGGAGGAAAAAAGACCTTCAAGGAGGCCGAGACGTAGATGGGAAGATAATATTAAAGTGGATTTGAGGGAGGTGGGATATGATGATAGAGAATGGATCAATCTTGCTCAGGATAGGGACCAATGGCGGGCTTATGTGAGGGCGGCAATGAACCTCCGGGTTCCTTAAAAGCCAGTAAGTAAGTATACTTTATATTACTTGCTATAGACCCTATGTTTCAATGAATTATGACATTCATTTAATTTTAACTCTTCTTTTCTCCGTTTTTAATGTATGGCGCTTGGCCCAATATGGCTCTGAACCCTTCATATGTTGATAATTTTAATAAAACAACGCTATCACGATCCGAGACAAATCCAGTAAGAATGTGTAGTTTTTGCTCTAATTCCTCTAGTCTAACCGTGCTCGGAAAACCCTTAAAGGTTTCTGCGCGAACCCGATCCGTGCAGAGCTCTGGTAGATTAACTTTTCTTCTAGTAACAAAACAATGCCAATGCCTTATCGTTCTGTTTTCAACAAAATTTGTTTAATTGACTCTGAATAACTTTGTAGCATAGAATGGAGAATTGATAACTGTTTTTCTTTGCACACGGTGGGACTCCTTTAGTACGGCGACAACGCTCTGTCTGAAAAAGGTTCTGTATTCAGTATACCTAACAGAATTGTCTTACGCACGACTATTGACTGTGCGGAGTCCAAAGATAAAATCAGATAAGATGTCTCAAGCCATTATTGCAATGCGAAGAATTATCTAGTTTGAGATTTGTCTATTGCAGTGCCGGTACTGTTGGTGTCTGTCTTGAAGTGATATTTAATACGTGGAAATAAAATGCGAGTGCGTGAAGTGGATGATATTTAGTGTCTTGCACAGTGCTGTCAAGTAAGATGCGTCCTCTTCCAGTAATGTTGGGCTCTCCAGTCCAGTTCAGATGTTTCTAAAAAACGCCGTTCGCTGAAATTTCCTGCTGCCATGCAATAGTGTTTCCCAAATCATATTCATACGCAACATTTTTGTAAACTTTGTTCAACTTCCTCGTGTGCAGTTCCGTGACTCCTTTAAACGCCAAACTTCACTGGAAGAAATTGAACGGACTCTATATACAGGTATTGTAGGACTATACATTTATTGAAACATGTTCAATAAATTTACGAGAAATGTTTGCAGTGAGGTTTGGTGGAGCATTTAATAATTTATTTCTTTAATCTGGCAGAGCTAAGGTCAGTAGACATTCTCTTCCGCCCAGCCAGACTCTAATTCTAATTGAATACAATTGGTTACATAATTATTACATTAATGTTTAGACCGTAAAACAACATGAAAGTGAATAATGGAAGTAATAGTAATATACGTTACAAGAGCGGTATGTTGACGTTTTCATGGTCGAGGAAAAGATTGAAAAAGCGAAACGTAGTTGAGCTTTTTAAATTTCCGAGAACATGAAAACAAACATACCGCTCGTGTATCGTACATTATTTTTGTGCGAAGATCGTTTATTACATACCTGAAAGAGGAATTTCTAATTAGTTGCAATGAAATCTCCATGTTGGTTTCTGTTTAATGACGCCAACTTCGGAACACCAAAATATCTTTCTTCAACATTGTTGCTGTAAAATGTTTTCTGTGTTTACTATACTCCAGTAGGCCGTGATATACGTCTGTCTTTCCCCCCCCCCCCAGTCTATAAATCGAACTTAAAACAAACGGTAAGGTTATGTAATGATTTATTTTTCATTTTAATATTTTAACAATATTATTTATATAACATATTGCAGTAATAACATCGGCGTCTGGAATCTCGTTGATTTTTTCACGGCTTCCTTATTGTTACTTGTATCAGGAATGCAATAAGTTTCGTGGAGTAGTAGACTTTACTTAATTTTTGCAAATATTTAAAAATAATAATTAACATTGCAATTTAGGTGAAATTGCAGTGGTAAGTTTCCAATTTATAATTATTACTATGTTAAACGTCTCTAAAAATAATATGTTAAAAGCCTAAAGCAGTAAAATGAATGTGGCGCTTAAGCTGTAAGAAGAGGGAAATTGTTATGTGTGTTACGTTGGGAATACTGAATGTGGTATTTCACACTTACCGCGTATTGGTTTTGTGCGGAAAACAAGCAAATACGCACGATCTCGCACAAAAGTAAATAATGCAAGTTAGATAAGTAATGTTTGTGAGACAATAATAAACACTGTTAAGAAATAGTAACAGTAATAATAATAATAATAATAATAATAATAATAATATTAATAATAATAATGAGATAATTTAAATATTTATTCTGTAATATATATAACTATTAAACATTGAGACACTTGTAACAGCTATATTTGTTAACGAGAATTGTTTGAAAAATATTTCCTTAGTCTTTTCTTAAATTGGTTTGATGTCTGACAGTCTCTGACATTACTCGGTAGAGAATTCCAAAGTAAAGGAACAGTCACAGTGAAAGAAGATGAATATGAGGATGTTCTGTGGGAGGGAATTGATAATATTGAGGAGTGTTGTGATCGTGTGTCTAGATTATGGTGGGCGGATAAATTTTGAAAACGAGACGCAAGATAGATAGGAGTGGAGAAATGCAGTATGTGAAAGAGGAGGGAATGACAGTGGATTTTCCTACGATCTTTGGAGCCAGGACAACATTTCGAGGGATGGTGTTACGTGATCTGCCCGGCGAATATTGCAGACGAAATGGACGCACATATTATGAACACGTTGCAGTCTCTGCGCCAAAGTAGCACTTTTATAGTGACGTATCGTCATAAGATTCAAGATAATTTGTCATATCTTTTCTCCTTCCCCATTTTAATGCAGAGTTAATATGCAAAGAATTTATTCTCGCACTCACACACTTACATTCGTAATTAAAAACCGTTTGCAGTATAAAATTATCGTTTTGTAAAGTTCACGTGAATATTTTGTGTATTGAAATTTATGCTGCATAAGTACAGTGCGACCAAGCGTTCAGCAGTGTTCGCGAAATATTCAACGAAACGTCTTAAACGTCTGACTTTGCGAAGATCAGGCTCGGAGTGGATTCTTACACTTAAGGTTACATTGTACCATTGTGCGCCCTATATATATATATATATATATATATATATATATATATATATATATATATATATATATATGATTGTCAAAATCCGACAGATGATCCTGGTGGCATTTGTGAATTCGATGCTGACAGACGGACCATTGCATCTGAGCCCTGAAAGTTCCATCCCCAGACGAGTGCTTGATCTGGATCTCTACATAGAGAAGTGTTACGAATAAATATTAGAACATTATTTTTTATAGGTTATTTGTTTGTGAAATTTAATATTTTACAATTACTTCATTTTACATTGTTTTATTTGTTGGTAGATTCATACGCATATTGAAATTAATAAGAAAAGTTTTAGTTGAAAGGTGATCAGAAATCGCTTAGGGCTTTTTTGTATTTGTCGCCCTAACTATGAGCATTCCTCGGATCATATTGCGTTCACTTACAGTCCACTGTTCGAACTGCGCTCGGTGTTTCGTGTGTTGATCAAGAATCTGTATAAATGGACGGGATATCAGCAGTATTAAATTTATCCACGGCGAATGTGTCCAGAAGTCTGGCCAGTCAGTCTGCGTGATATGTTTTATTGGTCACAGCTGCAACTGCTGGTGATACTATATCGTGTAGCTGGCTATAGTCGGGGTTATTATAATATATTCACTGGGCCAAGGGGAAGGAGAGAACACACTCTCTTGGACGCAGTCCAGATTCGAGATTGGAACGTGGTAGTCAGTATCTTCTGCTTCCGTCCCCGATGAGATCGGTTACCATTGTGTTAGTTACGGTCTCAAGGGTTGTCAGACGTAATCTTATGTTACATGGAAATCATCATCATCATCATCATCATCATCATCACCACCACCACCACTAACACTACTGCAATCAGTCTCTTTAATCGCTCTGGTTTCTCCAGTGATTGCCATGTTAGTTCGAAGGTTCGTTGGGTCAGATATGAATGAGAACGATGAATTTTAGAGAAGACTAATGCTGTCAGCATGACTTCTTTCGGGAGGAAAATGAACCCTTCAGTATTGTATCCTCAAGGTCGGAGGGGTTGCAATTTGATTGCAATGCCGGGTCTTCTGCATTGAATAACATTTAATAATATTCCGCTACCCATTAGTTGTTTTAAGAAACAGACAACTGTAAGGAATTCCTAGGTTTAAAATAAAAAATATATATAGTCCTATATTTTTTTTTTTCTGAGGATTTCCGGCTTTTCTAAGGAGTTCATTCAGAGCTCATATGCCTGACCAGAACAATTCTGGGTGGACAGCGGCAATACTAAACCTTCTACAATATGGCTTTTCGTAGGAATTGAAGAGCTCTCTGCAAAAAGGAGGTAGCTCCATTTTTACAAAGTTTTGGAAAACAACAAAAAGCATAAAAAAAATCAAATTTGAATTGAGCCTCTTTTCTTTTTCAGAGTATGTCCTAGGTACCTAGGAGTTTGGTTTTATCACTCACTCATCTAATACAATCAGCAATTTGGGGCAAGGGTAAAATATAAACAAATAATGGAGCTACTCCCTTTTTGCAATAAAATTGGATATAATTGCCACATTTTTGCACTGAAGACATATTGTGCGAATAGCATAAAACTACAACACGAAACACAACACACACACACACACACACACACACACACACACACACACACACACACACACACACACACACACACAGATATATATATATATATATATATTGTATATTAAAGTTAAATTATGGTTTATTTAACGACACTCGCAACTGCTGAGGTTATGTCAACGTCGCCGGTTTGCCGGAATTTTGTTCCGAAAGGAGTTCTTTTACATGCCAGTAATTTACTGACGTAAACCTGTCGTATTTAAGCACACTTAAATGCCATCGACCTAGGCCGGGATCGAACCCGCAACCTCGAACACAGAAGACCAGCGCTATACCGACTGCGCTACACAGGCCATATAGGATAAACACACACACAGACTGAACCGTAAGTAATGTCATTAATTTCAGGGGGTTAGGCTATTCTTCCAGATATTTAAAACAAAAAGGTTTAATGGCATTTTGCTCGTTTTTGCTTCCTTTTCGAGATAAAGGCACTCATTTCAGTTACAGGCTCGGTTAATCTCAGAGCCATAGTGCGGTCGGAAGGAAGGTCAATGAAGAAAATCCATGATGATAAGAGCGCTTGATTTTTTCTAGATAAATTTAATCGCAGTCTCGAGGCATTACCTATGAAAAGTTGTAACGAACGGAGATCTGTGATAATGTGGTTTGCAGGCACAAAACCGTCGTTCAACACAGTACAGCACGAACACAGTGTAAGGAACAAACTTCTTCCCTTATGGGATTCGACGGCATGCTACTTGGATATGTAAATTGGATGTGGTGCAGTTTGAGCCACATAGGATCAATTTCAGTATTGGTAATGTAAAGGTATCCGCTTTACACGACATGGAGGCGCATGAGAAACATGGAGTTAGAGTTCCACGATTCTGTGACCTCGGTACTGGATTAAAGTGGTACAATCAATTCTATTATTGCCGTCACATTTTGAAATTGTGTTTAGAGTCAGTATTCCGTTTCCCTCCCACTGTTATGCTAGTAAGTACAGATGTTGAATTATGTCTCTGCCGCTGCGTAGCTTATTTTGATCGTGGGCGTCAGAGTAGGGCCTACTAAAACACATACAACCTCTTACTATCTCTCTTCCCTCTCACCACAAACTGTAACGTTGCACAGAGGTAGAAATATAATAAAATATTTGTATTTATATAAGACGAAGCACGCGGTAGCGTCGCGGTTAAGGCGCAACGCTGCAGGCCGGTAGGTCGCGAGTTCGATTTCCGATAGGGGTAATAGATTTTTCCAATGATGTAATTCTTCTAGCCGCATTATGGCCCTGGTGTCTACTCAACTTCTAACAGAAATGAGTACCAGGGGCACTTCCCTGATTGTAAAGACGGCGGCCATGTGGGATTGACATCTCTACTGCCATTAAATGCCGATTGTATGTTAAGGTGGGAGCTTTAACCTCTCGTCACGTTCTGGGTCGATTTGGCCTGTCATGGGGTTGACTTATCTTCATGACTCAGTGGTCTGCATTTCTTGACTCGCGGGTTAACCCCTTAGCACGCAAGTAGGATGGAAGGGTAAGGCATGATCTTCCTCCCTTCCCTTAGCCATCACTTGTTCATTCAAAGTGTTCAAGTAAACACGACAGGATCAGTTGTAAAATAAAAAAGAATTTCGCGTATGACGACGAAAATCTCGTTGTTCAGTTAAAATTCGCTTAAAAATGCAGTTTGACTCCTAATTTTAATGAGTTAATTACACTTCCATTTTAATGTTTAAATTGTGTATGAAATAACAGAAAAAAGAAATCAAATACAAAAATAAAAAAGAAGTGAACAAATGTATATTTGACATAAACTTAATAGAACTTTTTCTTAGTTTGGGTATGTTCACTGTCCCTCTCTGAGCAATCGTGAAGGTGTTCCGCGATTTCTCCTCTTATACCTCCCTCCTTCCATCTTTCCCCTTGCTGTGTTTTGCGGGCTATATATCATGTGACGTCATCTTTGCCGATCACTTCTTTATGTATACATGTCATATAAATACAGACGTGGACAAATTAGTAGATTAAATTAATTATATGTGCAACAAAGCTTTATTTATCGGTAGAAATAATGTACGAAAATGTATTTTGCACAGCAATAATGAACAGAAAATTGAGTCTTGAGGTTACTAATATTTTGTGAACATTCCCTTATTCTTTATTAACACGTTGATTTTGTCAGGGATGCTGGACACTTTCTTTGAATATCAGCATCATTTAGCCAGATATCAGACAGTGCTTAAATGAGTCCATATTTCGTTGTAAGCCTCTTTTTGTTCACTTTTTTCTTCAATATAGATCACAGATTTTCATTTTCGTTGATGTCCGGTCTTCTTGCAGGCCATGGGAGAATATCTTCTGCAGTATATAATTAAAACATCAGTAGTACCAACATAGCCAGAAAAAATATACTTAATCATTGGAAAAAATATACCAGAAGATGTAAGGAATCATATTTACAATACTAGAGACTCTGTGAATTATACTGATAGTTGATATGACGAATTATATTATGTTTCCAGGAAAACGTTTTAATTTAATAATATGTCCACGTCTGTAGTCATTCATGAGCAGTGGCGTGCCGCTGCACCTCTGAAAATTTGCAAACATCGCAAACCAGTACAAATTGCGTACTCTAGCATGAACATCACTGAAACCGGAATACACAAGACAGACGAGTCAGCCGCACGTGCACGGTAGGGGTGGGGATGGAATACAGAGTGTCGTTGTCAGTATACGACTAAGGAACGAGACGGCAGTAATGGAATTCAGTGTATTGTCGGCTTTGTTTCGACCGCGTTTTGCCACCGGAAAAGAACCGGTACTCAATTTGATAGGAGGCTGAGTAGATCCTGGTGCAGTTTTGGAAGTTTTGACAACGGAAAATTCCCAGTATTGAACCCGGTACCTTCACTCAGTAGCCAAGTTCCTTTACCAACCGAGCTACCCTGTCACCTGAGTTCAGATAAATGTTTTAATGCCTGTAGTGTCTTCTTCGAAAGTGTGATGCTATCTATAACAACAGAATATAGGAACTGACTGCATTAGGCAACCGGTGTGTTTCGAGGTTTTACGAGGTCAGCCTGAGAATCGTGAGTTCTGTCCAGGTGACGAAATGAGATTACGATTATGAAACGTGATGTAAGTAAATTTCGAGACGCACAAAATCATTCGTGAGCCAGCAGTGACGTTGTTGAATATTGTCACAGTTATGTAATTTTAACTGTTTTTTTTATGATTACGACCTTTGAATTTAGTGCAAAACAGAAATGAAAACCATTGTCTTAACCCTTAAACTGGCAAAACTTCATTTCTCACACTAGTTTATTAAACCGTGTCGGACTGTAAAGAAAACAACTATCGCAATGTCCATATGTACGTACTCTCCCTGGTAGAACTCTTGACTCAACCCGTTGCAGAAGATGCGACGAGCAAGAAACGCTTTCTCACGTCTTGGGTTTCTGCCATCATGGAGAATTGCTCCGAATCAACAGACATAATACGGTTCGTTCTCTCATCGCAGCTTCAATCCGTCAGAATGCTTCCTATGAGGTTTATGAGGAGGTTGGTTGCGTCTCTTCTGATGGCTCTACTAGACGGGCTGATATCATCATAATTGATCGGCAGAAGGATAAGGGTGTCATTCTTGATCCCACAATCCGTTTTGAGATGCATGAGCAACAGCCACAAGAGATGTGTCGTGAAAAACAAGTCATATATGAGCCTTGTTGTCAGCATCTTGGAGCACAATACCACATTACACATTGGACAGTTTTTGGGCTCATGTTCGGTGCCCGTGGCACGATCCCACGTGAAACTTTAAATCAACTTAAACAATATAAAATTTCTGATGCAACGATTGATCCCATAGGATCTCACGTGTTAAAATCATCCTTAGCTATAATTAGTAATCATTTGTACCCAACAAAATTTTTATTGTAAATGATTTCCTACGTTTTCTTATCTTAATGTTTTTTTCTTTTTCTTTCCAAATGTCACAAAATTGTTTTGTTTACTTATTATCCTTTATGAATTGATTAGTAGGCCGATCTATCGAACCCTTATTTAGGGCGGTTTTTGTTTAAACAATTTCATATAGTATTGTGAAATTTTAATTTTCCTACCAATTTTTTTTCTATTCTGTTAAAATTATAGCATATAGCCTATTAACCTGTTGTATCCTATAGGATACATTGCCAATTTAAGGGTTAATAAAGTATCACAGTGGCTGCCAGCCAAAAAATTGTTACGTAGTGTAGATGTAACTCGCACACCTCTATCGCAGAGAGATGGGGTGGAGAGATTATCTCCTCAGGTAATGCAGTGAATGACAGTGCAGACTCGGACTGTGACCGGAAAACAAAATCAATATAGGCCTAATATTCTTCTACTTATTAACTACATACTGTTAACCCGTGTTAACATTTTCCTCTTCCATTCATTATTATTTTATTATTAATAAAGAGAAATCTATTTTCTTATTCACTATGAAAGAGAACACGTACTTTACATCAGCAGATTTTTTAAATTAGAAAAATGTGCCAGGCTGATCATTATGTTAGAAATTATATTACTTAGGGGAGAGTTGGGTAGTATCGGACATCGGGTAATATCGGACAGTGAGTTTCTTTCATCTACCACCAGATGATAGTACCTGAATGACATGGCTACGTTTCTGTGATGTCGCATACAGAAACGTAACCAAGTTATTCAGGTACTACCATCTGGTGGTAGATGAAAGAAACGCAGTGTCCGCTATTACCCGATGTCCGATACTACCCAACTTTCCCCTAAGTCGAAAAAACCCCGAAGCATTTTACCCTAAAGACATAGAAACAGTACCCGATACTTTTTATTGTTTGTTTAAGCCTATTAGAAATATTCAACTTATAGTTAAGGGCGTGATGATCTTTATGAGAAGAAGAATAATTAGTCTATATCGTATATTGTTCTTTTATACTCCATTTATAATTTTACGACAAGTTAAACTTCTCATTTTCGCCATCAGCACGAAACAAAGACTGTTCTTCACATGCTTCTTAAAGTTACGTTTTTGCGTATTTATTTGCTTTTTTGAAAGATACATTTCTAAACATAGTATCCTATAATATAATACACGCTTACAGTATTGCAAATGTAGTCCGCTACTGGTATTTGTTGCTTACTTCTAATTAGACGGCGGACTTGGGATACCTTGATGGCGGCAATAGGTTGATGCACAACGGAGCTTCGACATGTAACGTTACTCTCGTAGGAACATTTTGTTAACGCAAAATGACCTGTCAGCCGTCCCATTGCGCGCTGTAGGAACCGAACCTAAGCCAGCAGAGTAGTCTACTGTGCGCAGTCATAGTGAACAGTTGTCTGACGTTAGTGTCGAGGTTGTTTGTCACAGTGTTTATGTGTACAGTAGAGCGTCTCGTTTAGGCACAGTGAAAACGTAAACAAAGTGCAGGTAACGTGTGGGGGAGGTCGAGCCGTGCGATAAACACGAGGGATGCACAAGGTTTTGGTTACAATTAATTATAATAATTAACATTAATTGACATATTTTCCAAAAACACAAAATGAAAGAACACAAATTGCATAACATTATCATATACACATTTTAACAAACAAGGAACTGTAATGTTGAAATAATGCAATATAACAAATTTTGCTACTTAGTCTATATGTTGTTTTCAAGCAGCATTTTTACGGTCATGAATTTCATTCTCTGTATGACTAACATACTATCACCGTCTTCTGTACTGTATCTGAATAAATTGAACTTTGAGAAGGGATAATTATTATGTTTAGGAAAAGTGTTGTCACTTCAGGCCAATATATGTAGTTTTGTTAATTCGGCCACAGAAGACGGTGATATTATGTTAGTGTGTCAGTGGAATGAAGGGTGCAGTGAATATGGATGAATAGTATTTAAGTATGAGAAGGGTCATGATGAGTTTATTTAATTAGTAGGAATGAGTAGGACGTATTGTAAATATAGGAAGAGTAGAGGAGCTAAAAGTAGGACTAGACTAGATAGGTATCAGTAGGACAAAGAAGTAATACAGATAGATGTAAAGCAAATAATAGAGGGTAAGCTTAGTTAAGACTATAGTACAGTAAATGATTGTAGTGATATGTTAAATAGTTGATCTGTGAAAATGATGAATAGAAAAAGTAATTGTTACGTTGTTATTAGGAATGGGAAATAGTAGAAGGTAGGAGAGAGGGAAAGAAGGAATATTTAATAAACGCAGAAATATAGGAAGTGTGGTGAACGAACATGAAAGACATAGTGGGTGAATATTAAATGATGAAGAGATGTCGGTCATTAACATCGGGTATTGTGCAAGTTGTAAATAGTATATGGAAGGGACTGCTGGCCCGAATGCTATAATGTGAAGGGCCAGCAGGACCAAAGGTTTGAGTGAGAATAAACCATACTATCATTATGTTAGTTATACAGAGAATGAAATTTATGACTGTAAAAGATGGTGCTTGAAAGCGACATCATATACAGTAAGTAGCAAAATTTGATGTGTTATATTGAATTATTTCAACATTACAATTGCTTGTTTGTTAAAATGTGTGTATGATAAAGTTATGCAATTTGTGTTCTTTTGTTTTGTGTGTTTTTGGAAAATATAATTTCAATTAATGCTCCGCCATAAATGTTGTAACTAAATCCTTGTGCATCCCTCGTGTTTATCGTACGGCTCGACCTTCCCCACACGTTACCTGCACTTTCTTTACGTTTTCACTGTGCCTAAACGAGACGCTCTACTGTATTTGGTAACGTGTACAAGTGCAATGTCGAAACACCAGTCGTATTATTTGCATTCACCATTGACATCCTGTGGTGTTGAACGGTCGTTTTCAAAATATAAAAACTGTTTGAGTGATCGCCGCAGGACGTTTCAGTTCGCAAATCTTCGGATGTGTTTTATTGTTCATTGTAATGCGGCAACGAAACCGAAGAAGACGAAACCTTGCAAGTATTTATTTATTTATTTTAATTTGGTTATTTAACGACGCTGTATCAACTACTAGGTTATTTAGCGTCGATGAAATTGGTGATAGCGAGATGGTATTTGGCGAGATGAGGCCGAGGATTCGCCATAGATTACCTGGCATTCACCTTACGGTTGGGGAAAACCTAGGAAAAAACCCAACCAGGTAATCAGCCCAAGCGGGGATCGAACCCACTCCCGAGCGCAACTTCAGACCGGCCGGCAGGCAAGCGCCTTAACCGACTGAGACACGCCGGTGGCTCCTTGCATGTATAAAGTATGTATTGATGTACTTTATTTTCAGTCATAACCAGACTGTACTACTTTTGTTTATGTCCGCAGTGTGTGCCCAGTACCTAGTGTGTAAAAGCTATAGTCAATGCTTGCGTACATTGATTGCTAAAGTATTCCGGTCCCACCTTCTATTTCTAACGAAGTGAAGGAGGTAAGAAGAGGGTGATGGTGCGTTTATTGAGTAGAGACAGGGGCTTGTGTCGCGACACAGCTTTTGGGGATCACTGGAGTAGCATATCATACATTCCTTTATCCAGTACAAAGCAGACGTTGCAGAGGAGTTTACTCGGGGTACTCTCGTTTCCCTCTATCATTCCACCAACACACTCTACCTCCCATGTCGTTTCATCTATCATCCGCAACAGTAAAAATAGGTTGAGGTGAAGTCTTTGGATAGTACGGTTTTCTGATGCTGATATAAGAAGGGCTTGCTGCTGCGGGCCCTTGGGCTTATCAGGTACTCGTTCACGAAACGGGATTTGGCTCTCTCAAGGGCTGAGGCAGGATGACCCATCTATCAGCGTCGGAATCACGAATGCCACCAAGGCCACCTATCAGACTTGGACAATCATTGCATGTAAGGGCGCAAATGAGCCAAACCGTGCCTAAATGTACTGACCCGTCCCGGCTCATGTAAAGCCAAGCCAAGCTTATATCCAGTTATGCTGCATTTTACCAACTAACTTACTTACTTACTGGCTTTTAAGGAACCCGGAGGTTCATTGCCGCCCTCACATAAGCCCGCCATTGGTCCCTATTCTGAGCAAGATTAATCCATTCTCTATCATATCCCTCCTCCCTCAAATCCATTTTAATATTATCTTCCCATCTACGTCTCGGCCTCCCTAAAGGTCTTTTTCCCTCCTGCCTCCTAAATAACACTCTATATGCATTTCTGGATTCGCCCATACGTGCTACGTGCCCTGCCCATCTCAAACGTCTGGATTTAATGTTCCTAATTATGTCAGGTGAATAATACAATGCGTGCAGTTCTGTGTTGTGTAACTTTCTCCATTCTCCTGTAACTTTATCCCTCTTAGCCCCAAATATTTTCCTAAGCACCTTATTCTCAAACACCCTTAACCTATGTTCCTCTCTCAAAGTGAGAGTCCAAGTTTCAGAACCATACAGAACAACCGGTAATATAACTGCATTTTACCATCAGTGAGAAATAATTTTTTGGGGCAATTACTGATGGAATTTTTAGAGGCACATTTTGCCAGACTATTCCATCTTCCATACCATGAAGCCATCGTTTCTTTATAATTAACATAGCCTAGCATATCTGTTCCTTTTATAATTCTTTCCTAGAGTTCTAATGAAACATTCGAGTAGTCCGAGACAGAATGTCCAATGCAATGTGCTGCTGGCCTTATAAAATTAATTATTATTTTTTTTATTTTAGTAGGTTATTTTACGATGCTTTATCGACATCTTAGGTTATTTAGGTGAAGGTGATAATGCCGGTGAAATGAGTCCGGGGTCCAACACCGAAAGTTACCCAGCATTTGCTCAAATTGGGTTGAGGGAAAACCCCGGAAAAAACCTCAACCAGGTAACTTACCCCGACCGGGAATCGAACCCGGGCCACCTGGTTTCGCGGCCAGACGCGCTAACCGTTACTCCACAGGTAAAATTAATTATGAATAGTAATATGTAAAAGACAAACTGTTACGATTTCTGAGAAATCTTGAACTGATAGAATCAGTGCTTTTGTGCTTGCATCATCTTGCCATCAGTATGACTAACGGGTACCTTCTTCCCGGGTTTATTTCCAGAGTTTTTCTTTCGGAGGCCCTTGCCGTAGTTCACGTATGGAGCGTGTACGTGCTTCGGATATTTATCAACTTTCCTGTTTAGGCCCGCCGTGTTCCGTAATAGGGCCACTGTGTGCAGGTTTTTGTTTCCAACCACGCATCGTGGTCCTGGACTAATGTTGGCGAAGGTAGAGATGGCGATAATGATGATGAAGAATAAGAAGTACAAGAGTAGGAAGAAGGGTTGCTTTTCTACCTTGCTTACGGTGACATTTGGTCTCAAAGCACTTAGGTCTATTAGTTTGAGTCATTGTGTTTCCTGTCTAAAGATATTACGCAGGCAGTGCGGAGGCAAGGTTGACTGGTTTAATCATCTTTATATCCTCAAGAGTCAACGAGCAGGTCTCAAAATATTTGCACTAGGTTTCATTCATTCCAAGAGAAGGAGGCGTTACACACATATAGCCTAACTACAGAAAGGGTTATATTTCCCTTCGTCCCACGACTGAGAGGATCATTAACATTTCAAGAGCTATTTGAAGAGTTCAGAACCATAGTGGGCTAAGCGCCATTTACTATGCTTATTTTTTTGAAAGATGGGACATGACAGTTAAGCGGCCGAACTTGGAACTACAGTGCTATGTTGCCAATATGGACTACGACGCTGCCAGCTGATGGAAGTATGAATTGACGTTAAGATGGCTGACCTTAAAACATTCATTGACAATTGACGCGAAGGTAAGAAAACAATACAAAAATCGACAGAGAATCAAAGACGAAACGTACCAGTGCTAACATTGTGTGCACAATAAATGTCGCCAAGAGAGCTATTAAGCACTTGCCATGTGAGAACGGTAAGTTTGGTAACTCAACCGTTGTTACCATAGCAACAGGCTTACCACGCTGTATGACATTGAGTTGTTTTTCCGATCGCAACGCTCCTGTCATGTCCCATCTTAAAAAAAAAAAAAAAAAACAAGTATAAAACCGTAGGAAACAAGGGTTAAAATGAAGTTATTACCATAACATAGAGCAAGTAATACAAAGTATACACATAAAACTAAATGATATGTCAACCTTCATTAAACTATGGTATTGACTTAACTTTAACCCTTGCTTTCTCCGTTTTTAATAAATGGCGCTTGGCCCACTATGGCTCTGAACCCTTCATTTAATGATGCTGAATCAACTGCGTTATTTAGCGTCCATGTCATAGAGTCCGGATTTTCATGCCCTTTCACATCTTAAAGCATGCATGCATTCATGCAGTATCATATGACAAAACATGCGCAATGAAACAGAAAAAAAAACAGTAAAATTAATATGAACTAACAAAATTGAGTTCTACATGATGTAAAAATTTTATTTGATTTTGAACCAACGTACTATTAATAATTTCTCAAAATTTTCTTCACTTAACCTCATTTGTTTATCTGAAGCACGTTCTTGAACACAGAAAATAATATTTCTACGTCACAAGAAGTGAGAGGTGCATACTTAAGTGAAGAGATTTGGGACAAAGTGAGGACTACTACTATTACTGCTACAATAGCATTCGCTATGGAATGATCTACCATTCGACTTACAGTTGGGTAAAGCATTTGGAATACCCCAATTAGATAATCAGCTCAAGAGAGATTCGAACCCATGCCCGAACGCAATCTTGGACATGATTACTGCTCTGTAGTACGTCGGTGGCATCATAATATATTGTCACTATTAAGTAATCAAGATCTTGTAAAATTAGTGTCAGTTTTCATGTCACTTCACTTGGTAAGGTTCAGACATAATTAAGCTGGAACAGTTAAGATTTTCTGTTTATAACCCCTCGTCAGATGTAGCATCAGACTTTGTTTCTCTCTTATACTTTCTTTCTCTGGAACAACGGTTGTTAAAATGTAGGGCACGCCCCCCTGTTGCGAGATTAATTTTTGTCTCCGAAAGAAGCACTAGGGGGTAATGATGTAATTGGAGATGAACATTGTAGGCACAAAAGTTTAAAACCCTTTCTCGAGAGAACTGATCGAAATCAGGTTTCGAGTGAGAGGAGAGTATTTCTTGTTGTTGGTAGTATAGCGCTTCACATCTATATTGCAGTATTACGCCTTTTGAAGTTTTGATTATTGAAATATATGCTTCTGAAACTTGGGTATTGGAAACAAAATGTCATTTAAACTGCTGAAATGAATTTTTAGGAGTTATAAATAATGTAATAAGAATTTCATTGACAGAATTTCCTAACGAAACAATAAGGAATACGTATTATTTGTCTTTCTTGTGTTAAATTTTATATTGCCTGCTATTGGCCATCATCAGAACTGGTTGTTGCTGGTCTTGGCGCCTTTTGTTTTGTTTCCTGTGAGGGTGTGTTTGAGTAGTGTAATGTGGAGTCAAAGAGCGTGTGTGTTCTGAAATTGAGTTGTGTGTTGAGAATTTCATTTGGATGTGTTTTTGTCTATTTGTATATATCATATTGTTGCAGTGTGTTTAGTTTCTGGCGTTTGGTTGGATGTGTAGAATTTCCATGTCTGTGTTGATGTCTCAGAGATCTGATGATCGCCAATAGCAGGCTGAAACATGTTAACACGGTAATATAAATTAAACACAAGAAAGTCAAATAATACGTTTTCTGAAGTGATATAGTGTTAAAAGTTGTGTAATCAAGATGTATAATAAGGAATAACTTAAAAATATTTGCGTAAATAAAAATAGTCATTATTTCATACAAGTGGCTAAGACACCTAAGGAGAATGGTGGATACTTCTTCCAGTGGTGGATACTTGGCTTTTGCGTAATTTTTTCAGTCGATTATTTATCAAATACTAGGTTACTTAGCGTCGATGGAATTTGTTATAGAGAGATAAGGCCGAGGATTCGCCATCAGTTTGCCTTGCTGTTGGGGAAAACCTCGGAAAAATACTAACCAGATAACAAGCTCGTGCGGGACACGAACCCACGCCCGAGCGCAACTACGGAACAGCTAGCAAACACGCTATAGCTTATTTTATTTCATAGAGTGCAGTTTCATAGAAAGGACTTTGCCGTCAGACCTTCTAATTGGTTGTCATAAATAAATGTCTTCCTTACTATGACGGAAATCTTGTCTTCTCCTGTCAGTAACCAATCACAACCCTCGTTCAGAAGAATTTACAGGCCCCCGTCAAATCCACGTGGATGCAGAGTTGCCGCATCTTTTCCGAATTCCAAGAACCCCGTTAGTCTCACTGTCTCATTTTGAGGGTCACCAGGATTGTGGCAACAGTACAATGTTGGGACGAGGGGACAGGATGGAATTGTCAAAGGTGTTTGTGTAGGAAGTCATAAATCTGTAAGTGGGTGTTCAAAGGAGCCACCGAACTGCACTCCTTGAAATAAAATGGAGTATACCACCTGAGTTACCACCTGGACTTTTCGTCACAGGGCATTGACCCTTAGTCCATCATCTGGTGGAATGTCGGTAATCGGGAGTGCTCCGAAAAAACGTACCACCTAACACCTTCTTGTTCACCAGAAATTTCACATGAGCCCCTCGGGATTGAAACCCGGGTAATCAGAGTAAAAATTCAACACTATAGCTGTTCGGCTATCACGCTTACCTAAAATAAATATAAATTGGGAGACGTCGTATAGGAAAACAAGGAAGAGGTATACAGCCAGAACAAGTAAGGAGACCTTATCCTGGATAAAGAAGAGGAAGAAGAATTATCAGAATTTATTCTGTATCAAATATCGTGCGAATGGATACTCTAGTGGTGCATCAAATAAGAATCTGACTTAATTTTTAATTAATTCCATCATGCTTAGGACTCGCGTTACAGAAGGAGCGCTAGTTGGTGTGCTCATGGGGATGGAATTTGCTCCTAAAATTTCAGTCAGTGTATGGAACCGATGCCCACCCATCGTGATCAATTAGTGGAACAGCGATAGATAGCCAAATCCATTTACAGAAACGTGTTATAAATAATGGCTGTGAGGATCATCGTGCTAACCACACGATTCCTCCGCTCTGGATGGATATTTTTTTTTTTTTTCATTTTACGGAGGAGCCGGAAGACTTGTACCGCAGCCTGAAACGTATTGCGCTCACCTCTCCTGTTCTGTGAACGATGTTTGTCGCCTAACGATCGCGTTCTTGTACGAATACATCACGCTGCACCGTGAACTTAATCCGAGCTATGGTATGGATGATTAAACTTCATTCATTCATTCATTGATAGGTTTTGCCCAAAGGCAGGTCTTTCACTGCAAATCCAGCTTTCTCCAATTTTTCCTATTTTCTACCTTCCTCTTTGTCTCTTCATACAATCCATAAATCTTAATGTCGTCTATAATCTGATATCTTCTTCTGTCCCGAACTCTTCTCCCGTTCACCATTCCTTCCAATGCAGCCTTCAGTAGGCAGTTTTCTCAGCCAGTGACCCAACCAATTCCTTTTCCTCCTCCTTATCAGTTTCAGCATGATTCTTTCTTCATCCACTCTTTCCAACACAGCGTCACTTATTCTGTCTGTCTGCTTCACACGTTCCATTCTTCTAGACATCCGCATTTCAAACGATTCTATTCGCTTCTCTTCACGTCGTAATATCCATGTTTCTGCCCCATACAGAGCCACACTCCACACAAAGCACTTCACTAGTCTCTTAGTTCTTTTTCTAGAGGTCCGCAGAAGATGCTCCTTTTTCTGTTAAAAGCTTCCTTTGTCATTGCTATCCTCTTTTTACTTTCTGAAACTTATATGTGATTGAATGGTGGCGAAATGAATCCGAGATCCAACGCCGAAAGTTATCTAGCAATTGAAGGATTCAGAACCATAGTGGGCCAAGCGCCATTTACTAAAACCGTAGAAAACAAGGGTTAAAATGAATTATTACCATAATTAAATGGAAACATATAGCAAGTAATATAAAGTATACACAATAAAACTAAATGATATGTCAATCTTCATTAAACTATGGCATTCACTTAACTTTAATCCTTGCTTTCTCCGTTTTTAATAAATGGCGCTTGGCCCAATATGGCTGTGAACCCTTCAATTCTGCTTCAATTGGTTGAGGGAAAACCTAGGAAAAAATCACCCAGTAGCTTGTCCCAATCAGAATTTGAATCCGGGCCCACTCAACACGGTCAGACATGCTAACTGTTACTCCACAGCGGTGGACTTGTATATTCGTTCACCTCTGTTGAAGCATGTGGACGTGAGGCAACAGTCGGGTGGTGGACATTTGCCCTTTATGAGCTGTTGCACCATGGATCAATTTTTTGTCTTTTGACTACACATTTTAAAGGATAATGCCGGAAATCGAACTCCCGCCTGAATGATGCGAAGCTATCAGCTAACTAGCGGTTGAATCACTTCGTTTTTGAATACACATATTCATGCATGGTCTGGTTTCATTCCACTCAACGGACGCTTGCCTCTGTGTACACGAATGCAATTTAAAAATGTAAGAGGGTGGTTGGGGTGGTTATTATAAGCTAATAAGTAAATGATGGTGGCCCATCGTGTCCTACAGGAGCGTGGTGATGAAGGGGACGTGCAGCACCGGAGTATTGATCTTGAGGTATAGCACTACGCATTACTCACGATAGACTAAGCAGGGGGGAGAACTTTATTTAAAATAGCTGACAGCAGCCATGTTCCTAGACAGATAGAGCAAGGTCGTTAACATATGAATTTTCATAAATTAATTTGTAAATATTTATCTACAATATAAAGGGTGACATTTGCGAGTGGGCTCTAGAGATAAGGTTTAGAAATAGTGAGTAACCTTTCTTTTTTGTGCGTAGATAACCACATATAAATAATGTCCTGAAAATGCAGCGGCAGCCGGATCGATCAGTGCATGCTGGTGACCTACGTTTGAAAATCTGGGTTTAAACACGTTTGTTTTTCACAACATTTAAATAGATTATTATCAGCAGTAATTATATTCTACAACTAATCTTCTTTTTCTTCGTCTATAATCCTCTACCCCTTTTCAAGCGTCTGGTTTTGACGTAGAACTACGTCATTCTGCTCACTAGATATGGTGGGAGATAACTTGGAAATTGACCCTCACATAAATATGTAACCCACTCTCCTTGTTCTTGTATTTCTCTTGTTCTCCAAATATTCTCAATTTTCTGTTCTATTGCCTTTATTTTCTAGAATTCCCCTTGTTCTCCTAAAATCTGTGTGATGTATCTTGTTTCACTGTGAAAAGAGAGAGAAAGGAGATATAACTTCGTCTGTGTTGTTATGGCGATAGGGGGGAGTGGAGCGATGCCGTCCATCCATCCAGTGATACATTCTGTAGCGCAAAATAAAATTACTCTCTTCGTACTGTGTAGTTCCGTCACTGAGTTTGTCTCTCAAGAAATTGAGTTCCGGTAGCCTGTACAATAACAAGGTTTTGAAAGGAATCCTGAAAATTTACAACCCTCCTATAATCTCCACCCTCATTTGAAGGGACTTGGTTTTATTGCTACTGAAACAAGATAAAACTTACCAGGTATAGTATTCTTCTTATTATCCTTGTCTTCCTCATATTATCACTGTATTTCCCTTCTTTTGCCTTGCTCCCCGTGTTACGTCCTTGTTATCCTTGTCGTCCCTTAATCTCTTTGGCCCAGGTCGATAACATTTAAATGTGGTTTTACAGTTGTTTGACGTTGCTTAATGGTCCTCTCCAAATATCCCATAATAAATGTATCCTGTTGGTTTTTGATTCCAGTTTCCGAAAATCCTCAATGGAAAATGGCTTGTCCCTCTGTAGACATCTCATATTTCTTCTGGCAGCAACTGGCTCAAATGTTTTGCTGCTAACCTGTCAGAAATATGATCGTACCTAAATGACTGACTGCTAGCCTGGATCTAACATTTTATAGCACTACATATGCCTATGTTAGGCCCATTAGTACCATATATTCATTCTCCATTGACAAGAATAAATAGTAATACTGTATTTCTTTCACCATTTTTCCTGACTTATTTGTGTGCGCTTTGCCGTAATTTCGTCGTCGCTTGCTAGATTAGTCTATTCTTTCATAGTTTGTTAAACCGTTTCCGTTTCCTACCTTTCCGTATGTAATTCATTTTCACTGACACTTTCGACATCAGAAAGGTTATATTCGCTTCCATTAGGCGAAAGATAGGATAGATCAGAACATTCGTCAGACAACGCGAACACCCTTGCAGTTAGCCTACCTTCGCCGGTCCTCGAACCACAGTAGTGAGATGGAAGACGGATGCAATTCAACAGGTTAATACCTCTCTATTGCAATCTATTGGGAGTAGAGGCATAATATTGTGGTGGTTGGTAGAAACGCCGCCAAAGAACGTATATAGCCATTTTACGGATAAACGCCGTAATTCGAATTACGCCCTTCTTCCAGCTAACCCCTCAATTGTAAATTCATATCAGGTACGGGTACCGGTTCCCGGTTCTCGGTTCTCTTTCCGACCACAATGAAACATTTGGTAGCTTGCCTCCGGTAAACACGAGGAAACATACAGCTAGATGGAACTTTCAATTAGGAAAACGTCATCTTTTTTCTCAACAGTAGCCAATGTATTGCCATCAAAAAATCCATAGACAAAAATCATGTCTTCATAGTCACTATGAGAATACACAAATTAAATGTCAAGTGAATGTGTATTCAGTTGTGTGTGTTGCCGTGCTCAGACGTTACCGTATGCAAAAATCTGGCATAACACGTCAAGTATAGTACACAGAACCGCAAGGTGTTCCAGTATTTCACCCCAACCGTTAGACTTCGGACATAAGTATATTAGGTTAAATCGATGTAGGTTAACCCAAACTACATTATCCTGAAGTATTTTACATTCCTCCTGACACATCCTCTATGTACGCACGTGTACTATAAGCACAGTCTAGTATATACAGTCTCGACGCTCAATACGTAATAAATATGCATCCATAGATAGTTGCTAACCACTAGGATCGCTACTATCGCCTCATTACAGACATTGAGAAATAGTACCTGCACAGTCTATTGTTCCTAGCACCCTCAAAACTCAAGCTTCGTGACTGGATATACTAGACTGTGCTATAAGTTATGTCCATAGAATATTAAAGGGATTTCTCTTGTATTAGGTTTATTGACAGTTTCTGTACCTAGAAATTTCCGTTTGACTTGTCGGAAGTGGCGGCTTTGCTTGTGAAATGTCAATAATCGGCCAGTCCACTTTTTGTGCACGCACAGAACAGCATCGCGTGTTAGATGTGGTCGGAAGACAGCCGCGTTCCTGGACGCCATTGGCAGTTGCGTTTTTGCGGAAATATTGCAGTCTCGGCTTTGTTGAGAGCTTGAAGGCTGCTTTATACACTGACCAGTGCGAGAACTTGGTCATTCACACAGAGAAGTTTTTAAGTAAGAGGAGGCTCAAACTTACAAAATCTTAAGTGATGTATTACAATTCTGCAGGTGCTGCTCTAATAAGTAATAACAAAAATTCTATAGACTACGGTCGGTGTCCGCCACACCGTTCAGGTTTAAATGTAAATGAGGTGTTGAAAACAATTTGACCAATCCTCAGCGGTTACTGTTTGAAATGCATGCCCGAGTTAACTCTGTGGTAGCGCGTCTGCCTCCAGACTAGTCGGCCCGAGTTCGAATCCCGTCGGTTTTGGAGATTTTCGTGTATTTTTTAATTTTAATAGATTATTTTACGACGCTTTATCAACATCTTAGGTTATTTAGCGTCTGAATAAGGTGAAGGTGATACTGCCGGTGAAATGAGTCCGGGGTCCAACACCGAAAGTTACCCAGTATTTGCTCATATTGGGTTGAGGGGAAAACCCCGGAGAAAACCTCAACCAAGTAAATAATTGATTAAATGGCGATCTTACTCGTGTTAATTACTTAAGCATGTGCGGCTTACAGCTGTTTCGGTGCTACTTGACACCATCCTCAGAATTAACACTATTAAGATCGCCATTTAATCAATTATTTATATTCAAGTGTTAAAAGTAGTGTACGAAAGTTTCAACATGGATCAACAAAGTAACTTGCCTCGTACGGAAATCGAACCCGGGCCACCTGGTTTCGCGGTCAGACGCGCTAACTATTACTCCACAGGGGTGGACGATTTTCGTGTAAAATTTATACGTCGGGACTAGGAGAGATGGCGGTGCACAACTTCTAATCACTAAATTGTGCACCAAATCTATCCGTAGTGCATATGAAGAAAAGGCATACGTGACTGTTGATAGTGATTCGTCCGTCGGACGGGGACGTTAAGCGAGGCGGCCCCCTCGGTGCTACATGAGTAGGCTGCGTGTCGGCACCGGGTTTCCCCTTCTCCCTTCCTCATCTTCTTCATCATCCTCACCCATTCTCTACACTGCACTTACACGAGTACTTACACATACGCTCATCCTAGTACAGGCATAAATTTGCAGATACACATCTTGCACAACGTGGCCCGCCGAAGTAGTGTGCAATTTAAAAGAGGGTCACAATCTTGTCATCTATCCGCAATATGCGGAATCCGAATCACATAAATGAAATGAGTGGGCAAAACATTGAATGCACACTTTTTGAAATGCGGTTTGGAATAAAGACCAAATTTGTGTGAGTTTGAAAGAAGCATTGTTCCTCTGCCACAGCTCCTAAGATAGATAACAATAATAAAAGGCTTGTGTTGTGTGAAGCTACATCATGATCCCTTAGCAATAGGTACCACGTTGTCTGCGTATCGTATACTATTAAATTCATGCACAGAATAGTACCTGCATGATTACAATCCTAAACCTATAACGTTCATTTACTCAGATTACTGTAAATTAAATTATAATTATGATTCGTAACTTACAAATAAACAAATTAAAAGTATGAATGAACTTCACGTATCACTTACTTGTAGTATTTTCAGCACTATAATGTGACAAAATATTACGATTAAACGGGGAACTTATGGAAGCATATGCGCGAACACACGCTCTCCCCATGAAACAATACCATCCCATCACATCTCATGCTCATCCTCTTTCACAATAGCCCTGCCAAGACTCTGGAATTCGCTACCTGCTAGCATCAGGGACTGTCGAAATAAAACGGAATTCAAACGCAAACATACTATGGTCCGTCCCAGGAATGTGTGAAATAAAAAGACGAAATAAGACCTGTGCGCAGGTAGTATGTGGGAGGGCTAGGACCAATGGCCGCTCTGGGGGAAGGTATTGGCTGAACGAAACTACCAGTCGCTTTCAGAGGGGGGATCATTTTTATCTGAACCCTCTTCCAGAGCATCTTACCCCTTAGCGGCCTCGAACTGATACTGCCCGCAATACACTCAGACGCAGATAGACTCCGCCCCCGTATTCGCCAAGTTACTCCACAGAATTCTGGGACGGACCATAGACAGTTGGTCAGTAATTGAGACTCGTTCAGATATGACTTCTTGTAAATAGCTATCTTATTCTAGCACAAAATATTTCAATATCGGTAATTTCATCACTATATCATTTTATTACTCTAGGTTTAATAATTTGTATTTCAGTAAAAAAAAAAAATCTTTCTTTGTTCTTAACTTGTACAATAAATCGTCTGGCCTTTATTACTCAGGTAATCTTTTTGAACTTTGATTTTTATTGTAATTGTAAATTTAGTATTAATTGTAATTGTAATTGTATTCTTCATATAGTAGTTGTAATCCCCTGATAGAGGAAAGAGAAGGTCTGATAGCCTTATCTCTACCAGGTTAAATAAATAAATACTACTACTACTACTATTACTACTACTACTACTACTACTACTACTACTAAAAAACCTCTTTCCAATCGTAAAAAGTGTACAAGGTGACTGCCAGTCCTGTTTGTTTACATCAGGAACAAGGTTTGCTGGGACATAGAATAGTTGTAACCATGCTCGTGCGTCAGGTGACCCAGGAAGAATAGATGCCAGTAGAGTGCGGAAGGAATGCCCGCATGGAATAGCGAAGCTCGTTCACGCTTGAATGAAGCAGTGATGTATCAGTAGCAACCTTATATTCTTTGCGCCATGTAACATAAGAATAGAGATAGGTTTGGAAGTAAATCCCGAAAAGACAAAGTATATGATTATGTCTCGTGACCAGAATATTGTACGAAATGGAAATATAAAAATTGGAAATTTATCCTTTGAAGAGGTGGAAAAATTCAAATACCTGGGAACAACAGTAACTAATATTTATGATACTCGGGAGGAAATTAAACACAATAAATATGGGAAATGCCTGTTATTATTCGGTTGAGAAGCTTTTAACATCCTTTATGCTGTCAAAGAATCTGAAAGTATTTATAAAACAGTTATATTACCGGTTGTTCTCTCACTTTGAGAGAGGAACATAGGTTAAGGGTGTTTGAGAATAAGGTGCATAGGAAAATATTTGGGGCTAAGAGGGATGAAATTACAGGAGAATAGAGAAAGTTACACAACACAGAACTGCACGCATTATATTCTTCACCTGACATAATTAGGAACATTAAATCCAGACGTTTGAGATGGGCAGGGCATGAAGCACGTATGGGCGAATCCAGAAATGCATATAGAGTGTTAGTTGGGAGACCGGAGGGAAAAAGATCTTTGGGGAAGCCGAGACGTAGATCAGAAGATAATATTAAAATGGATTTGAGGGAGGTGTGATGTGATGATAGAGACTGGATTAATCTTGCTCAGGATAGGGACCAATGGCGGACATATGTGAGGACGGCAATGAACCCCTGGGTTCTTTAAAAACAAGTAAGTAAGTAACATAAGAATTGGAAGTTGCCGAAGTCCGTCTCCTTTCGTTGATTACAGTGCTTTCCAAGTGATCGAAAATAAAAATAAAAAATCCATCCTTGTTAGAGAATTAGTTTCTTTGTGCGAAACCCTTTCCATAAATAGAATCAATGCGATCCTGATTTATAGCAACGATGATACAGGGACATCATTTTATTTTTACTTCAATTTTTATTGTACCTGAGTTTTTTAATGTACTTCACTCCCACCCCAACTCCACACAGAACCAAGACCGCAGATAGTAAGCAGTACTGAGTTACTGAGTATAGTACGTTCCAGAAATATGTTCGCGTTTTCCAGTGACGAAAGAGCTTTCAATATTGAATCATTTTTTGCACAGGTACTGTCCGTTTGCCTACGTCGCATCCCGATTTCCCCCACCTGCTTCTGCTCGCCCCTCTGTAAAAGCTGGGCTGTCTTAGCTCTTTTCTGAAAACATTAATTTCTCTTAGGATTTGGACGTTTACGTAATATTATACAGCTGTTTAATTTAACTTAAATAAAAGGGCCTCGTTAAGTAATTAACTGTCACGTGATTTCCTCCCTTTCTACAATCCTGCGGCATAACCACTTGGACGGACAGTAGATAGCATGTCTGAGTAATTTTATATTTTCGGGTCGGGCAGAAGTGAAGATTGAATTAACAGTACGTAGAGTAGGTACAGAATTATTTCAACATGAGTTACTAGTACGAAGGACGAAACTGGCAATTGGAATTAGATGCAATAGTCTATAGTGCAATAATATGCACAAAAGAACTGAAGCCTGTATCGAAATGAACGGCCACCATTTTCAAAATTGTGTTTAAATATTCATATTATGATTATTTTTCAATTTAACTTCTTTCTCTATATTGTACGCTAATGTGCTCTAGACAGTATACACTGCATAATGAATACGTTCGCATGGATAACTCACTTCGTGAGTAAAAACACTTATTCTTAATACAGTGTTGTACTTTGATTAAAGAAAAACCTAATGAAAATTATCAAACTCAAAATCGCGATATTTCCTAGTTTACGTAAATGGATGAACTACGTTTCTTCCATCCTATACCTAGTAGAGTGATTTGTGTTTTACGCCAGTATCATCGAACTCCAGTCTTGAAGGGGGGAGCAAGCGGTATTTCCGGTTCTCTAAAGGTATAGACAGGTTAATATTAAAAATGTTAGTAAAAATAAAATGATGTCCCTGTACAAGCGAGCACTTGACGATACAACATACTGTACATAAGTTTTGTAGTGTGTATGCTTTCGTGTGAGGGGGCGAACGGAAGGCCATTACATTTAGCCTGGTTGAGGAGCTCCGTAACTAAGCCCACTTCAAATCGTAACTGAATTTCAAACCAGTGCATACTCCCAAAAGAGTCCTACATCGAGCACAAACTCCATTCGAATGGAAATAATTGAGTTAGAAGCAAATGGAGTTCTTAGTCTCATGTAGGACCCTTCGGAGAATCTGAATCCATTTCAAACTAAGTTACGATTGGAGGTGAACATCACGGTTTTGTTTCAGAGCAGCTCAGTCCATGAATCCCAAGTAGGGGCAGGTTTAATGAAATTCCTAAGAGTTGTATTTCAGCCCCGGAGTTACTGTAGATATGACAAGTAGTTTTCTGACGGTCACAGGATTGCAAACTATTCCAGAATACCATTGCGTCTCGTCACCTACAGTAGATGTTCTTCGATTAGTACCATGATCATTCCACGTAGGATGTCAAGTTTCACCATATTTCTTCCTTCTTTTAGCACTTGGAACACTTCCCTATGACTGCAGGGCTGGGCCACTGGTCCCGCTCTGCGGTCGTTAAGGGGAATGTAGCCTACACCATTGACCTGCAAAAAATTTAGTAAAATTATTTTTTGTACCTTAGCTATTATAAAAGCTAAATTAACAAAACTTTTCATGCTTAAAATAACTTACATGCATTAACTTTACAAAACACTATTTAGAATATTAAAATAGCTAATAATTACCTGTAAAATTAATATCAAATTACATATTTTTTTACAATCGTAAAGCAGTTACATAATAAAATATACAGCTAATTTAATATCGGCACAATTCTTTTACTACTAGAATGCTTTAAAGATCAACATCAACAATTTAGTCTAGGATCTTTTACCTGTTTCTTCAAGAAATATTTACTTTTCTTAATCGTTACCTTCAATATTAAATTTTCTAAACTTTTTAATGAAGAAAAGTATATTTCTTCTCCTTTTGTTCCTTACATTAATCCATGGGGTTACTTCTGCACTTAAAGATGACTCCATAACTAATACAGCAATTCACGTGCTAAAGTATTCTTTTTCTCTGAGGTGGCTTTCGCCGCGTACATACAGTGAACGTAAAAAGTATTCGCACGACGACGTTTTTACTACGAATTGAGACTTAAATGAAGTACTATTAATTCTTGGTATGAAATAAACTGTTCACGTATAATAATAATGCATCACATAGCAAATACACACAATAAATTTTCATAATTTTGTGTGTAAGTTCTGTCATAGTTCAATAAATTGAATGCCTAACAAAATTACAGCATAAAAAGTATTCGCACACTCATTTCTGTTGATGAATAAAAGCACTCATGCGGAACGTAATAGGCACATGGTACTAAGAAAACGCTCCTAATGCATGTTCCAAAACAGTTTGATTCCAGAATTACAAGTAGTATATAGCTATCACGTCAAATGGGAGTAAGAGGGAAAGAAACTTCTAAGAAAGGAAGGGCTACTATCATTCGTCTGCATAATCAATGCAAAAGACTGAGTGAAATATCAACGATTGTGAATAGAGGTAAGTCAACCATCAAGCGAATCATAGACAGATACGGGGAAAGAAATTCGAACGGAAATTTAAGGAGAAGTGGCCGGGAGAGAAAAATAAACGAATACAGTTGCAGAGCAATCATACGAAAAATTAAAAAGAATCCGCATATTAGTGCGGCAGAGCTTCAATATGATCTCGGTATAAGTGTGTGTAACAGTACAATCCGAAATTGCCTAAGGAGCAGCGAATGCCATGGTAGAATCGCCCATAGGAAATACTACATCAGTAAAGTTAATAAGAGTAAAAGATTAGACTTTGCTGAAACAAATCTTAATCGGCCCCAAGGATTTTCGAACAGAATGCTTTTCACTGATGAAAGTAAATTCAATATATTTCAATCTGATGGGAGAAGTTTCGTGTGGAGAAAAAAAAATGTTGAACTGGAAAAGAAAAATCTTCGTCCCACAGTGAAACAAGGTGGAGTTTGAGTACTAGGATGGGGGTGCATGAGTTCAGCAGGAGTGAAGTCGTTGGCTTTTGCAGAGGGCAATATGGATCACCAACGTTACACTGATATTCTGAAGGATCATGTAGTGCCTAGTGCCCAAAAATTGTACATCAGAAACAATTTCATATTCATGCAAGACAACGATCCCAAACATACGACCCACAATAGTTGACTGTGGATTCTCTATAGCATCCCTCCATACCTTCAGGCACCTCCCCAGTCAACAGACATCAACCCAATCGAGACCTTTGGGATTATTTAGAAATATGATTAGAACCAGGCATATTACCACAAAGAGTCTCTAAAGACTGCAATCATAGAAGAGTGGAACATTCACGCAAATATTACTTCAAATTTACTTAATTCTATCACCAGAAGGTTAGAGGCTACTGTAAAATGCAAGGGCTACCTTACAAAGTATTGAAATTGAAAAGGAAGTGACTAAAGTGTGACCAGTGTGCGAATACTTTTTGTTGGTATTTTTGTTTGGTATCATTGTGTTTTAATCAAACATAATTGTTTATTTTGAGAATTGTACAATTAATTTTGTGTTTGTATGTAAATAACAGAGAATGTGTATACTTGCGCGTAACTTGTGTTCATGTCCAACAAGTTGAGAGTATATGATTTGAAGCACATTTATTATTGCTATATACTTTTATTACCCACCTTGCGAATACTTTTTACATTCACTGTAAGAAGCAGTACTGCGAATCTACTACAGTTTAAAATTGTATGGATAAATGTTTCAAGATGATATGAATGGGATATTTGTAAATTCTACCATCGTCCCGGACAATTACTGTTTTCACAAAAAAAAAAAAAAGTTTTTGTACTATGGTTGTTTTATGAAAACCACGGAAAATTTTGACTCCTATAACATAGGATTATGATGTTTTTTCTCCTAACAATTAATTCAGTAGATGGCCGCTACTATACGCTCACCACATGCTTAAATCTTAAATTTGCATTTTTGGAGTGTGTTGTTGTTTAGTTAACTCTTCGAAGACAGGTTTGAACCTCATAAGTAACACCAATAAGACATCACTCATGAGGCAACTAGGCCAGGAGATAATGAGGTAGAGTGGTTAGTTCTTTCCCCCCTCCAATGCATACATTGCTAATTAGCCACATATTCCATTAATAAGAATTCAGATGCATACAACCAATTATTGTTCTTCCTCTGACACATCGTCAAATGAGATTACTGCCTGATAATAGACGTACATATCAGCCAGAACTTTAATCAGAGATAATTTGGACTATGTTTTTTTTTTTTTTAACTTTTAATTTACGAAATCTGTAGAATTGTACCAAAAGTGGCAACACTACCTAAGCTACCTGAGAGGCCCATTTTTAAGTTTCATCGTCGCTCTCAAAAGGTTAACGTCGGCAATGCTTTGATACTCAAGTTTACTCAGCTCACCGCGTGTTTGTTATTTTACTCGTGTACTTCTTACTCGCCAAGCAAATTGTTGTTATACAGGCAAAAGAGGTCGAGGTCAAGGTCACGTCTTATCTTCACCTTAGAAACGTATCGCTTATCGGATGATCGATAATAAACAAAACATTCAGCCAGTGTTCAAAGATCTGCGATAAAACAGTAAACATTAACTCTTTAACTTACCGACGATAACCATTTGAGTGAGACTATAAGGGCCCTTTCAAACGAGGCAACTTAGCAGCGCCACTAATGACTCGTTGGTGGCGCTGCGAACGCGCGTATGAAGTACTGTTTAACAACTAATTTTTTGTAGAGAATTTTTTTAGTCTTGCAGTGAACATGGACGTAAAGGGAAGATATATTTTTGTTAACTTTGCCCATACGGAGAAAGAATAGACTTAAAAATAGAAGAAGAGTCTGGGTCCATCTATTGGTTTTGGAATGACAATGTAGGACTATTTCACACTTTATTTGATGATTTACATCATGACTGTAAAAAGTTTCTTTTTTTCTTCGTATGTTCGCATGTTTAAGAAATCATTTCAAGATCTTCTAGTAGGAATTACCAACGAAATTCGAAAAAGAGACATCGTGGCACAATAGGCTGTCGTGGCGGTGTAAAGAATTGGCGGCCCAAAAGTCGTCAGCAGGGCCACAGACGCGCCACTAAAATAGTGACGTGGCTGTGGCCCTGTCTGAAACCTACAATTTAATCTTGGTATCGACTTGAAGCGTCACTTTTAGTGGCCGCCACCAGCGCCGAAGCCAATTACTGTAGAGATGAGATAAACTGTTATTTTTAAGAAACAGTTTCGACTGTAACTATTTCATGAACGAAGCTGTTCCAGAATAACAGTTTCAAAGAAACAGTTTCATAGGAATATGTTTACAACATCAGTGGCAACTGTTCCAAGTGTTTCAACATCTCATCTGCTTCGGGAACATGTTTCAAAGCACTTGAATCATCTTTAAATCAGTTGTTCAGTGTATTATGACGACGAAAGTAATTTTTCGTAGGTTAGGCTACTGTTAAGGGTACAGTAAATAAGCCGAATTTAGTAAAAAAAAATAATGCATATAACTCTAGGAGAGTTTAATAACGATGTCATTAGCCGATGATATTTTTCGCGGTATATTAATAATTAACACTTTTTTAGGGCACCATGAACATATTCTCCATCATTGGACAGCTAATAATTAATATCATATTTATTAGGGAATTTGATTCGTACAATTAAATTGTGCGATCCTACATAGGCTGCTGTTGCACGAAGGCCGTGTGGAACATGGATAATATTATATCTACTTTCGACTGGAGGTCAATGATAGCGCTACACGTGGTCTTTGCAGGCAGAAAAGAGGAAAACTGTTTAAAAATTGAACTGTTTATCTCTTGGAACCATGTGGAACGTTGAAGTGATCACTGGAGCAGTTTCAAAAAAACTGTTCCACCTCTTTTTGCCCATCTCTAAATTACTGAGACCATCTGCAGCGCCGCTATTCTGTGGCTGTGGCTGCGTCAGAAGGGCCACATTTATATCCATTATTCACAAGCGGCAACGCTTCTAAAAGTAGCTGCGTCTGAAGGGGTTCAAATACTGGTCCAATTCTTTTGTGTAATACCACACATTTACAAGGTTCCATTGTAATATTTAATATACACATGCACTACTTTAAAACAAGTAGAACTCAGACACAACAGACTTTCGCTATCACACTAGAAAGACAGAAGTAAACTTACACGCATTGCCTAAGACAGTTTGTCATTTCCTTTACTAAAGCGCATCCAGATTAGAGTGACATGCTATCGTAGAGCTGCACCTTCCTCACTGTAATATACGTGGATTTGGTCCTTGAGCTGCCGGGAGCGCAGGCTGCGGATCGAAGCTCTCGCAGCGTCTATTCTGAGCGGGCATTCCTGACTTCCGTTGTGCGAGTCTCAAGTCCCTCGATGACGTGCACGATTTTGCGGATAGCGGAGTTAAGACAGTTTTATGGAATGACACACGAGAGGGTTAACGACGGGCAAGATTTATTTCAGCTATAACTTCGACAACTTTCAAATGGTGGTCGTGTGCGACTTACCTTTATAGCTTTAACGGTGTGAGACGAGAGATGATGTATGCATTGTACGTTTTGTGACGAATGTGTGTGCAGACGTTGTTAAATACTCAGGTCAACCCCCTTCCACAGCTTTGATGGTTATAAAAATGCTTTTTATATTATATCTAGCAAGAAGGAAGTAGACGCTTTCTACTTCTTGTCCCGAGTTTCTTTGACCAAGTCCAGAGTCTGAATTTCTTTAAGTTCTTGGTCACTTTGTGGGGTTGCATGTACTGTAGATATCGTTGATAGTGTTGTCAGTGCAGGATAGTATGTGTTCTGGTGCTGTGTCCTCCGGTTTACATTTGGAGCAGATTGGAAAAGATTTATTGAATCTGTTATCTTAGTTTTTCTGGTGTGTTCATTTTTCAATCTTGATAAGGCTCTTTTATTGTGTTTATTTAGTTTTAAATGTATTGTTTCACCTCGGTGCCATTGATATGCGAATGGTTGTGTCCACTTGTTACTTTCTTTATTCAATTTTGAGGTTTTTTTTTAATTCGTTAAATTATTTTATTTACATTGCAGTTTTGTTTGCCAGATTTGCTTCAGGAAATTTTTTTGGTCATTTCGCGTCGAAATTTGGAGTCAGCACAATGGATCCACGGGAATTCTGTACGACACGGTCGTTTAAAATATGAGAATTTATGGATTATACATTTATTTTTGTTTTACTTGCTAGAATACGTCGAAAAGTTCGAAAAAAGCAATAATGTAATGTAACCTATCTGTCACTTCGCTATCTCCTCATCTAAACCCACTTTAACCTTGTCATATCCCGGCCTCATGTCACTTAACCATCACATCATCTAACCAACTCTTAACATTGCCACAGCTTTCGGCCTCCTGTCACTTATCTCCTCATCTAACCCATTCTACTCTTGTAAGAGTCGTCGTACTCCTATCACGTATCTGTCCCTTCATCTATTTTTATTGGGTTATTTTACGACACTGTATCAATATCTCAGGTTATTTAGTGTCTGAATGAAATGAAGGTGATAATATCGGTGAAATGAGTCCAGGGTCCAGCACCGAAAGTTACCCAGCATTTGCTCGTATTGGGTTGAGGGAAAACCTCGGAAAAAACTCAACCAGATAACCTGCGCCGGCCGGAATTCGAACCCGGGCCTTTTGGTTTCGCGGCCAGACGCGCTGACCGTTACTCCACAGGTGTGGGCACCTCATCTATCCCACTCTAACCTTGTCACAGTCGTCAGCCTCCTATCACTTAGCTATCCCCTCATTTAACCCTCTCTAAACATGTCTCAGTCCTCGACTTCCTGCCACTTAACTATCCCCTCATTTAAGTCATTCAGCATCTTCCACAGTCCTCAGTAACCTATCACTTAGCTATCCCCGCATTTAACCTTCTCTAAACTTGTCTCAGTCCTCGACTTCCTGCCACTTAACTATCCCCTCATTTAACCCTCTCTAAACTTGTCTCAGTCCTCGACTTCCTGCCACTTAGCTATCCTCTCATTTAAGCCATTCAGCAAATTTCACAGTCCTCAGTAACTTATCACTTAGCTATCCCCTCATTTAACCCTCTCTAAACATGTCTCAGTCCTCGACTTCCTGCCACTTAGCTATCCTCTCATTTAAGCCATTCAGCATCTTTCACAGTCCTCAGTAACTTATCACTTAGCTATCCCCTCATTTAACCCTCTCTAAACATGTCTCAGTCCTCGACTTCCTGCCACTTAACTATCCCCTCATTTAAGTCATTCAGCATCTTTCACAGTCCTCAGTAACCTATCACTTAGCTATCCCCGCATTTAACCTTCTCTAAACTTGTCTCAGTCCTCGACTTCCTGCCACTTAACTATCCCCTCATTTAAGTCATTCAGCATCTTTCACAGTCCTCAGTAACTTATCACTTAGCTATCCCCTCATTTAACCCTCTCTAAACTTGTCTCAGTCCTCGACTTCCTGCCACTTAACTATCCCCTCATTTAAGTCATTCAGCATCTTTCACAGTCCTCAGTAACTTATCACTTAGCTATCCCCTCATTTAACCCTCTCTAAACATGTCTCAGTCCTCGACTTCCTGCCACTTAACTATCCCCTCATTTAAGTCATTCAGCATCTTTCACAGTCCTCAGTAACCTATCACTTAGCTATCCCCGCATTTAACCTTCTCTAAACTTGTCTCAGTCCTCGACTTCCTGCCACTTAACTATCCCCTCATTTAAGTCATTCAGCATCTTTCACAGTCCTCAGTAACCTATCACTTAGCTATCCCCGCATTTAACCTTCTCTAAACTTGTCTCAGTCCTCGACTTCCTGCCACTTAACTATCCCCTCATTTAAGTCATTCAGCATCTTTCACAGTCCTCAGTAACTTATCACTTAGCTATCCCCTCATTTAACCCTCTCTAAACTTGTCTCAGTCCTCGACTTCCTGCCACTTAACTATCCCCTCATTTAAGTCATTCAGCATCTTTCACAGTCCTCAGTAACTTATCACTTAGCTATCCCCTCATTTAACCCTCTCTAAACTTGTCTCAGTCCTCGACTTCCTGCCACTTAGCTATCCTCTCGTTTAAGCCATTCAGCATCTTTCACAGTCCTCAGTAACTTATCACTTAGCTATCCCCTCATTTAATCCTCTCTAAACTTGTCTCAGTCCTCGATTTCCTGTTACTTAGGTATCCTCTCATTTAATTCATTCAGCATCTTTCACAGTTTCCAGTATCCTATCACTTATGTATTCCCTCATCTAACCCACTCTAACCTTGTCACAGCCTTCGCCTCATTGATGTCCCCTTATCTAACCCATACTAACCTTGTCTCAGTCCTTACCTCCTAACATAACATTTGTCAGATACCTCGGCTATCTCCTTATCTGACCCATTCTAACCTTGTCACAGTGCTCGCGCTTCCATCTATCGACGAATGCGTCCTCGTCCTATACCTTATTTTATTTCAAGGAGTGCAGTTCGGTGGCTCCTTTGAACACCGAACTGCACTCCTTGAAATAAAATAAGGTATACAGAATACGCGCCCAAACCAGTAGGCCGGATATCAATTCATGCAATTTCGGTTCAACAGTTAAAGATTAGACCATCGAGGGCGACGAACTGAAGGAAAAGAGAAAGATGACCTTGAGATTGTTGATATAATGAATTTTTTTATGTTCCTGAAAGCGGATTGAATCAAAAGCCGGAGAAAGTGTTACGAGCCAGCAACTATTAAATGTATTTGCAAGGATGCACTCGTTATTTCCTTCCTGTGACGTTATCTTGATTCATTTTCATTACCGGTTTGGTAAAGACGACAGGTCAGATAAATCCGTAATCTCGATGCTGTGATGAAATACTGTAGAAAGGATCTCTGGGCGAGCGCGCGGTGTAACCTGTTATTTGAAATGATTACGGTATGTATGTCATGACTTTTTTCCCCTCTCTGTAGTACATTATTTTGAAGGACCCTAGAAACTAATTGTATATTATTTGAGTTATAAGAAGTCATATCAAATCTTTCAAACTGGACTTAGCTGTTGGGTAAATATTTATTCAAATATCTGAAGAAGGCAGACTTCGGTCATTTTATGTGAATTATTGTTTGTAATTGGCCTGAGGTTGCCCTAGATTTGATCACTGAATTGTTAAATAGAAATCGAAAGTTTTTGGCCATATACGTAAGGTATAACACGGGAATTGGAGAGAAGGAATTAGTGATGTGGGGGGGAAACAATGGTATTTATTGTTGTGAAACCTTGAATGGTAATTAATCATAAAGGTTCAACGTTTGTTGTTGTTGAAAATGTGTCAATGGTGAAAGAATAATGACCTCACCTCTCACAATACTTGAAATGAATAAATCTTCACGTATTGTCTTTAAATATATGAGCTCAGTAATTGTAAGAATTGTTCTTTGTTTTGATTAATGTTGCTTGAAATGACATTATTAGTATTGGAGAATAAGTATTGCGCAACCCAAACATTCTACGTTCGCAGTAAATTTATACGTCCTTATGACATTACTCGATCTCATTTTCTCAAACGTTTTGCGTATCCCTTTAGGATTGTTCTCTCTTTGTGCCATGCCTGAAAACTCGGACGACAGAACGAAATACACAAGTATAGTGGAGCTTCGACATTGTCGACATTTTACTAATAAAATTGTCTTTCATGCCGACCATGTAGCCGCAGTCTAGTACATACAGTCACGAAGCTCAATACGTAGTAAATATGCAAACATTAGGTAGTTGCTCACCACTAGGATCGCTAATATCGCCTCATTACAGGCAATGCAAAATAGTACCGTCACAGTCTATTGTTTCCAGCACCCTCAAAACTCAAGCTTCGTGACTGTATATAGTAGACTGTGATGTAGCGGTACATTTCTCTTAGGATTTAGATAATCAGTATTCTCAGTTATGTGGCCAAGTGTTTCGTTTCGTATGTCCTTTGTTCTTCTTATGTAGGCATTTAAGAGCTTTTATCTGTTAATTGCAGTATCGAGTTGCATAAACACTGCGCGGCGTACCATAAGAAATGCGATTAGGTGTTCAATTTTACATTTATTAACCGTTCCTGCTGAAGTGTTATAAGGAATAGGTATAATGTAATGGATTAAGTAATATTTTATCTAAACCGCCAGGGTGGCTTTGTGCTTATAAACCCTCAGGAACAATGGCATTGTTCACTAAACATACGATGCCACCCTCACCGGGATTCGAACCCAGGTTTCCAGCCATCGTAATCCAGTAGGCTACCTTACCAACTGAGCTACCAAGACGGCGGTATTGAGTGCTTATATAAGGACCAAATACTTTCATAATAATTAAACTTTTTGTTTACAGTAAATAACTTTTAAGATGATAGAGTCCACACCTGTGGAGTAACGGTTAGCGTGTCTGACCGCGAAACCAGGTGGCCCAGGTTCGAATCCCAGTCGGGGCAACTTATTTGGTTGAGGTTTCTTCCGAGGGTTTTTATTCAACTCCATACGAACAAATGCTAGGTAACTTTCGGTGTTGGACCTTGGACTCATTTCACCGGCATTATCACCTTCATCTCATTTAGACGATAAATAACCTGATATGTAGATACAGCGTCGTAAAATAACTCAATTAAAAAAAAAGATGCTAGGACTTCGAACACATACGTGTACGAATAGAGTTAAATCAGAATGGAATGAGCAGAGAAATATAGACTCCAATTGGTAAGCATTAAATGGGAAATAGTCTTAAAAGTATTGAAGTTGGATTTTTCCAGAGAAAATACAAGACAAAGAACGGGGAGAAGAGAGATTGAGGCGTTGGTAAGAAGGCAGAGAAGACAAAAGAGACCTAGTACACAGTCCATTAAATACTCTAAAATAAATTGCACCGCTTTTTCAAGAGTTTCTCCCTGCTATAGGCCTATTCAAATGCAGTCGCTGACAGGATTGTGTTTTTATGGAAACACGAAGATACAATTTTCTTTTCTGTAGGTATAAAGTAGGCTCCACTTGCATGTCTACAATATCGCTTTCATATCAAGGAAGACATGACTCAGTCATTCAGCTATATTCGTACTTGTTTTAATTCTCTGGGTATTAATAGACTGAATGCGGCTAATGTTGTTGCTTCTTGTACATTACATGGGCTCTTATCGCAAAATAGCAGGAAAATATGCAAGTTGAAGTAAATAAGTGTACTTCCGTGACCATACATTTTCCCTCCTACGTTTAATTTCTACTGGGCGTGGCACAGTAGGCTACTACGTAGGCTGTATAGGACAATGTGTGGCCCCACACAAGTATATGCACAACTTAATTGGTAATTTAAGGATCTTAACTATTAAAACAATTTCTGTGAGAATGACTGTATCTACATGTACGTTCATTAGTGAGCCTAGTATAATAATTTTGTATTATATTTTGTCACGTGCGGATAATAGAGATAAATGTCAAGGGTTTTCCGGGATTGCTCTTCGAAGAGGCTTCGTGCTTCAGTGCAAGAGAACCTCTTCGTCCTCGTTTACCATGCTAGTCATTGCTAGTGCTACCGTTCGATTAGACCAGCGATATCAGACAGGGACCAAACGGAGCGGAGTGCTCCACTAGACTGGTTGCGTGCTCCGGTGTTTCCACAGACATAAGCAAGTTCAAGCTCCGATCTAGCTCCACAACCGGTATTGGAGCTTACAACTCTGACACTACTGGATTAGACGTTAAGGTAAGATATTTTGCGTAAAAATGTACTAATTGAGTACGTACTCACAGTATTTTCTAACAAGTATTAACAAATAACTACACATCATCATAATTCATATCTTTCAGGTTTTTTAAACTTCCAGGTAAATGCAAGAACTCTTCTGTTAGTTTTGACAGTTGAGACATTTCGCCGAAGGGGTGGATTTTAAAGGACATTCCGTAGCATTGTTTCCTCCGGGAAGGAAGAAAGGCTCCTTGTCGTAGATTTACGGCACATGATAGAGTCCAGAGACAAAATCTCACAACCATTTCTTGCTCAACGCTGAATAACCTCTCTAGTGGAAAACATCATTGAATAAATACTACTTAATCACTGTTAGTGAAGGATTGAAGGCTGGACATCATTCAAATTGCAACGCAGGAAAGAACAGGACATGTTCCTCCAAATCGAGACTTTGACAACCCTAGCATCAGTAGGTTTGCATTAGGACAAACAATACAAAGGATTGGGTCTACGGAAGAACGAAAAGTATTGTTTAATCAACTGTCTGAAGACAAGTTTGAACCTCATAAATGATATCAATAAGGCACGACTCATGGGGCAACTAAACGAGGAGATAATAGGGTAGGATGGCGAGTTCCTTTCCTCCTCCATTGCATACATCGCCGATTAGCTACATATTACTCTAATCAGACTTCAGATGTATACAAACAATTGTTCTTCCTCTGATACATATCGTCAAGTGAGATGTACTGCCTGGTAATAGATGTAGATATCAGGCATAGCCTCAATCAGAGGTGAGAAAAATAGGATACGTAAATATTAGGGTAAATTTGCCTAATTCCGTGATACGTTTTTTTCACTGAATGTCACGGGGTCGGGTATCTTGCTAGGAAGTTCACCGATGTCTCAAAAGTAGACGAAAGTGCACTCTTTCGATAAAGATGTCTGGCGCTATGGTCCAATGGCAAAGCTTTGACTGACATTCAATTTTAAAAAAGTATCACGGGATTAGGGATATCACGGAAATAGGCAACTTTACCCTATCAGTTACTTAATCGTACAGAATTATTTATTTCATCGTTACAATTAGCTGTCTTACGCGTATACTTCAATTACGTATATTAAATATTTTCACTTCTCAATTTAAATATTATTTTAACACATGCTGCTTGACAGTTCTGCTCATACGCGGGATGAGGACGATGCCTGACCACTTAAGACACAAAATATTTAATTGAAAACGGAAACAACGCTTACATTTTGACGTGGGCTAGAAGCGAGCTCTGAAATTTCGAGTCCTCTCACTCAAGGGCAAGGATCTTTTATGTGCAATAAAACTACGATACAGGACGATCAACTTTTCCCTTCTTCACACTAGAGATATGGTAAGACATTTATTACTCTTAAAATATTCAGCTAACACTTAGTGGGGAGGGGAAGTTTCCTTTAGCTGGATGAGTTTGTAGTTCTTTGCAAAAACTCAAACTTGGAGGACTAGGGTATTTTTTGGTTTCCTTCCGGTAGCTGAATGTGTAGACTACTATACGTACTGTGTTCCATAATGTCTGAGAGGCCAAGTCAACATTGCTAGCGGTAGAAGGGAGAAAGATAATTGGTACTCAACCAATGGCAGAAGTCACATCCCATGCTAATCAAGTTGGACGGTCTGATGTGTTGTACCTCCGCCTATCTATCTATCTATCTATCTATCTATCTATCTATCTATCTATCTATCTATCTATCTATCTATCTATCTATCTATCTATCTATCTATCTATCTATCTATCTGTCTATCTGTCTATCTGTCTATCTGTCTATCTGTCTATCCGTCTATCCGTCTATCCGTCTATCCGTCTATCCGTCTATCCGTCTATCCGTCTATCCGTCTATCCGTCTATCTATCTATCTATCTATCTATCTATCTATCTATCTATCTATCTATCTATCTATCTATCTATCTATCTATCTATCTATCTATCTATCTATCTATCTATCTATCTATCTATCTATCTATCTATCTATCTATCTATCTATCTATCTATCTATCTATCTATCTATCCATCCATACATCCGTCTATCCGTCTATCCATCTGTCTGTCCGTCCGTCCGTCTCTACGTCCGTCCATCTACTTTGTCCAGCATCATAGCCACATGGTCTTGGATTTAAAGAGAAAATATGTTACAAACTAGACCACCTACGACTCCAATTGACGAGCCGCCGCTGATAAAAAAATCTGCTGCCAGAGGAAGGGATATTATTTTTGTCAAAGTTAGGATTCTCATCAAGATAAGATGTCCCGCACGTAGTTAATAGCGGGATGCAAATGAGAGCGCCTTGTTATACTCAGGAGACTGCTGAGCTAATGAATGTCGCTTCGGAGGAACTCTTGTGACTCACCCACTGACGTTCACGTGATGGGCCGCGTCAAGTATTATTAACCCTGTCTCTCCCATTTCGCTGAGTAAGGGCAGTGCAATTGCTGGTGTAACAATTCGCGTACACTGTTCTGTATTGGCAATCGACAGCATAACGTCTAACCTCTTTAACATACAGCGTGATCCACAATTCTGTTTCTCTTGTTTCAGGTGAGTGTTTTGTCTACCTAGCACACTGCACGTCAAGCTACAGGTAATAGTGAGCATACTAAATGTTATATCTACATTTAAATCAGTGATTTTCAACCTTTTGTAGACAAAGGGTGAAATTAAACAACCAGATACAAGAGAACCACACTTCGTGTTGAACTTTTCCCCGAATATGTAAGTGGTGATTTTACTTTAAAGAACATAAAAGCAAGCTGTAGACAGAACTAGTCTTCAACTAGCATAGTAAGTAAGCCCTAAGATTGAAGACTTCCCGAGAAAAAGGATGTAACATCAGATTCTTGAAATATGTGATGTAGTTGGAAAAAGTAATTTTGAAGCACTTATTTATAACAGTAAATTATTACAGTCAATATCTGAATAAAATTTATTGTAACCTTGCTTAGTCAAATGTTTGTGATGGTAAATATAATAATAATAATAATAATAATAATAATAATAATAATAATAATAACAATAATAATAATAATAATAATAATAATAGTAATAATAATAATAATGTATTTTAGCTGGCAGATTTAAGGTCGTAAGGCCTTCTCTTCCACTCAATCAGCAAAAAGTATGTAATATAGGCTACATATTTATGAACTCATAAGCTACAAAAAATACAACAATTTGATTTAGATAAAAGTTACGTGTATATAAGAGTTACTTATGAATTAAACCGTAAAATACTATGGACTATTAATTAAACAATGAAATACAAGCTGTGTAGCAGAATTAAATTAAAATACATAGAATGTTAATATATTATAAATTATGTTAGATAAAGAAATACATAATTATAAGACAATGTTGAAAATATTTCGCTATCAGGACGCATATCTAAAGAAAGAAGTTACCATATAGTCCGTAACCGTTTAAATCAATATAATTAGAGTGAATTACTAAGAAGGTTATCCTTTAAGCTATTTTTAAAAATGTTTATTGTTTTGCAGCCCCTAATACTTTGTGACAAGGAATTCCATTGTCGCAAGGTGAATACTGTAAAAGATGATGAATAACGAGATGTTCTTTGGAGAGGTATACTTAACATGCAACAGATAAGTGATCTGGTATTTACGTCGTGGTTAGAGTATAGATAAGAGAAACGAGACGAAAGGTAATTTGGTGTTGAGATGTGCAGAATTCGGAAAAGTAAAGCCAAAGAGTGTAAAGTTCTACGTTCTTTGACTCGGAGCCACAAAAGACTTGCGAAGGACGGTGATATGTGATCATATCGTCGGATGTTGCACACGTATGTGAGGCACATATTCTGAACTCGCTGTAACTTGACTGACAGTTCAGAACTTAGATTACTTAACAGAACGTCACAATAATCGAAGTGCGGCATTACTAGAATATAGGCCTACCCCTGAAATTATTTTCCTTCCTCCTGAAACATGAATTACAGTTTTGTTGGTTACATCCTTATTTCGGGGAGATCTTCAATTGAGAAACTTACAAGGTTGGAGTATCAAAATAACTTCGAAATGCAGTACTGCATGTGGTTCTCGGGTCATAAGTTGAAAACCACTGGTATAAATATTATCCTCAATCATTGCTTTGTGAAATGAAATAAGTTGTGGGGTAATCTTCCTTATGTCGTATGTATGTATGTATGTATGTATGTATGTATATGTATGTATGTATGTATGTATGTATGTATGTATGTATGTATGTATGTATGTATGTATGTATGTATGTATGCCCATGTAAACATTTGCCTACTTTAAATAGATGTACTTGGAAGTGACAAACCTAAACAATTGAACGAGGCGCAGTGCAACATTTTTTTCACGATGGCGCGTTATTTCGTACTTACCGTTTTTTTTTTACATGCTATGTGAGATGATTTATACGTTCGTACCACACGATGGCTAGTTACTATAGAAACCCTAGAAATAACAATGTTGTTATGATTATCGTGCTGTAAGTAAATTGGCTTACATAAAGATAACACACAGCCAGTTCTCAATTCATTCAAATTGTACTTATATATTCATGCGATGTATAAAATTACTATCTTTATAATATTTATTTATTTGAATTTAAACTACGGTCACCATGCGAAAAAAAATTATAACCTCCTGTATCCTGGAGAATAGTATACTATACTTCATACATGCATTTAGTTTCAAATTTTCCACTAGGTGGAATCGCTATCGGTCACTTATTTTCTGTACTTGCCAAGCTCCTGACATCTCTTAGGACTCACAGGAAGCACAAGAAGATCGATTCAATCATTGCAGTACATGTTTCAACTATTTGTAAATGAAAATGGCGACCAGCAACTCAACGCCAAGACACCATAGGACATGCTTTCGAAGTACTGTAAGTACACAATACTTTAAGGGTAAAAAGATATGGTATAAGATGTATGTGCAGAGATCCAAAGTATAGTATAATATACCTGCATTTGTGCCCTAATTGTAACCTGCAGAATTTTTTCGCCATTTTTCCTCATTTCAGTTACTTTTTTTGAAGTGTAGAATTATATTGAACTTTAAAAATAAAACAAAAAATGTCTCAGGACTCAGGAGGATAAATAACAATGTTGTTATGATTAATTTCGTGCGTTAAGTAAATTACTGTATCCTGCAAGAACATTACACACAGCCAGTTCTCAGTGCGTTCAATATTTTCGTGCAGTATATGAAATTAAAAACTGTTTTCATAAAATTTATTTCTTTGAACATATTTGGGATCAACTTTTGTTTCCCTATGCCGTAGAAGTCTGCCATCTGGGATCGAAACCAGTGTGTGACAGCCGTCTGACCTTCTCTGTTGATCCCTTGGTATGACAAATGTCTAAATTCCGATGGGGAATATGTTGAAAAGGAACTCAACAATTTCTGTATCTGTTCCAATAAATGTTTCGAATAAAATTGTGTTTTATTTCTGTAAACGGCCCCAGGAAAACTTATTTTTTTTTAATGAAACTGGTAATTACTCTCGAGTGGCCAACATTTGTAAGCAATTGTTTTGACAGTATGAACATGGTGGAAGAAAAAAATAACTTTTTTATCTATTCCCATGAGAATACTTGTGAGTACTTTCCTCTCCAAGCAAGAATTCTTTATGTTTTATCTTAGAGTTTTACTTAACGAGAACGATAGTAAAAGTAGGAAGTAGCATCATTTTCTCTCTTACCTACTTCAAGAGAGTATGAAATTCATGTTCCGTACATGATTTGCAAAAAAGAAAATTTCTTTGGAAGAAAAGCATTGTATTTTACGATAGGCCTTGCTGGAGTGAAACTTGTTTCTAAAATAACTAGATACGTTAGATTCGAAAGCTTAAACTCAATATGTTGTATTTTACGATAGGCCTTGCTGGAGTGAAACTTGTTTCTAAAATAACTAGATACGTTAGATTCGAAACATATCTTGCCCCTTGTCACAACAGAATAGAGTTCAGTTCTGGTATAACGGAGTCAGCAAAGTGGCAGCATACTAGACAGTCCAGATTCCGTTCTCAGCAGGAGTTCTCGCGCCATTTTTTTTCCCTCGCCAATAATTCCAGACCGACAGTGTTTCCCTCTCGCCGCTACTCAGTGGTTAACGGCTACTCTCCCCTCGTACAACCAGGACGTAAATCAACCTGCACAACTCAATCTATTTTCGTGGCTGGACGTGTTGGCTTTACGTCCAATACTTGAATGACGCAGTATCACAGTCTAGTATATACAGTCACGAAGCTCAATACGTAGTAAATATTCAGCCATAGATAGTTACTAACCACTAGGATCGCTACTATCGTCTCATTACAGACAATGCGAAATATTACCTGCACATAGTACCTGGAGAAAGTTGCACAACGCAGAACTGCACGCATTGTATTCTTCATCTGACATAATTAGGAACATTAAATCGAGACGTTTGAGATGGGCAGGGCATGTAGGGGCCTAACACGTATGGGCGAATCCAGAAATGAGAGTTAGTTGGGAGACCGGATAGAAAAAGACCTTTGAGGAAGTCGAGACCTAGATGGAAAGATAATATTAAAATGGATTTGAGAGAAGTGGGATATGATGATAGAGATTGGATTAATCTTGCACAGGATAGGGACCGATGGCGGGCTTATGTGGGGGCGTAAATGAACCTGCGGGTTCCTTAAAAGCCATAAGTAAGTAAGTTAGCTTGAAATAGGATTATAATTCATAGGACACTTTGGTACATTTATCTTCATAACTAATATATAAATCAACTAATGGACACCGGTAACAACAAAGGAAATAAGCGTAATGCATAAATGAAATCTGACATGTAAACAAATACAAGAATGAAATAAATTACAATTACTTACAAAATAGAAGAGTAAATAAGTAGGCCTACACACTTACTATTGTAACGTTCATTCTTTAAACTCAAAATACATAGGTTACCTCTTAAAGTGTAGTTGTTAATATAGCCTATGTCTTTTAATTATTCTAAGTGGATGTATTATTATTTCTCTAATAAATAGTTTTTAGGGAGGAAAAAGTTATTAACAAAAATAAAAGCACTCTCAGGTCTAATGATAGTAGTTTCATGATGCGTGCTTCAATCAATGAGAAGAGAGGGGGAAATATCATTTGAAAGGTAGGCTACACGATGATAATCGCGTTCTTGCAATGATTCTTGGAACTCCTAGATGGCTCAATATTATCGTCTTTCATGATCCAGAGCCGTCCACCCGAGTGAGACTCGGACATTCGTTAAACCGAACATTGGACCACTCCGCGAGACGCAAGACCTTCGCATACTGTCTATAGCGCCAGGCGTTCAGCAACAATATCTCTTTTACTATCTTTCGTAACCGGTTATGCAGGACGCCAGTAGATATCACGACCACCTGTCGAGAGATTTGTAACGGAAGACGTTACGAATTGCGACTCATCATCGAAGGACAGACTATGCAGTCATGCATTTGTTCCATTTCATCAGAAATTTTAAGAAATGTCTTTGTTTCAAAATGTCTCCATCATATTCCATTGACTCTACAGTACAAAAATAACTTGTGTCGTAAATAGCATATCCTCATTTAGAATGAAGTTCCGCAAACTATTTTTAGTTTTATAATTATGTTGCTCTGACGTATTTATATTTCACCAATGTATTATCTGCATTAGGTTACGTGTTACTTCTGTGTCACTTTAAGTGCCATTTTAGGCTGCTTGATAATCCGAGTTATGAGACAGCACTCAGGATTTGTGTTAACAAGGTGCAGTAAGACGAAACTGTCATATGGGAATGATGAATTGCTTTGCTGTTCTCAAGTGCTCTAGCTTTATAAATTATAGTTCTGATTGCGTAACACCATTCCCTACTTCATTATTCGACAAAATTAGAAACGTAATGAGCCATTTTATGGGCCAACAAGCAGACATTATTATTAACATACAGTTTTTCCTTCAAGTTACTTTAACTTGCAATTTTGCCTTACATTTACCTGATTACCCTCAAAAAATGGCTGGATACCCTTTAATCTTAATGGAGGTAAATCATAATGTGAGTGCGAGTCTCGGATTCGTAGTTAAACTAATGAGTGTCCATCAGTTAGGTTGATCTGACAGTGTTTCGCCTCGACAAAGCACTGCGGAGCTCAGATGTTAGGCCTATTGTTTTAATAACTTACATCACTGACGTACTCACTTTAATTAGTTATTAGAAGCAATCAAATTGTAGACCTTTGACACTTTATCTGTGCGCTCCAGAGCGGCGGGGGGATGTCTCAATACAACCCCTGATCACACATAACAGATAAGTCAACCTAATGCACTTTCAGGTCAACAACTTGTATGAATTTCACTCTGCTGCCATCTAGCGAAAAAAGTCACGTTATAACCCTGTTGGAACTGTATGGAGTAATAGCTTGCAGAAGTATTTCCATCTAGCGGTAGTTATCAAAAATAATCATTTTCGACAGTGATGATCCTAATGGTTGTTCTCTTTTATAGGTTGCCATTTTATGATATGAGAATGGCTAATCTGAAATGTATGTGATCAGTAGGGAAAGGAAGTTCATGCGCTTGCATATTTGTTCTCTATTGTTGTGTGAATATGCTCAAAGATTATCAACATGAATCACAAATTTCTGAATACAGTGATATCACTTTTATTGTGCATAAAAGTGCATATTTTGTCTTTATTTATAAAAGCATCATATTGTAACATTTATGCAGGGAAACTGCATATTATGTATGTTTATTTGTCTTTCCCTCATTTTTAAAAGTGTGTAACCTCGTAAACACGACTAATTTATGTTTATGAATTTTGAACGTAATGATGACGCCCTCATAGGGAGCCCCTCAAGTATTCCTTTACTGCAGTCTTTAGCAGATTTCGATAGAACAATATTCAGTTTAACATCAGTTCTAGAAAATGTAAGAGATAAAGTGAACGAGAAAACAGCAAATATTCTTTCCAAAAACCCTGGTTATTATCAACTTAAAGAAATTCAAGATATTCTCGAAAGAAAAACACCCCAAAAACCGACAAAATTTTCTACAAAACAGCTCACAGCTTTTGTGGAAGTCCCTCTTACTTCTTGTGACGTAGAACGATGTTTTTCACGCTACAAAGCTATGCTTAGAGACAACAGGCGAAGAATGACAACAGAAAACATACGTCACTGCTTAGTTGTGAACTGTAACAGCACAAATTGAGCATTCAGCAATGAGGCAAGCATTTCAAAATCCATAGACTAAACCTAAGTTACCTATACCTTATTATTCTGTTAAAATAATCTCAGGCTGATAATGCATACTTTTTAGCATATTTTTCGGCATAAATACATATATATTCTTCACGTTTTTAGGACATGAACTTCCTTTCCCTGGTCATCAGGGCTACAACTCACAACAAAAGTATCAGTTGAAGCGTGCACGCTTAGCGTTGGTATCGGAAAAGGAGTTGAATTATTTGTAAGAAGAAAGTAAGCTTTATAAGTTATTTTTAGAATTTATTTTGCTTTACTCTTAATATTATTTTAATATACTGATCTGATACTTAAATATGATTTTTTATAGTTAGTCTATAATTTATGCAAAAGGTGGAAGGAAATATTGGGCAAGTCGTTTCAAACATTTTGCAATAGTAAATTAGTCGAATATTTCGGAACATTCTTTGGAGATGTCAAAAATGTATTGAAACGTAAGACCACATTGAACATCTCTTGTGACACAGGTAAGATGCACTTCTATTCATGTTTAAGCTGTTTATGAACATTTTACCCGCTAAACAGGTTTTATAACTTAAAGTTACTACCGTAGAAACGACGGTCGATTTCGCGATAACTGCGAGGCGTCTATCAGAAAATTCTTCTGAGCTTGCGGGGGTAAGCGTCGTATATATACACCTTAAAGCCTTGGTTTTTATGAACTTATGCATGCGAGATGCGAGGCTGGCCTCCACAAATCCGGACTATAGGAGAGATAGTGAGTGGTTTCTATAACTGCGAGACGCGAGGTCTGCGCACCTTGCAACTATACTGTACTCCAACCAGGAGAAGGTCTCAGGGAATGAGACGCAGCGGGGTAATGCTGTGAATGAATGTTGATGTCATAAGGTCACACACGTGGGTACACGCATCTCCATTGGCTAACTCTCAAAGCACAAACAATAACAGTGATACACACGTACTTATACTACCCTAGTTACAAAATTAGATCACGGTTAATCTCCTGGTCTTTTAATCCCTCGATACAGGAAATAATATATGCAGGAGAGCGCATGTTTTTTTTAAACTGACGTTATAACGGTAATATCATCTATCTACTTCGCTCCAATAGATGACGCAGTAGTAAGCACATTCCTTTCACGGTTAATCTCCTGGTTGGAGAACAGTAGAAACCACTCACTATCTCTCCTGTAGTCCGGATTTGTGCGAAGCGGGCCTCGCATCTCGCATGCGTCCGTTCAGAAAAACCAAGGCTTTAATCTTTCACACGGGTCCCAGCAGTGCTGTAGTTGGGTCGGTACGCCGTACCGTCTAAAATAAAAACTCGCTATACCAATATATATATATATATATATATATATATATATATATATATATATATATGTATATATAGGAAAATGTATTAACTATGTTTTAATAGTCTTTAATATAGGCCTACTTTGAAAGGAAGGATATTAGTTATTTGAAAAACATTTTGATTTTGATACCTGGCATAAAAGTAGTGGCTGGCATCTCATATCCTTTGCTTAAACGCTTGTCCATTCGTTGTTTTATCGAAAACCATGGTCTGGTTGTGATTTGTTAGTTTCAAGCTTGCATAACGCCTTGGTGTTTCTATAAGTCAGGCCTGCAGAACTGTAGCTGTACCTGTGCGGTCACGGTGTTCTAGTTACGCTTGGTTGCATCAACATTCATTCTCGGGGCGGAAGTCGATCATCCCCAATAGAATTGGAGTGAGGCTGACGTCATAGTTCCTCTACTTTGCGAGTTCTGCAGGCCTGCTATAAGTAGTTAACACTAACTTTATGCCATGGCACCTCAAGAAATCTCTTACACTGATTCGCTAATTTCAAAACTTGCGTAGGTATCTAATAACACTAATGTCGCATAACACTAATTTTATATTGTTGTGCCTCAAGAATTATGCTGCACCGATTCGCTAATTTTTTAAAACTCGCTCAGGCGTAATGCTATCAGTTTGCTAGAAGAGGGAAATTGTTACTTTTTGTGTGTTCATGAATCTTGAGTCCAGTTACATGTTATAGATTCTATTCCAATTTCAACTAAAGAATGTGAATGAGCTGTAGGTACTGTAATGAACGCTATCTGCACTAAGAAAAGGCATGTTCTTCCAGTAAAAGAGTTGCAAGCCTTTTGTTCCTAAAAAGTGTTGGGCCACCAATGTCAGCGTTTAATTTTTTGCCTTATATACAATTGTGGCTGCGATCTGGAAGGAGGTCTGAAGAGGCGGATGCATGACGAAGAAGTAACTTTGGAAAAGAAGTGCAGTACAAGTCCATACAGAGTCTAGTCTGACCAAGAAGATTTCAACAGTACCTCCTAAAATTTGCTTCCAGGTTTACACTGGTTTCCAGCCTGTAGTTCCTTCCCAAAGAACACATGTAAATATTGCTACGACACTTAGAGCGTATTCCTAATCTCAGCGCTGAGCTATCTGATGGCATCACGGTGTTCCGAATTTCAACGATGACGTCACTGATGTTCCACCAGCTTACAGAGGTGGTGGCAGTCTCCATCATCCGCCATCAGTGAATCTGATTGGTTCTTGTATAGGGGGGGAATAGCAGACGAATGACATCGTGCACTGTTGTGTCATGGCGGTGTGTTCTGCTTTGGTTCTGCTGTATTGTTTGTAATGAGCACAACGTAAAAGCAATATGTTAACGGCTTATGAGCGAACATGTCAACGGACCAGTTATTATTACTGGTTCAAGAAATAAATTGTTTATGCTCTCTTTTCTTTGAACGACATGACAGTACGGAAATTTCGCAAAATCTTGCTAGGTAGCACAGACAACAACTTGTATAGCCGACATGATAGCCATCGAACCTTCCAGCAGTTTTGTTCCTATTTCGCTGCAGCGTGACGTCATTGTTGTCCACCGGTCCGGTGAGATTCGGAATTCGCTGTATATAACCTATCGGCTTCTGCCGGGTTTGATCCCACGACATAGGATCGAGTGAGAACCATGATAATCATTAAAACGCCGAGATCTATCTCCTCATACCATATGTAGGTTCCCTAATATCTTTCAGACTGTAAAAGCCGTTTAGTTACACCCTGTAGAGTGCATGAATCTGAACAAACGTACAAAGGCATATAGTGTGTATGGAGTGTAAAGCTTATTAATTGATAGTAATAAGATGTGAGGATCATTTGTATCAGCACGTTTAATCAGCATTACGTCGTGTTTGACGTGGGTACGCATTTCCATAATTGAAATAAGTCGCCTGCTGTTAATTAGTACACGCGTAGTCTTGTGTCGAAACGCAGCCGCGGGCAAGCAGCGGAGCCTTTATAAGTTCTCTCAACAATGGCTGCAGTGTACGAGACCCAGGGCAGTAGTTACAGAATCCCCGTCCGTCTTATTAGTGCTATTGTGTGTAATGTAACTTCATCCTCGTCATGCCACTTCCTAGTGGTTAACAGTAGTCTGTCCGCAGAAGTCCATTGTGTCTCTCAGGAATAGCTGATGTAGTTGTAAGGCCTTCTACGAATAAATTCCCTCGCGGTGGTCAATAACACGATAGAGTTTGACAGAGCTTCGCTGTGGCTCGAGCAGTAGCTTTTGTAATTACAAATAGGGCGGATCCGTGTTCGATTCCTGATAGCGAGGTGGAAATGTATTGATAATTTATTTTCTTAGTACTGGTGGGAATCTATACCAACAAATGTTAATTAAATCAGAGGCTAGGGCAAGACTGTTCATGGAGCGAAGTCCACAATGAAGGCGAGAATGCACAATCATTATTACAAACATCATGCACGACCACCGTCGCTAGTGTCACAATACCATATAGGGTCTTCCATGTATGACGCTTGTCGCCGCCAGTGTTCTAGGGGTAAAGTGCTCTCGTCTAGACCGAAGGATTGCTGGTTCATACGCGGCTGGGATTTTTCTGAACTCAAATCCTCTGGAAGGGACTTTAAAGGCTGGTCCACAATAAACCGGGAACGCAAACGAAAACGAGAACGATAATGGAAAAATTGTTAAAATCCATTTATCTAAATGTGAGCATTCACAATCGTAGCATGGAAGTTCTAAACCAGCTAAGTGCCAAAATTAGGTTTTCGAGTTACTCAAAAAAAACTTTAATTTTGTAATTGTGTTATAGCCTATGTCATACACTATCTATAGACAGCCATAGGAACAACTTACAGACGACCTAGAGCTTAACAGGTCTTGCAATACAATAGTCTCGGGATATAAAATATTTTGACATACAAATCTACAAATTGATCAAAATGGCACTTAGCTGATTTAGAACTTCCATGCTACAATTAACGAGAAGCTTACCGGAGCCCGGGAACGGAAACATGAATGTTGGCGAACTTTTAACTTTGCCATTCTCGTTTCCGATCACAGCTTACTAGATTCATTCTGTTGTCACCAAAAAACTAGGCCGTGACATAATTTCTTCACACATTGCTTGTAACTCCAGATTACCACGTGAGTTGAATTCTTAAATATTCCGTGCCGTAAATTGTGAGTTGGTTAACCTGTGTTGTGCTCATGGGAGAACGCCAATGGTCAATTGTACAGAAATAATATCAGAATGCGTAATATCGATTTTACAGATCGTTATCGACATAAATATCGATATGCACAGCCGTTTCTGTTTTCGGTTTATTGTAAATAAAAGATGTTCACGTTAACGTCTTCCTCTTCCCGTTCTCGTTCTGATTCTTATTCCCGGTTTATTATCGACCAGCCTTAAGCCTTGGGTCCCGTGTCGGCGATTTTCGGCACGTTAAAGACTTACAAGCCTAAATTAAGAGTCTCTGTACGACATTTATCCTCTCTCGCATCCCACATACTAGGTAGCGTTTGAGGTGATGAGCTTACCACTTGTTCCTCTGCCCCCTGTAGACAAATAAGTGTAACTAAATTCCTTGTAAGTATTGAAATCTGCGCTAGGGGGTACTTATGTATCGACTCCGTAACTATGTAAATGAATATATGACACTTCCCTCACACCACAAGCTCATTGGAATTTTATGCGCCTCGCACAGTTACCGCGAAATGGCCGCCGTTTCTACGGTAGTAACGTCAGTTTCTAAAATTCTGCTTAACGGGAAAAATGTTTATAAACAACTTGAAAATGAATACAAGTGCATCTTACATTCTGTGTCACGAGAGGTGTACAAAGTGTCCTTCTTCTGGTTCAATATATTTTTGACATATCCGAAGATTGTTCCGAAATACTCGACTAATTCTTCTCGCGAAATGTCCGAAATGACTTGTCGGATATTTTCTTCCACTTTTTAGCCTACGTGACATAAAACTACGTTACGTGGCCACATCTACAGACAATAAACGCATTATTTCTAGCAAGTGACTGATATTGACGGCTTGATTGATGTAGGTCTACAGCACAGATACGGCCAAACTTATGTAAATTTCACCACATTTGGCTTGATTGTGAGTATAAGAACCATATAGGCTATGCAATATCAGTTTGGTATGAATTTAAGAGCATGAGTAAAATATGACATGCTGTAAACTTCCGAACCACAACACAATATCATATTCATATTATTTTATTCATGTTCATATAGCTTATGTTTACAACACATTTTTCACATAGGCCTATATGAAACTGAGAGTCTTGTAGGTTGGTATACACGAGAAATATGCTTTATAATGTGTAAAAAAATGGGCAAATAATTGTAAATGTTACGTAAAAAGTCCACACCTGTGGAGTAACGGTTAGCGTAGCGCGTCTGGCCGTGAAACCAGGTGGCCGGGGTTCGAATCCCGGTCGGGACAAGTTACCTCATTGAGGTTTTTTTTGCGAGTTTTCCCTCAACCCAATATGAGCAAATGCTGGGTAACTTTCGGTGCTGGACCCCGGACTTATTTCACCGGCATTATCACCTCCATTTCAATCAGACGCTAAATAACCTGAGATGTTGATACAGCGTCGTAAAATAATGTACTAAAATACATAAAAACTTCAACAGCAAATAACTTAAAATTGATAGTAATAAGTTTTGAACCTAGGACTTGAAGCATACGGCTAGGCTCAGTATTTGTATTCATTAAAATATAGCATTTCCATGCAACCTCTTCCCATTTTTAGTGATATGCGCCCATAATCTCTTTTTTCTCGTGATTTGCATGTGGAAACTTTATTTAAGTCTTCGACGGTTTCTTTGAGGTGAAATCTTTTTCATTGTCATTTTTGTATCCGTTATTGAATTTCTCGTCGCAGTCGATACAAGCCTGTAGATAAACTTTATTTAACAGTGAAGAAAGATACCTCTCAAAATGTACACCGTGTTCGTGTCTATGTGATTGTGAAGTCGTAATGCCTTTGGCGATATAGAAAAGTTTTAAAATACGCTTGTGTGCATTTTACAATATTCTCTCTCTCTCTCTCTCTCTCTCTCTCTCTCTCTCTCTCACACACACACACACACACACACACACACACACACACACACACACACACACACACACACACACACACACACAGCTATAGCAGAACGTTAGTAACGGATATTTCATCACACACATTTTGTGATCGCCTTCCGTTTATCTTCGTCGTAGGTCTGGCCGTTGGCAATTTGGTAACTTTCACAAATATTTAAAATGTAACTTGTTAATCGCACGTTACAAGTTCCCGTCCTTGACCCAAGTAGATTTTCACAACGTAACCGGTATTATAATAGATAAGACTTGCTTTTCCTTTCGCCATAATCGTATATTGTATACGTATATATAGGGCTTTCATTTCAAAACTTCCCAGTGTAAATAACTAATTATTTAAATAATTGAATTGAATTTAAACAAAAAAAAAAAACACTTCAATTTAGATATTGAGGGGGAAGTCTGAATCCAGGCTTAATTACATTTTAGATGTTACCCCCCACCCCCTAGCCTCCCCCCTTTAGAAATTTCAAATGCCATATTTATTTATGGAGCACAAGCATTACCCACAGCGCATCTTTAACAACCTTGATCGACGAAAAAGTCAGTTTACTGTAAGAAGTGAGGGTTACAACCTCGTTCTGGGCGGCTATTCAATTTTCCATCTGGAATAAGACGAAGTTTGTAATGTCGTGGTCTCCTCTCATGTTTCAACATTGCACAGTACTAGTCGGTACTATGAACATATGCGTTTTTAATAGTACATTATGCAACGAGCCTATAATGGTAGTAATTAAGACGCGAGTATGTTTATGAAACGAGCGCAAGCGAGTTTCATAAACATACTCGCGTCTTAATTACCATTATAGGCAAGTTTCATACGACTTTTTATGCTCGACCATATTTCTAACTTGAAATTATTAATAAGTATTCATGTTATTCTTATCTGACTGGGGAGCGGAACTGACCTTGTGCAATATCTCGTAAATTGTGAGATGTGCGCAGACGCGAAAGTATTGATTTTTTTCCGAGGAACAAATGTCATTGACCTTGATATAATCTAGAGAGTAAAATAAACATTGATCTTGATATAACTTTGAAATTGATTTAGACATCGAAAAACGAGATGACAAATTGAATTTATTTGAATATTATTTACAATTAACGCTAATTATTATAGTAACAGAACATACCTTCTGCGACAGTATAGGATTTCCAGCCTCCGTGACGTTTCGCTAGTTGTCTTTCGATCGCATATCCGAGAATAATCGATACTTGCGTTTTAATATTGCTACAATGGTGTTTTCTGATTGGTAGAACACTTGAGCTTTAATGAATAGGTATACTTTAATGAGGTCCATTAAAGGGCTGCTACCAGGTGTGTAAGTATACATTTCGGCATGGTCGAGCATAATAGTACATTATGCAACGAGCCTATAATGGTAGTAATTAAGACGCACGTAAGATTGTTTATGAAACGAGCGCAAGCGAGTTTCATAATTTTCATACGAGCGTCTTAATTACTATTATAGCCAAGTTTCATACGACTTTTTATGCTCGACCATATTTCTAACTTTAAAGTATTCAAAATTATGGTTATGTGCGAACTGACCTGAATTGTGAGATGTGCGCAGACGCGGAAGTATTGATTTTTTCCGAGGCCGAATTTCATTGACCTTGGCACAGAATAAGATGAACATTACTCTGGTATAACCTGAAAATTGATTTAGAATTGAAAAACGAGATGACAAATTGAATTTATTTGAATATTATTTACAATTAACTCTAATTGTTATAGTAACAGAACATAACCTTCTGCGACAGTGTTGGATTTCCAGTCTCCGTGACTTTTCGCTAATTCTCTTTCGATTGCATATCCGAGAATAATCGATACTTGAGGTTTTATAACGGTACAAAGCTGACTTGTCATTGGCTGAGGTTTTATAACGGTACAAAGCTGACTTGTCATTGGCTGAACACCTGTACTTTAATGAGTAGGTGTACTGTAATGATATGCATTAAAGGACTGCTACCAGGTGTATAATTACTACATTTCGGCATGGTCGAGCATAAAATATATTTTATTTTATTTACTTATACGTATATTTTGGTGAATGTTTAGTCATATTAATAACAACAGAAATTACCTCAACTCATTATTATGTATAACTGTGCGAGGTATGTGCCTGATATTCTTATGCAGCTAAAGCATAAAGGTGCAGGGAAAGGAGGAGCTAAGGATAAAGGCACCGATCATTTCTAAGGAAGGGAAAAGATTGAACGAACGCGAAGCGAGCTTCGGTTCTACAGAGACCCGGCAAATATGAACCGAAGATAAAGTTCCTTTACCGGTTTTCAACGGACTCCGTTATTTTAGTTTACTTGCTTCACTTCCACGTATTGTTGGATGCCAGTAGAGTAGAGCGAAGTTTATAGTATCTTAATATCTCTTCTCATGTTCGAACATTGAACGACAATAATAGAAATCAGTGTGGTGATATCGGTGTAAAATAATAATTTGTAACTAGAGATAGGCCTAATATTTATAACGAAAACGTGACATTACCGCTTGACATTACAAGTAGGCCTATTGATGCGTGCAAAACATATATCGAACACGAAGCTTGTCGCTAGGGAACTAAATTACCGCGACGATCATATACGGATTTGATGGCTGGAGAGGAATACGTAGTGTGGCGGGTGTTGCAGTCGGCTTATCCGGGTAACATATTCGACACGCGACTCTTTCCTTAAGCATAAGTTACAGCGCCATACTTATATTATACTAGGATCAGCTCCATGGGATGGAACGAAGGACGTTGCACTGATCAAGTAAAGGCTGGTTCACAATAAACCGGGAACGGAAACGAGAACGGAAATAATGTTAAAATAAATGTATTTCAATGTGAGCATTCACAATAGTTAATTGTGAATACTCACATTGAAATACATTTATTTTTATATTATTCTAGGATCAGCTCCATTGGATGGAACGAAGGACGTTGTACTGATCAAGTAAAGGCTGGTTCACAATAAACGGGGAACGGAAGCGAGAATGGAAGTAATGTTAAACTAAATGTATTTAAATGTGAGCATTCACAATAGTTAATTGTGAATACTCACATTTAAATACATTTATTTTTATATTATTCTAGGATCAGCTCCATTGGATGGAACGAAGGACGTTGCACTGATCAAGTAAAGACTGGTTCACAATAAACCGGGAACGGAAACGAGAACGGAAATAATTAAAAATAAATTTATTTAAATGTGAGCATTCACAACAGTTAATTGTGAATACTCGCATTTAAATACATTTATATTAACATTATATCCGTTCTCGTTCTCGTTGTCGTTTTCGTCCTCGGTTTATTGTGAGCCAGCCTTAATCATGGGAAAACTTAAATTTGGCTGTAGCGAATGAACTTGTTTACTCAGGCAGACAGCAGTGAAGCGTAGGTTCGAATTCTGCTTGAACTATTCACCTGGTTGAGGTTTTGTCGAGAATTATGCTATTCTAGTCGTAAAGTGAGTGACATGTATTCTCACGACATGTATGGGTAAAGGTGGAGGAAATTGTGTGGACAAATGAGGTGCTGAAAAGTTTTTCTGGTGTTTCTCCTATTTACTACTAACCATTATCATTAGTATCACCATCATCATGATCATCATTTTCCCACCAGCAGTCCATATTCACCATCACTGCGAGATTCTCCAGGCAAGTCTTTAGAACAAATAAAAATGGCAGGCAAGTTGAACAACTTGTACACAATTGTGTTTAATAAGTAGACTATTATTATTATTATTATTATTATTATTATTATTATTATTATTATTATAGTAATAGCTTAGAAAGAATAAGTAAGAATAGATGGATTTCAGAATAGAGAATAAATGAACTCAGAAAATTAATGAAAGAAATATACAATAATTAATAGAAAAGTTGGGAAATGGAAGGGAGACAATGTAGGTACGAGAGAGAGGAGAGGGAAAGAGGGATAGTAAAGCAGCAGAGCAGAAGGATAGGAATGATTGTGAAAGTACTTAGTAAATAAATTTATAAACACAAGACAAAGGGATATAAAAATATCATAAAAGGATTATATAAGTCGGTAGAAGAAAAAAGAAACTAGAACGTAAATGCAATGGATTAGGGTGGTAAATATGTATATGTTAAAGAGATGGTGAATCGAAAACCAGGAATGTGAAAGTCCACCATAACTAAAAGTTGTAAAGTTGGCTGACAAATATATCGTCGGTTTCTTGGTAAAAGTGACCAAGTCCAAAATGCAAAATTGTTGGAAAAAAGCATTTAAAGGTTTAATGATTTATCCAAAAATAACTGTACCGTACTTCTTTAGATGTTAGTAATTAATTATTTTGAAGGCAAATGTGCTACATTATTAGTTTTTAATGTAAAATTATGTCTTAAATTTTTATAATGCTTGGAAACCTTCAATGTGACTTGGTCACTTTTACCACGAAACCGAAGATATATCATATATCATATCATATCATATCATATCATATCATATCATATCATATCATATCATATCATATCATATCATATCATATCATATCGTATTATTATTATTATTATTATTATTATTATTATTATTATTATTATTATTGTTACTATTTGTAAGTCCATGGCGTGAAAGATGATGACGCAGTGATGACATCACACTTTTATTTATAATTGGACCGAACACTTGTAATATAGAGCATTCCTAAATGCAGTGAGACACATTTCGTCACGCATTTTGCGCTTACAGACGTAACTTGCCCCAAGGCTGTCTAAACAGAAACGTCAACATTTTCAACCGATTGTCTTGCAGCAGCTGTGAGGCCCGTGGCATTTAAGTATTTGCTGTGTAAGAGACATTCGTAAGTTACGAAACCTTGGATTGTGACGATGATTGATACTGCTTGAATTGTGTAGGTATCAGGCAGTCTGTCCACAATGCAGAGAATTGCGCAAGCAAGCGCAGAAGATTTAACGGCGTTCAAGACACTGTATATTGGGTGCGGGGCAAACAAACAGTCCCTATTGATCACACCACAGATCGCAGAGCTTTTGTTTGCGTCTCACACACATCCATCACAAGCTGAGTGGATGGAAAGTCGTGTTCTGGATCGGATAGGCTTCGTGGAAAACCCATTACTGCGCCGGATTCGTCTGCTGGTGGAGCATCGGTAAATTGGACAGTTTATAGAGGAAACCGAGAAGTCGGAACCATCAACGCCCACGGCTCTTGTGGGTATCTGGAATTGTGTGAGAAGCTTTCGTTTTCTACGCATCGTGATTCACACGTACTAAATATAAGGTGGCCCACAAGTAACTTCACGGGAGCGCAGAATTTCATGAGGCGTATAGATTCGACCAGTCAGAAAACATACGTCAAGATTATGCATGCAACCGAATGTTCGAATTTCAACTGGTTACCCCTTATGTTTTGCAGGCTAGACAGAACACCAGGCGCACTTCATCATACATGAAACTGACATTTTCTGAGTAACAACCGGATTAACAATTGAAGGAAATTTACTTTGTCTCATAAAAAAAAGTGTTTGCTTGATATAGGCCTACAATTATTGATTGGACATTTAATACACTTAACTTCATAACTAAGACTTAAATGACCAAATGGACACCGGTAACAACAAAGGAAATAAGTGTAATGCAGAATATGAAATCTGGTGCGTAAAGAAATACAAGAATAAAATAAATTACAATAAGTTGCCTACGTACATTCTAGTGTAACATTTACACTTTAAACTGAAAATGCATACCTCTAAAACAGTAGTTGCTAATATATTATAATGCATTTTAATTACTCTAAATAACTGATTTTTATTTCATTAATAAATCATTTTTAAGAAGATAGAATGTTATTAACAAAAAGAAACGTTCACTCAAGCTCTAATGCTTGTATTTTCACGATACATGTTCTTGACGATACCAACTGTAATACCTGGTTGAATGAATCAACGAATCAATTAATGAATGAATGAACCAATTAGTGAATCAATGAACCAGTCAGTGAAACCATAGATAAATGAGTCGATGGATGGTGGATGATTGTTTGATTCTAGTGAGAGAAGAAGAATTATCAATTAAGTAATAGGCCTATACGGTGATAATCTCATCCTTGCAAGGGCTCTTGGAACTCCTGCATAGCTCAGTGTGGTGTGCCTTTTCCGTCCACCCACAAAGAATGAGAAACGTTGAACCAAACACTGAGATACCCCGCGAGGCGGAAGAGCTTTGCATACTGACTACAGCGCCAGACGTTCAATATCAATATATTATAATTTCTATTTTTCGTAACCGGTTGTGCACGACTCTAGCTACTACTACTACTACTGCTGCGCTACTACTACTACTACTATTACTACTACTACTTCTGCTGCTACTACTACTAATACTAATACTACTACTACCACTACCACTACTATTACTACTACTACTTCTGCTGCTACTACTAATACTACTACTACTACCCTACTATTACTACTACTTCTGCTACTACTACTACTACCACTACTATTACTACTACTACTACTACTGCTACTACTACTAATACTACTACTACCACTACTATTACTACTACTACTTCTGCTGCTACTACTACTAATACTACTACTACCACTACTATTACTACTACTACTTCTGCTGCTACTACTACTAATACTACTACTACTACCACCACTACTATTACTACTACTTCTGCTGCTACTACTAATACTACTACTACTACCACTACTATTACTACTACTTCTGCTGCTACTACTACTACTACTATCACTACTGCTACTACTACTAATACTGCTAGTACTACTACCACTACTATTACTACTACTACTTCTGCTGCTGCTACTACTACTAATACTACTACTACCACTACTATTACTACTACTACTTCTGCTGCTACTACTACTAATACTACTACTACTACCACTACTATTACTACTACTTCTGCTGCTACTACTAATACTACTACTACTACCACTACTAATACTACTACTTCTGCTGCTACTACTACTACTACTATCACTACTGCTACTACTACTAATACTGCTAGTACTACTACTACTATTACTACTACTACTTCTGCTGCTACTACTACTAATACTACTACTACCACTACTATTACTACTACTACTTCTGCTGCTACTACTACTAATACTACTACTACTACCACTACTATTACTACTACTACTTCTACTGCTACTACTACTAATACTACTACTACCACTACTATTACTACTACTACTTCTGCTGCTACTACTACTAATACTACTACTACTACTACCACTACTATTACTACTACTACTTCTGCTGCTACTACTAATACTACTACTATCACTACTGATACTACTACTAATATGATAGTACTATTACTAATACTATTACTACTACTATTTCTGCTGCTGCTACTATTACTACTACTACTACTACTACTTCTGCTGCTGCTACTACTACTAACACTACTACTACTACTACGAGTACTACTACTACTACTACTACTACTACTACTACTAACGTGATTCTTATAGAACCGAACCCAATGTCTTGCCTACAGTTCAGAAACTAATGAAGGCATAATAGTAAAATTTGTAGTAGACTTGCTCTGGTTCACGTAAAACACGCATACATCACATCTATTACCGGAAGTGACCACAGTTCTCCGCTTGCGTCGCGGCGCTTCATGTTTTCTTTTACGTATACCAACATCACACTGTCAGAGTTCGTGATTTCTCTAGAGATGTTGTCCTCCAGCTATTCCAGGTTTGAGGCTTGTCATGAAAAATCTTATACGACAGCCCCACAAGAAGAAATCAAAGCTGTTAAGTTCCGGTGAACGTGGTGGCCATAGATCAGTAGAGATGATTCGGTTTCAAAATGACTGGATATTGTTTTCAGTGACTCTTCGCTCTATGGCATATCACCCCATCTTGCTGAAAATATCCTTCTGTTCCACGCGTCAAGTTGCTTCACAGACTCTGGGAATATCTTGTATGCATTACTGTCAATCATATCCCGAAAGAAAATTTGTCCGATAACCATTAAACCAGATATGGTGTACCATGCACCCACTTTTACAGGGTGTAATTGGGATTCGTGTATTTCATATTGCCTCCCACCAAACGTCGTCCTGAACTACTGTTGCGTTTCAAGGAAAGTTCTTGTGACCCATTAAGAAGACACACTGAAAACAAGTTTTTCAATGTAATACGCCATATTTATTGTCTTCGATTTTTCAATTGCTGGCGAACTGCTATTGCCATCTGTTGATAAGGTACGTATGGTGAAACTTTGCGCGCTTATTTTTAAAAAAGAGTTTGAAACGAATCCGTGTTATAGCTTGTATTTTGTAACTGATTTTCTGGATTCGATTCTATAAAAATCACCCTGCATTTAGTGTTTTCTTTTTAAGAGATAGCTGTGGAAGCTATCTTAAAAAGAAAACAGTAAATACAGAGTGTCATCGTCTGGAGATTGTAGACGAGATTCATGTTTCGAGGCTCGCTTGGACTGACTACTTTGCGGTTTCTGTAAAAATAAAAAAAAAGTCTCAATCATTTGTATGACCCGGGCCCTTATTTGGCATTTCGTACAGACCAGCTAGGCAAGTTGTAAGGCACTGCATGTTGAGAGCACTCGTGATATTATGCTGGAAGGATTAAGATACTTAAAGACATATTTTGGGGGTAAGAGCAGCACCATAACACTGCTCAAGTTAGGCACGATTCTCTTTAAACGGGTAATTAACTTATTCACTGGTCACTGTGGACTAATTTCATTCATTCATTCATTCATTCATTCATTCATTCATTCATTCATTCATTCATTCATTCATTCATTCTGTGTTCTGCTCAAAGGGAGATCTTTCACTGCAAACCCAACTTTCTCCAATCCTTCCTATTTTCTGCCTTCCTCTTTGTCTCCTCATATGATCGCTGTATCTTAATATCATCTATCATTAATTGATACCTTGTTCTGTCCCCAACTCTTCTCCCGTTCACCATTTCTTCCAATGCATCCTTCAGTAGGCAGTTTTCTTCCCAGCCAGTGACCCAACCAATTCCTTTTCCTCTTCCTGATCAGTTTCAGCATCCATTCTTTCCAATACAGCTTCATCTCTTATTCTGTTTGTCCACTTCACACGTTCCATTCTTCTCCATATCCATATATCTAATGCTTCTACACTTGCTTCTATTCACTTCGTCGTAATGTCCATGTTTCTACCCCATACAATGCCACACTCCATACAAAGCACTTCACTAGTCTCTTCCTTAGTATGGACTAAAAAGATATTTAAACAAGATAAGGAAAATATTGAAACTCACTTGTTTAAGAATATGAAGGCTGATGAAATTGCAAAGAATGTCTTATGTTGTGAAGAGAGTACTTGATAGGGTTTAAAAAGGAAGAGGGGATGATCCCTACCTAACCTAACCTGATCCCTACATAACCTAATCTTACCTTCTGTAAGGAAAATGTATGTAATATCATAGCTAATTCTCGAACTCATCTCGCTTTCATGAATTCATCTACGCTACATAATCGTGCACTGGAAACAGCGTCGTTAAATTAGCGTTTTAAATATACACTTTTCAGAGTCAAAGGAGTGATAATTAGGTAATAATGTAGCATTGTGGGCCTAATACACACATGTTAAAAATTATTTTATTTTGTTCGCAAGATTGCTTCACTCGGCCTGCGGCAAATATCTCATGAAATAAAATATAATTTTTAACACTTGTATCGTTAAGATCTGTTTTGACTCCGAATTTCCAAGAAATGCAGAATGCAGTCATAGTATGAAATTTTAATATTAACGCTGTGTATTAATTTATACGTTGATACAAATTTGTCTCTGTGTGTATCTGTGTCTTGTTTGATTCGCAACGAAACGTTGAAGCTGTACGCTTTAGCCCGAAAGTTGGTAGGAATAATGTTTTGGTGCTGAACGATACCTAAAGAAGTATTTTTGATCGTGGATTGATGTTTTTACTTACCTGCCACTACTGCAGAATGCACTCATAATATTTACTAAAATGTATTGCTGGTATACAGATGCGAAATCCATCTAAATGTGAAGTAACATTTTAAAATATTTTTGTGTTTTAATAATTCTTAGTATTTGTACAACCCTGGAATTTCATATCATCGAGTCATCCGACTCCTTTCTGTACTCACCCCAATCTTTCCTTCCTTCCTTACAGAAATTTCCATTTTCAATTATGATTTGTGCGTAGAAAATTCTGTGGTTGTGAATACTCAAGTCTTGTTAATTCTTTGGAGAAGTTTCGAGGTTTTTTCTTTCAGCACACAATTTTAGAAATGGCGAGAGATAAAATAACTACACATTGAACGCAATAGAATAAAAGTGGAGAGTTGTATATCAGTGATGTAGAAATTCTGATGTTCAAATTGTGCGACCAGCGTTTGGTCTAGTGGGAATAACCTATATAATCGAGTGGGCTTATTATATAAAAGTATAGGAGAGAAAGGGAATGGAAAATATGATTGAAAAGAGAAAAATAAAAGTGTTACGTGATAAAGAAATAGTCAACGACTCAATCGCTGTGGGAGAGACAAGAAATAGGGATAAAACATGTTTCAAACATGAAGACCATACTATGAAATATTTAAATGTTGAGTCATAAAATAAAATCAATTCATGGACGACCAAGGCTATCCAGCCGACTTCTGGTCACAGTAGAGGTGAACGATCATCCAGCCAGTTCGAGGGTAGAGTACGTATGATCAACACGATGCCCCCTTCTAGTCGTTATAGCTGGTTTAAGAAAATACATTATGTTAATCAATGTAGCTAACCAATAAAATCACGATTCTTAGTTGACATCGATGCCTTGCACTGGATAACATTTTATGAGAAAATTCCACTTCCCCTTAAGATTCGAACTAGCTCTCATTCCGTATCGCTAGCCCAAGACATAACGCCTGAGGCCACAGTGGCATGGGACGGGGCAATATAGTTTAATAGAACTGAAGAGTGTGATCTCAAAAGCGTCAAGTCCATATTTATGAAAGGACTGTTTTTTTTATCCACTGGTCTACGGACTGAACGAGTTTTCAAGTGACATACACAATAACACAAACTTTTAGACGAGAACTGATATTGTTTTGGAAGAAAACAAGCTTACAATATAATGTTAGAGACCTGAAACATAATCATATACGGTATGTATAAATCATAAAAATGGCCAAATGGACTGAGCTAGTATTGGAATCACACTCTTCAATAATTGTATTGTAATACGGTGCAGATGTGTGCCTTAGCATAAAGCTCTTGTTTGACTACAGGTGTTCCAAAATTTTAATTGTTAAACTGATGGGATGTTAAATTATAATATAAATTTTGCGACTTTTAAAATAGGCTGCTTAACGACATTGCATAAACTATTATTATGCTATTATCTGCTATCAGTGAAATTGACCCTCTATAGTCTAGCTATTCCCTAAAAGTTTCCCACATATTATAGGGAAGTTCACGTAAGATTAGTTCCTAAAAAGCTAATATGGACGTCTTTCCAATGTTGCAAACTGTTACTAGATATCACCAAAACAGGTAAAATCACAATACTATGCACTGAAATAATACTAATAATAATAATAATAATAATAATAATAATAATAATAGTAATAATAATAATAACTTACAATTTAATGGCTTTTAAGGAACCCGCAGGTTCATTGCCGCCCTCACATAAGCCTGCCATCGGTCCCTATCCTGTGCAAGATTAATCGCATCTCTATCATTATATTCCACCTCCCTTAAATCCATTTTAATATTATCCTCCCATCTACGTTTCGGCTACCCCAAAAGTCTTTTTCCCTCCGAACTCCCAACTAACACTCTATATGCATTTCTGGATTCGCCTATACGTGCTACATGCCCTGTCCATCTCAAACGTCTGGATCCTAATTATGTCAGGTGGAGAATACAGTGTATGCAGCTCTGCGTTGTGTAACTTTCTTCATTCTCCTGTAACTTCATCCCTTTTAGCCCCAAATATTTTCCTAAGAACCTTATTCTCAAACAGCCTTAATCTCTGTTCCTCTTTCAAAGTAAGAGTCCAAGTTTCACAACCATACAGAACAACGGGTAATATGACTGTTTTATAAATTCTAACTTTCAGATTTTTTGACAGCCGACTAGATGACAAAAGCTTCTCAACCGAATGATAACACGCATTTCCCATATTTATTCTGCGTTTAATTTCCTCCCGAGTGTCATTTATATTTGTTACTGTTGCTCCAATATATAATAATAATAATAATAATAATAATAATAATAATAATAATAATAATAATAATTATAATAATAATAATAATAATAATAACAGCAATGACTTGCTTATTTAGTTATTTACCATGTCTTCCCTTTACGTTGAAAGTTGTTAATTATTACTTACGTTTAATTTCAAATAATATACGGTAGAAACTTTCGTGACACAACGTAGAACTGCGCGCTTGTATTCTTCACCTGACATAATTAGGAACATTAAATCCAGACGTTTGAGATCAGCAGAGCATGTAGCACATATGGGTAAATCTAGAAATGCATATAGAGTGTTAGTTGGGAGGGAAAAAGATCTTTGGGGAGCCCGAGACGTAGTTGGGAGGATAATATTAAAATGGATTTGAGGGAGGTGGGATATGATGATAGAGACTGGATTAATCTTGCACAGGATAGGGACCGATGGCGGGCTTATGTGAGGGCGGCAATGAACCATGCGGGTTCCTTAGAAGCCATTTGTAATTAAGTAAGTAAATAAGTAAGAAACTTTCGTTTCATGAACGTTGACAGCTTCTTCAAAGACAAACGATGCTGTCAGTATAACAGAAAATAACTGCCAGTTACAGTATTTGTGAATACCGAAATTCGAAACAATAACTACGTTTTCATGAAGTGTTCAAATCAATTTGAATACGTTTATCGCACTGCATACGATTCCCCCGATCCCTGTTTTCATGCAATTTTCGATACTCATTGAAAACGACTTGAATACGGAAGCTGAAGTTTCGAAAGCACAGTAGTTATGTTGGTTAATACGTCATCTACATATTAGCATGTTGGTTATTTTGTAGGCTTAGCCATAAACGATGTTGAGTTTTCTTAAAGAGACTTATGAAAACAATATTCTAGCCGTTAATGAAGAATGGTAATAATGGCTTTTAGGAAAACAAAATCTTACGTATTAACACGTGTTCTGAACATACATAATTGCACTCGCTCTTGGTAAAACAGCTGGCATCAAACAAAAATGAGTATCGTTTTGAGTACGATATCCGTTTTCATCAAGAGGGCTATAGCCCTTTTGGTTTTATGCAATTCAATCCGTATTGAATGCGATCCGATCTAACTTTTTAAGTGTATCGACCTTAAGACTCAGATCGTTTTGAATCCCCGTTTTCATGAAACTTTCAATACAGTAAATGTATTCAAATAGCTTTGAATACTTCATGACAACCTGACAACTAGAAAATCTCTATAATCAACTAGTATATGCAGGGAAGGGGAAATGGTTAGCTTTCACGCTTAGGGTGTAAAGAAGACTTACAAGGAAACATTCTGATGGTGGCAGATAGAAAAGTTAATTTTTTTCTTCCACCATGTTAATAATGTCAAAAGAAATGCTTATACAAATTTTAGCCACTCGACCGCAATTACGAAGCCGTCTAGAAAATGATTTTTCTTGTGGCTGTTTACAGAAAAAAAAGGATAATTGCATGAAAAGATTTATTGAAATAGATACAGCAATTGTTGCGCTATTTGTCAACACATCTCCCACTGGAATTGAGACATTTGTCATATGGGACCAATTTTTGTATCCTTGTGTCATAGAAGTCAGCCGCCTGGGATTGGAACCAGCGCTTGACAGCCGTCTGCACCTCTCTGTCGAGCCTATGATATGACAAATGTCTCAGTTCCAGTGAGGACTATGTTGAAAAATAGCTCGACAATTGCTGTGTCTATTCCAATAAATTTTTCCAATGAAATAGTGTTTTCGTTCTGTTAACGGCCCCTGGTGAACTTATCTTTTTACGGCCCTCGTCATAATTGCGGTCGAGTGGCCAAAAGTTGTATAAGCACTTATTTTGATATTATTAACATGGTGAAAGAAAAACATTTAACTTTTTTATATGCCCCATCAAAATGTTTATATTTGGACGATATGCTAAACGAGTGGAATAAACATATAACACAATGAGCCAAAAGGAATTTATATTAATAAAGATATATATATATATATATATATATATATATATATATATATATATATACACGTTACTGTTTGCAGGTGACCAGGCTCTTATCGCAATGTCTGAGGAAGAACTGCAGTATGGTGTATATAAGCTAAATACAGTAGCAAAAGCTTATAATTTTGAGATATCAAAATCTAAAACCGAAATAATGGCATTCAAAGGGAAGGACTCTGTAAGATAAAAAATTGTAGTAGATGATATTATTCTTAAACAAGTGTCACACTTTAATTATTTCGGAAACGCTATATCCTATAGCTATGATAGAGATGTACAAATAAAACTTTCCAAGTACCAATATATGTGTGGTACAATCAGAAGAGTTTTAGGAGATAAAACAAGGAAGGAAACACAATTAAAATTCTATAAGGCTATAGCAGTTCCATCCCTCTTATATGGTAGTGAGAATTGGGTCCTAAGACAGAAAGAAATTAATAATATACAGTCATCAGAAATGAAATTTCTAAGAGCAGTCAAGGGCTGTACAAGACTAGAGCATATAAGAAATGAAAGCATAAGGGAGGAATTAGAAATTAAATCTATAATTCAGCAAGTCTGTGATTATAAGAAAAGATGGATCGACCATTTACAGAGAATGGATTATGGAAGGTTTCCGAAGTTGGCATGGAACTCTAAACCACGAGGAAGATGGGACCCTGGCAGACCAAGAAAGCGATGGAGTATTGAGCCGGAACAGGCCATGAGGCCTATACCATGAAGAAGAAGATGATGATGATCAAAATGTTTGCTTGTTAGTCTATGATTAACATTCTATATTTAATTTATAGTTTTTGTATACCTGACTTAGAGAATATATTGATATTTGATTTGATTTTAAAAAGTTGTGCACCAGAAGCAAATTGCCATGAAGCCTTTATGCAAACGACTGAACATTGTCTCGAAATGCTCTCTGGCAGTCTCAAGGATTTTCAAGCACTTTCGGCCGGTCAGCACCAACTTGTAATTGTAAGTGGCTGATCAATAAATCCTCCCCAGTCTTACATCAGAGGAGGGGAAACCCCATGAGATAGTCGTAAGAGGGAGGAGTTTCATAAAGAGTGGTACTGTACGAGAGATTAGGTCATGATTAGGTCACATACTCACCAGACCGGTCAAGGACCTCCTCCGCCTCCTCCTCTTGACTGTTTTTTCCTCTTCTCTCGCCGTCGTTTCCACCAAAGACGAAAGGGCGAACACGCGACGCGGTGACCTCATTTTCGAGTCGAGGGAGACAGATGCTGTAGGGTCGGGCAGACATTCCTCCTTTTCTTCTCTGGCTTGTAGAGACAGCTCGGCGCCTCCGTCATGGAGCAGATTAGTTTCTGTCATGTCTCAAAGGAAGACGCGGCGATCAAGATGGCTGGCCGGTCCTACTCTGCCCACGTCATGCGTACAGTTCCTGGGTTCCGCGTCCAGAATAATCCTACTCCCCTTTGAGAGCAGACGTGTTTGCGTAACACTGCAGCGAAGTAAAGCGACGTTATTTCTTCATCCGCACATAACAGCGCGGCTCTCAGTTGAAGGAATTTGATGTCGAAAGCAGTTCCGAATGCTATTTTTATTTTCCCATTTTACGAAGTATAGAGAAAGTGTTGTGCCCTGCTATGAATCGATTTCTGGATTTTTAGGATAATACTTTTTTTTTATTTCTTTATTTTACGCTTTAAAGAGAGAATGTAAATAAATCGATTTCAAGTTTTTTGCATGATTTTTTCCCCCCATGAAACGTCTATCTTGTTCGATATAAGTCGCTATCACGCTCCTATCGCTTGACTGATATGCATTCTAAGCTTACTGAGTAGTATGCATCAGAGTGCTGCATTGGAGTTAAATCGCTCGCTTGAACTCGGTCGAGTGTCGCACTCTCGAGTGAGATACGATCGGTCGTGATACGCTCGTAATAAATAGAAGCACAGTACAAGGTCATCTCACCGACATGTCTTATCTTGTATGGAAGGCGACAGATAAGATACACATACTGTATGTTTTGCTCACACGGTAAAAATAAGGCTTTATTTTCTGCGTTTATGACAAACGTTTAATGGAACAGTCAATGGAACGTACCAAAACAGGAACATGAAGTTATGAATAAAATAGTATGAAAAACTTCGATATACAGTTATTATTGCTAATTAATAATTATTCAATATTTGATTTACCACATATATAATATGATAGGCCCATACATAGTGTTCCGCCTATATACTGCGACAATGTAGAAACGTTTTACAAAATATTATTGATATAGCAGTCGATTAATAACAATATTAGTACAGAGATAACGTCACAGAAAATATAATAAAACGAATAATCATGCTGCACAACTGTTACAGACGCAAAGATTGATACACTCATTATTAGAGATTATTATTATTATTATTATTATTATTATTATTATTATTATTATTAAGTTCTTGCATTATCGTGGTTGTGTTCTCCGTTTATAATAATTACATTTACATCCAATAACATCTATCAGATGTGGCAAAAACAAAATCACTCCTGTGGGGGGGGGGGGGAACCTACAACATTTATATTACATTTTAAAGCAAGTTTTGTAGTTGTACTATGGAGAGGTTAGTTAAACACTGCAAAGTTTTGAAATGATAAACATCTATAATGTTACTACACAGTTCATCACTGTAACAAGAACGAATGTCTAACGCTCGGCTTATACCGTTGGAGGATTTATCGCTCGTGACAATTTTACCCATCATGCATGTGCGCTACCTATCGGATTATGCTATGAACTACTTGACACTCGAGCGAAAACGTCCTATGCAAACCTCTGGTATGCATCGTTCATCGTTATTAAGAACTTATATTGTTACTGGATTCATTCATTCATTCATTCATAGTGTTCTGCCCAAGGGCAGGTCTTTCACTGCAAATCCAGGATTCTCAAATCTTTCCTATTTTCTATCTTCCTCTTTGTCTCCTCAAATGATCCATATATCTTAATGTCGTCTATCATCTGATATCTTCATCTGCCCCGAACTCCCCTCCCGTTTACCATTCCTTCCAGTGCATCCTTCGGTAGACAGTTTCTTCTCAACCAGTGACCCAGCCAATTCCTTTTCCTCTTTCTGATCAGTTTCAGCATGATTCCTTCTTCATACACTATTTCCAACACAGCTTCATGTCTTATTCTGTCTGTCCACTTCACATGCTCAATCCTTCTCCATATCCACATTTCAAATGCTTCTCTTCACTTCGTCGTAATAGGCCTATCCATGTTTCTGTCCCGTACAATGCTACACTCCACACAAAACACTTCACTGGTTTCTTCCTTAGTTATTTCTCCAGAGGTCCGCAGAAGATGCTCCCTTTTCTATTAAAAGCTTCCTTTACCATTGATATTCTACTTTTGACTTCTTGGCAGCAGCTCATGTTACTGCTTATAATACACCCCAAGTATTTGAAGCTGTCCACTTGCTCTACTGCCTCAGTTAGTATTCGCACGTTTACCTTCTTTATTTTTCTTCATATGACCTTGGTCTTCGTCTTATTTGCATTTATCTTCATCCCATACTACTCACAGCTGTCATTTAGCTCCCTTAGTAATGTCTCTTCTTCTGCTAACAATGCCATATCATCAGAGCAAATCTTATGCAATTCATTCTTCTTCCTCCTACTATCACCCCTCCCATGTTCTGAAGACAGTTCTTCACTAAATCCTCCATGTAGATGTTGAACAAGGTAGCTGATTAAGGACGTATTTCACGTAAGTATAGTATTGGACAGTATAAAATACATTTATTTTAAGTAGCTGCTCTTAACTAAATAATATAGCAAGGAAATATGGTATAATGTAAACATCTCAGGAACAAAAACTAAAGTAATGGCAATTGAAGATTAAAACCATATGAGATGTGAAGTATAATTATTAACAAAAAAAATAAGAGATCAGATGTATAACTTTATTTGTTTGGGGTTTGAGGTGCTCTGTTGTAAAAAAGAAGATGTGAATGTGAAACTAGATACATTTATACCAAATGCGGAACAATATGCAGGGCATTAAAAAATAAAACTTTGAGAACAACACAAATTAAAAAAAGAACTGGCAGTACCGATGATATCATACGGAAGTGAGAATTAAACAAGTGGTTTGATAGGAGGAACTTAGTAACAGGGGAGTTGAAGTTCCTACGCTCAATGACAGAAGTGATTCATTTAGAGAGAATATGAAACAGAGGTAGGCCTACCAAAAGGATCTGAATGTATTTAATCTTACACAAAGAATAGATCAGCTCCAAGATAACTGGTATCAGCATATTCAAAGAATGGACTCCAATAGATTGCTATCTGTTGTTTAGTTAACTGTCCGAAGACATCTTTGAACCTCATAAGTAACACCAATAAGGCACTACTCATGAGGCAACTAAGCCGGGAAATAATGGGATAGAGTGGCCAGTTTCTTTCCTTCTCCATTGCATACACCGTTCTGACTAGTAACATATTACACTAATCAGACTTCAGATGTATGCAAAGAATTGTTCTTTCTCTGACGCATATCGTCAGAGGTAGATTACCGTCTGTCATCTTAAATTATAACCTCAAAGAAGAGACGTTCGGCGTTCTATAACGCGATTGCAAGTAAATTTTCTTGGTATGGAAACAGGCGTAAGGACTAAATACATGAAGTTGAAGAAAAAATACAGGGTGCTTCAGAATTAATTTTCATAAATTTAAGGAGTAATGACGGATGCTGTTGGGAATAATTGTTATAGTGAACCCATGGTCGGAAATGGAAAATGGCGGCTGTGCAGTCCAGAATTACGAAGTCGTGTTATTGCTAATGATATACTCGTATGTAATGAAATTGGCGATTATCACTTTTAACATGTTTTGTAAAAGTAAAAGGTAATGAAGTTTCTCATATCTGAATTTATTCTCTCATTTAAAAATTTAGTGATTAGCAATAACGTGCTAGGGCTGCAGAGCTGCCATTTTTCATTTCCGACAATGGGTTTCCCAACAAAAAATATTCGGAATACCATCCTAAGTACCTCCTTAACCCTTAAATTCACAAAGTATCCTATAGGATACAACAGGATAATAGGCTATATGCTATAATTTTAATAGAATAATAGAAAAAAATTGGTAGGAAAATTAAATTTAACCAAAATTTCACAATACTATAATATTGTACATGTAAAATATGGACATTGCGATAGTTGTTTTCTTTACGGTCCGACACGGATTAATAAACTAGTGTGAGAAATGAAGTTCTGAGCCACCGACATGGCTCAATCGGTTAAGGCGCTTGCCTACCGATCTGAAGTTGCGCTCGGGCGTGGGTTCGATCCCCGCTTGGGTTGATTACCTGGTTGGGTTTTTTCCGAGGTTTTTCCCAACCGTAAGGTGAATGCTGGGTAATCTATGGCGAATCCTCGGCCTCATCTCGCCAAAGTACCACCTCGCTATCACCAATAACATCGACGCTGAATAACCTAGTAGTTGATACAGCGTCGTTAAATAAGCAACTAAAAAAATTAAGTTCTGCCAATTTAAGGGTTAAATTTATAAAATGTCTTTCTGAAACACTCTCTATAAAATGTCAGGAATATCATTCGCAGTTTTATAAAATAATTGAACTGATGTGAAGCGCTTGAAACCCAAGAAAAAATGTCACCTTTGTGACTGCTTTTTTCTTGTCATTCAAAAATAATCTTTGCTAAACAATAATTTATTACTGCTTCAACCTAGGAATAGTAGTAAACATTCACGCGTGCAAGATAACGATATGACGAACCTTCAACGTTGCCTTGTAGTAAATTAAAGTTATGAATAGATATTACAGTGTTACGCACCTCATTTCACGCTTGAAATAGAAGTTCATATCTTGTTTAACACTCTTTGTAATTAATTTTGTCCCATTTCATATGAATGAAGAAGACAACTCTGTGAGATAGCGTGCCAGGATTTCGTGGTGGGGATGGGTTTTTTGTTTATTTTAACTGCGTCCCACGACGTTAATAACGAGTATGTCCACTCCGCCGCCCACAGCTGGTCTCCTAACTGGGTATTGTTACAAATATGGTATGTTTAATGCTTCAGCTGTTTAACCTACTTTTTGAGGACGGAAGAACCAGGCCTAAGAGATGACTGAACTCTTTTGTAAGTCCTCTGGAACTAATTTATGAAACTTGGTAGTGACCACTTCGTAATAGTTTTATTTCACCATATTTTATGATTCTGTCGTCCTCGATTGTGGACTAGTTACCTATCATGGTCAGCATTAGATACGAGGTTCGCTGATTCAAATCTGACCGAATGTGATGAATTTCTAATACCGTACATACAACGAATAGGTCAGGGATTGGCAAAGACATCTACGGACACATTACTTATCGAATAACAATCTTTTCAGCACTCTATTGTTTGTAGACAATCAAATTGTGTTTGTAGATTCAGATGACAGTTTGCAAAATGTAAGTTATGATGTACAAACAATTTGAAAGAAGTATAATTTGAAAATTTCGGCTCAAATCTGTTTTAGCCTTTGTAGCAGCAAATTTCATCAGAACAAAAATTGTAATAAACAATCACATTGAAGAGTGTTGTTTCGAAAGTGTTTATCCATTCTTAAAAACATAATAAAGTAGCATTTTTTTTCTATATTCAGTTGTTTGTTGTTTAGCCAACTGTCCGAAGACGAGTTTGATCCTCATAAGCAGGCTTCGGTCTAGGGACACAGAGTAACCAGTATGAGGTTAAGAGTACACGGACTATAAATGACGTCATGACCCGTGTGAAAGGGTGACTGCAACAGCACAGGTGGGTCCGTAATGTGCATAACCGTTGTATGTATTGCTGCTTGGCTGCGGTACGTGTAACAGGCTTCGGCGTAGGAACACCTGCTTGAAGGTTACAACTCACGTTAATACTTTAATGGTAGACATTTATTGTCTACACTAGGAATGTACTGTATATACTGCATATGTACAGGGTGAAATACATTTTGTGCCGTACTGTGACGGACTGTTCACTTGTTGAGACACGAAGTAACGGCGCGGTCTATCACTCCACTCGACCAACACAACTATCTCGTCCGTGCGTTCTGAACTTCATGTGTTTCTGTGCCCAGAACGGAAGCCTGCTCATAAGCAACACCAACTAGGCATCACTCATGAAACAACTAAGCTAGAAGATAATGAGGTAGGGTAGCCAGTTCCTTTCCCCCTTCATTGCATACATCGCCGCGAAACCAGGTGGCCCGGGTTCGATTCCCGGTCGGGGCAAGTTATCTGGTTGAGGTATTTTCCGGGGTTTTCCCTCAACCCAATACGAGCAAATGCTGGCTAACTTTCGGTGCTGGATCCCGGACTCATTTCACCGGCATTATGACCTTCATCTCATTCAGACGCTAAATAACCTAAGATGTTGATAAAGCGTCGTAAAATAACCTACTAAAAATTGGTTGAACTTATTTCAAATTAATTCAATGGCTTTCCCAAAATACGCTATGAAATGTTTGATATAAAATATTTTTTTTTTCTCGGGAAGGAAGCAGAAACGAGCAAAATTGTATTAAAATATTTTACTTGAAATGTCTCAAAGAATAAGCCCTTGAACTCATTGGCATTACTTATCTTTCACACTGTAAAGATGTAATCTTTATGACTCGGCTCTCGTTACGTTGTGCGTATCTCTGAGCACTTGAATATATTTATTTGTAATTGAACTGTACATGAACCACCGCATATTTTACCTCACTGCACACGAAAATCATTATTCTTCTCAAATTTGATTAAGTGTAAAGGTTACGTGGCAACCTATTACTCAGACTGTGAAATAATGGAAATTGCTACTTCTAAATGACGAGATGAACAATTAAATCTGAAGTGTTGATCAGATCCCTCTTTTACTTTACAAGTTAAATATTTTTGTTCTGTCTGAATATATGTATTTTCAGATCTTGTATTGAATCGTCATTTCTTGTGAAGCAAGGAATAATGCGTTATCGCCGGCGGATCTGCACTGTAATTACATAATTAAATTTATGGTTTTTGTTTTTGTCTTTTTGTTTTGGCACATTTTCTGTCATTAATGATACGTTTGGGCCGTAGTAAATAACAGACTATCTGATCCATCTGACAAGTTGGAATGTTACGTAATTGTTCATAACATGTGTAACTCTTATGTGAATTCCCGAGACCACTTGTCGATTAGATGGCATTCAGAGAGCAGATCGTATAAAGGTTTTGTGTAGATTTCGCTATTAATGACATTTATCTTTGTGGCATTTTCTTCTTAAAAAATCCATCTTATGCATTATATTCATCTTACTATCAGTAGACTGGCTATAAAATAACTCTTAGTTCCGGTGGTCCGAATATCAATACCCAAGAACGTATTTCATGATAGAGATTTCCCCTTCCCTTGTGCCGCGAGGAAAATGCTCTGATAGTTCTCTAATATATATCAAAATCGCTTTTCTTCTAAGTCCTTGCCATGAGGTAATTTATAATCGCCCTTTGGGCTGTCCCTGACGCTGAAAAGCTTGGAAGTAATGTAAGTTATGTGACAGTCCATAAATCGTGGAAAGAAAGAGGGCCTAGTTCAAGAACTCTCAGCTAAATGGAAATAAAATTTGCTTCCTTTCATTTCTAGGTTTCATAAATCAAATAGTTAAAATTATAACTGTATGAAAATGAAACAGACCTATCCATTGTTTTGGTTTCTGTTTTTGCCTTATTTGGCTAGTTTTAATATGGGGTTGCTTACGTTGTCATTCAAAAGTTTTCGGACAATAAATTAATTGAATGTAAACTTGATAACCTGTCTTTGACATAAACTTTTGTCACTACTTTAATACATGTTCTTAGAAAGATAAATATTGATCTTGATGTTTGCCGCACATCAAGATGTGTCAGTAACATTGGCGCTAAGTTTTCGCTGCCACTTTCATCTCTGCATCAGTTGTGGTGACTGTTAGTTTTGTGCTCAGCAATAACAGCAATTAATCTTATATTTCTGCATACTATCTTCTTTCCACAAAACTAGAGGAGTTTTACTTGGAATATGAAATTATTTGTATTCAAAATAACTTGGCGATATAAATGTTTATAACAGATTAACTAATGAAAATTAATACTAAAAATTTACATTGTATAGTATTAATTCAACTTTAGAAAATTTGCCATTGGCAGTGTTTAAGCACGAATGAGGACTTGGCAATTAATGCACTCCGATATGGAGCGTATATAATCTTGGTGATTTGAAAATAGGCCTAAATCTATAGTTGCTGGCGTAATTGAGAAAGTAAAAAGCAGTTGGAGGAAACAAATATAGAAAAAGGAATGGGCACCAACAGGTTACAACAGAGTGTGAGGACAATTCTGTTATTGTAAATTGTATGCGTCATAGAAAATTGATGGCACCCGAACTTCAGGCGGAATTCAAATCTTGCCTTGAAAATACGTACGTATCCAAGAGAACTGTTCAGCATAGACTGCTGACGGTCAATCTACGGGCGAGATGCTGTCAAGATATCGGCATGATTCTTTTACTGAAAAGTTTTAAAGACCTACATCAACAACATAGTATAGGATATTTTATCTATTCCTTCAGGAAATATTTTTTTCTTAATCAACAATTTTAGAAAATTTAATATTGAAGGTAACGATTAAGAAAAATATATTAGAATAGTCAATAAAAGAACGAAAAAGCCTATTGTAGTATGATGTAAGAACCTTGGTAATTTAAGTGAGTTTAAGATTTCTGTGAAATTTAGCATTTCCGGTGAACATGGTGTATCAGCGATCATTATTTGGTCGAGATAGTGGTTAATCACTTTTTATTTATAAGACATGTTATCACTTGGTTGAATGTGTCGATAAGAGATACAGTGAATAGAGATGATAGAATTTCGCAATCGCGATAAATGAGAAATATGTTCAAATGCTGTCAAAATAAATAATTTTGTGTTTAAAGGCATGTTAAGTGTATTAATGTAGTTTTAAATCCGTGATAAAACGCGAAATTTAGTACAAAATGCGAAATGTGTCTCTGCGAAATTATATTTTATGATCCAATTATGTGTTGTTAAATTTTTAATGGTTTGACCATCCCTACACGTTAGCTTTTACTGTACGAATAGCGTAAGAATGTCATCTGATACCCTCTTTGTTGTTAATCTGTACCGTTTTTTCAACTAATCTGTCTGGTGCTGGTAGTAGAATATTGGCTGTCCAGTGTTCACTAACAAGCAGTTGCACTAACAAGCAGTTGCACGTGGTAGTAACAAGATGGGTTGCAATAAAAGCACACGGTATTTTCTGGCATGTTTCTTAATGTTCACAATTTCACTGTAATTTTATATGTTCATGTACTTATTTATTACTTTAAAGAATTTGAACTGGAAAATCTATAAAACACGTTGATGACATTGGATTTCTACCAAAAGACTTTCCATAAACCATCATTATTCCATTCTCATTATCTGAAAAATGTAACAAACCTCCTACATCTATATGAAGTATTAAATTACATAATTCTGATTGTTGTCTTATACAGTGTAAATGTCCGATTATTAAAGAGTCCTCTGAAGTTAATTATTTAGGCATAATTTTCGATAATCATTTAAAATGGAACCAACATATTAATTACCTTTGTAATAAATTACGTAAAATAGTATATTATTTTGTTTTATTGAGGAATTACTTGTCAATAAGTTTATTACGTACAATATATTTAACTTTATTTCAATCGGTAATTATGTATGGAATTATAGGATGGGGTAGCTCATTTAAATCCAATTTTAATCCACTTTATTTATTACAGAAGAAAATAATTAAAATATGTCTTCATAAACCTATTGATTTTACATCTCAAAATTTGTTTATAGACTTTAATGTACTTAACGTAAGACAAATTTATTATATTATATTAATAAAATTCATACATAAAAATCGAAATAATTTTGAATTGTATTCTGATAGTTATGAAACAAAACGTATGAATTCCTTAAGATTGTTTGAACCAAAATGCAACACTGTTACAGTATTTAATCATAGTAGTAATTTAGGCCCAAGAATATATAACAAATTTATATTTAAATATCCTAATCTTGTCAATTCTAATAGTTCTAGTATTAAATTTAAAAAGTTATGTATGGATTTTATAAAAATTGAAAAAATTGTAAATTTAAATTTATATACTATAATTGCAAATTGTATTGTATAATTATAATTGTATTGTATAATTATTAATTTCAATTCAGGAATCCGCCCCTGAGCACGAGTTCTGCTCTTTCAGGGGCGAGCTAAAGTTTCTCTGTATATTTTATAATTTATGTTACAATTATTAGCAAAATAATACACAAATAAATAAATAAAGATGTTTAATCCCAAAATGCTAAATTCTAATAAGCTTATAAAAGTGTTATAAAATACTTAATTTGATTTTTAAAATGCTAACGTTTTTATTCTGAATTACTAAATCTACCATCTCTAATAATGCAAGGTGTTAATTTATCTGTTTTGTCATACAATTTGTTTATAATCCTAACATAATTAGGAACATTAAATCCAGACGTTTGAGATGAGCAGGACATGTAGCAAATATAGGTGAATCCAGAAATGCATATAGAGTACCTATTATTTGAAAAACCTGAGGAAAAAATACCTTTGTGGAGGCCGAGACATAGATGGGAGAGTAATATTAAAATGGATTTGAGGGAAGTGGATATCATGCTAGGGTCTGGATTAACCTTGCACAGGATACGGACCGATGGCGGGCTTATGGGAGGGCGGCAATGAACCTACGGGTTCCTTAAAAGCCAATTGTAAGTATTTGTTTATAATAATTTCCTCAGTTGAAGTATAATTTAAGTCACTTTTCGTGAATACCGAGAGTTCATAGATTTTTTTTTTAAACTGGTTTGGTTTGGACTTCAAATGTGGACATTGTTTCAGACTTTAGGACTATATATTATTAGGGGAGCGTGACGAAATTTAGTGACATGGGATAACACGACGCTGTGGTATCACATATCGCAGTAAATACATTATTTTGTAATAGACAAACATTAATGTCTTGACGAGTTCCAGTCCACGATGATAGCTTTAAGACTGTGCCTCAGCCATTGGTTCATCGCGGTGGGGATGGTTCACAGAATGCTGTAACGCATATCTACTCCTCAAAGGATGCGTGGGCTAATTTAAGTAATTAATTATTTTGCTTCCCGAGAGGATAATTGTACCACAAGCGACTGCGAGTAAGGCATAACATTAGCATTCTGAACTCTCGTTTACTTTCCGTAATTGGAATAGGCCTATACGCTGCAGAAAAAGAGAGTACTTGTGGTATAATGGCGGGTCTGTTCACGTGTTGGCACCGGATGTGTTGAGAGATTAAATGAATTTAATTCCCTAGAGAGCTGTATATCCTGCGAGTTCTACGCGTCAGATCTATTTCTTTTTCTGAAGAAATGCTAATATTAATTTTTAGACTCGCCTAGCTATAAGCTGCAGCTTGTCGGAGAACTACAGACATGTTAGTGTAGGACTCGAAGTTTGCCGCCTGCTGTGTATGTAACAGTGAAGGCTTAGAATTTCTACTTGGCAATCGCAAGTCATCAAGTCATACAGTAAAAGAGGCAAGACCTGTCCTGTGACCGTATCATGGGCCGTAGCCATATCGCCATTTGGTATGGAAGGGGTAGGTAGGTTTTAATATGCGATGAACTTATGAACTTCCGTGTCGGTAGGTTAGGTTAAATTAGGTAATGGCGGTTAGTGGCAGGTTAGGGACGACCCTTTGCACGTCTGGTATACTGAGACCTATTTTGCACCCCGAATTTATGGGATGAATGAGGATGAGGTATACCAGCCCACCGGCCGCATGTGACTCCCTCACCCGCTCACTCAATGGGGGCCCCTCTATTCCCCTCCCCAAGTTCATACCACCAAGGTGATCAAGCAGCACAGGATCCATTTCAACTGCTCTTCCAAGGTATCGAAGCGCCCTTGGAAGTGCTCTTAAGGAATGAATCCTGGCAGAGATATTGCGGAAGGCTAGGAACCCAGGGACGGTTGCGGAGAGGACTCCCCCCCCCCCCAGTAAGCGGACGAAGACAAGCGTCTTGACCTGAATATATCTATGGAATGAGATGAAGAAGATGAATGATATGAAATCTAAATTCTTTTTCTACCACGGGAGGAGTAGGGAAATGGAAAGTGGCAATGAAAATTCCAACTCGGCTTTTGCTTAAGTAACTGTGAAAAACGACGTAAAAACCACAGTCAGGTTGGTCGGTCCAGGAATCAAATCACGGACTTCCGAATGCGAGTCCTATGCGGATTGCATGAGCCACCTCGCTCTGTTCCGTGTCGATAGATTCGTATAATATTAATCATCGTATAACAAACTCTCTTTCTGATAGCTCATTCTTTCCCATATCGCACAGTTCACATGGCAGGTCTCGCCTCCTATTCTGTACCTAGTGTTAATAATGCGGGTTGCCTGTAAAGGCGGGCGCTACTATCTCCCGCTACAGACGTCTATGGCTTGTAATAAGGAAAATAATAAAATTGTTAGAACAATCTATTTATTCATTTTAATAATAGGGTTTTATCACGATTGAAATTAAGAATCATTAGAATGAACGTCATAAGATAGACCTAGTAATTACAAAATAACATTTGGGTTGCATTGAAAAAGTATTGATTATTCAGTCTGTCTTTAATGAGAAGCGAATACAGTCGTCCTTCGATATCTCGAAGCGTTGCCGGAAACTGATAATGCTCCGATTTATCGAAAATTCGAGATATCAAAAATACTCTAGCTATACCTAATTAAGGTGTAAACATTTTAGTTACTGTACATGCACTTAGGGAAAACCATATCGCTTAACTTTAACAAAGAGAAGTCGAGATTATCTATAGAGTCCTTTTTTATTTTCAGGACTACGATTTTAGTAATTCATTACAAAATTTGAGAATACAGTAGAATTCCTATTATCCGTCACCCTATTAACCGATTGGTGGATTAACCGTCTGTCTTTCTCTCGCTTTTTTTTCTGCTGTAGAAATATATGAAGTACTGTACATTGTATTAGCACGTTATTTTTTTCTAGAGAATGTTATTACAAGCCTTTTTCCTTACACAGTATGGCCTACTGTTCGAATTGTCGTACTGTATAACTTCTATATGAAATGTTCCCTACGGGTATCAAAAGGAATCTCATTGTGCTAAGAATCGAAAAAAAAAGTGTAAGTGTTTGAGTGGTTTGGGGAAAGAGATTTGAGTTTATGAACAACAACACGAAACCTCCACTACTCATATCTTTCCACAGACAGCCAATACAAGGAGTTTCCTTGTCTCTTAAAAGCCTGTCGTTGACAACCAAGCTTAAATTAGTGAACTTCTGATCCACTATCTAGTATGTTAAACACAACACCACGAAGGGAATTACTGAAGTGTAAATATTATTCACTAAATTTACGAAAATCTTTTATGGTACGGATTATCCGATTTTTTCGATTAACCGTTCAGCCCACCCCCTTCATTACCACGGATAATAGAGTTTCTGTTGTAGTAATGTTAAAGACATATCATTATGTCCTGGCAGTAGTGCTCATTGTGCTATACCGCTACGGTAGAGATATCTGCTTGTAATGATTGACAGGGATTAGATTAGTATTGATGGGTTGGTTCCTGGACAAGGATACTTTCAAAGGAAGGAAAATGCTAATGTACAATGCTTGTTAAAGTAATTTTTTTCATCACATTAATTCAACTTCCATTACATATGTGTACATAACTTTCATTTTTACCTTAAGTGACACTAGGACTGAGTTAAAAAAAAAGAGACTAAAATATCATTTTTCGTTTTTTTTTTGTATAAAAATAGATATTCCTTGAGATATTATGAAGTTGATAGTAAGCGGCTTTTTGCCTGTAAGTCTTCTTTGAGCGCCAGGAGCGATTTTTATATAGGTCTGCTCCATAAATCAGTATTGTATCTCTTTTCAGAAATATGCCTTTTTCTCGAAACTACATTCTTGATATTCAAAGTACTCCATGCGCATGCAGTTTTCACCAGACTCAATGGAGATATTCGTACGTGTCCATGCACTTATTATCTGAGATGTAACGCTGAGAGACATTTTAAATAGCTATCTTAAAAATTGGGGGCTAAATATTATTATGGTAATTAAATAATATGAATAAGTAAATGCCTGATTTTCAAAAATGTAATATGCCCAAACTAAATTAGACATCTTGAATTTCTCAATGTTAAAATATTGGCAGTGAATCTGGATCCACATGAAAAAATATGAACTTATTGTATTTGAATGTAATGCACAGGAAGTATTTGGATTATTATCACTAATTTGCGTAATTACAATTAAATTAACTTCTAAACTAGCATTCCTAGTGATCTCAAAACTTGCACAAACTTAACAAACAGTTAAGTGAAATAAATCGGATTAAAATTGTAAAAATTTCAAAACTCAGCCCTAGTGTCCCTTAAAATAGAGTTAAAGAATATTTATTTCCTACTGGAAAGAGGAATATTTACTGAGATATCCCAAAAATCAATTAATAGAACGTGGAAATATGGAACAGGTATTACATGTAAATTATATATGATTCTGACAGAAAATTAAGATTAAAATTAGTTCTAGGTATAGAACTATTAGTTATAGAAGTTGTCCACACCTGTGGAGTAACGGTCAGCGCGTATGACTGCGAAACCAGGTGGCCCGGGTTCGAATCCCGGTCGGGGCAAGTTACCTGGTTGAGGTTTTTTCCGGGGTTTTCCCTCAACCCAATGCTGGGTAACTTTCGGTGCTGGACCCCGGACTCATTTCACCGGCATTATACCTTCATATCATTCAGACGCTAAATAACCTAGATGTTGATACAGCGTCGTAAAATAACCCAATTAAAAAAAGTTATAGAAGTTAGACTTAAGAAGTTCGACTGTAATAATTGCAATCAGTTTACTACTCCGCAGTCGTGGCTTCAAATCTCGTCTAGGGCTTGAATGTTTATTCTGTGTCATTATGACGTACTGTCTTGTCTTATGTAGAGATCCTGTGTAGTTTTTACTCCATGTTATGAAGTACTACTGTATAATGTGGCTGAATAGCATCTTTCGGAGGAGAAGTTATGTTAAGGATTTCGTCGTCCGTAAAATCCACTTTCTTCGTGTAGGTTTGAACCCATGAACCTCAAATCCAACGGCAATATTATTATTATTATTATTATTATTATTATTATTATTATTATTATTATTATTATTATTATTTACTAAAATGTTCTCATACGTTCAGAATCCTTTCCAAACAGTTTTGGTCCTTTGTTACATTTGGTTGATTTTAGTTAAAACTTTTGTCTAGAAATGTTAAATGTCTAGTTATAAACTCGGTCTCATTGGTTGAAAGGGTGATTTTAAGACTGTCTACTGCAGCCGGCGAAGTTTGTACGTAGTAGTTTTTTTCTGTTCGTCATGCGGCGGGATTTTCCATGATCCACAGGAAAACGAAAGACTGGAGGTCGAATGAAGCATTTAGTTTGGTTTCGAACTTGAACCCAATACATATTTACAGCATGTGTGACAACAAATAGTAGGCCTATAGATACTTATATGAAACATGGAGAGTGTGTGGGCATTGTCGCACATGTATGACGTAACGAATAAAAAGTCGGTTTTCCACTCCGGGGACTCGTGTTAAAATCTCTGAGTTCAGATCTCATTTGTAGCAGTAAAAGACGGTGTTGGTGCTGGTGGCTTTCTCAGATTCCATCATTGCTTGCTCTCATTCTATCATTGCTATATTTCTATATAATTCGGATAATCATAGAAATTGTAATCGTAGTAAAGTGTCGGACATTGGTGCATCTTATCACATTCGTGATAAGATAATTTGCATTCGTTCTTGCAGCAATCATTCCACAAAGCAAGTGACAGGTTGAATATACAGGGTATTGAGGAAATACTATTATAAACTTCAGGAGATGATTTCTCACCTAACATGATAAGGAAGAAACATAAGGAAGGTACTGTATAAACAAATCTGTCGCATTCCCCGGCTATGGGTCATTTATGAGACAAAACCTCTAGTGAGATTATTGTTAATAAATTCACTTTTCAAGATAATTTTTTTGGAGAAGCAAGAATTGACCATGAAAATATTTGCGAATATTTTGTTGTACATTACCATGAAAAGCATGAGATGTGATTGGTTGCAGTTTTGTATTCAATTTCTAAAACGAATTGTTTTCAGCACATTCAGAATTAAAGTGTTATAATGTCTTATATGGTTGTTTGAAACCCTGTAGTATAGAAAATTTAATGAGATGCATCTGAATGTTACATTAAACATAAAATAGTTTTCATTTTCTTGCAAAATTGTAAAATACTTGCTTGATGATCGATGTTCTGAGACGAAGTTTAAAACTGCTCTCCACTTCAAACTTTATTTAATTTCTGAAACAACAACTTACAAAATCATAAATGGCGTTATAATAATGTAGTATAAATCCCTATAACACAGATAGAAAAATCGTAATTTGTTGTAAAAATATATGGGGTTTACTTGATAAACTGTAATTATGACAAAAGTTTTATTTTTTAGATATTTTCTACATTCTTTCTTCAAGTCTATCAAGCGATGAGACTTTTCAATATAAGTTAGTTGTGATGGGATTGGAAAATCTGTCGAACTTTTTGACATGAATTTATGGCCACCTGTGTAGTCTCGCGGGTAACCCGTGATAATTCGTGGTTCTTGTGGCGATTATCTTACTGGATTTTCCCTTGATGTTTTTTTTTGTGGTAAACACATCGAACCTAGACAACCGCGTAATTGATGTAGCGTCGTTAAATAATCGATTGAAGGAAAGAAATACCAGGCGATTTAAGGAGAAAATGGCCGTGAGTTCTGAATTTTATCTAGAGAAGCTCATAAAATCACGAAAAATATAGTTGGGGATGTCAGATCTCAAAATCAAATTCAGACTCTAACGAATATAGGCTAAACTAAATTGAGACTTGAATATTTATACTTAATACCAGATGAGTTGGCATCGAGCTGCTTATAGTATGAAAAATAAAGGAAATGAAAGCCATGTTGAACGGATATCGACTATCACTCCAAACCTTAAATAATACACTACCGTATGTCTGAACTCGTTTATGAAATAGGAAGTGAACGGCATGCTAGAGAATTTGAACTCGAGAAATGTGTTTGACTCTATTGATTAATCAATGAGTGTTCCTTGTTGCTTTCTAATTTCTAAACCAAGGAACACGTTTGGTAATTTATGTTTAATTCATTGCCATTTACTCTTTCCCCCCGTTTCATTTTATTGCAATTAACCTTGCAGCCTACTTTTCAGTATGAACTCTGTTTGTAACTCTCAGTTTCTCTTAATTTTACTGCTGCAATAGCTACTAATTCCACTGAATTACAAGAGTTGCAAGTTGCAGTTTATGGCTTACTTCGGCAGGGATTATGACCCAAGATTTAATTAATCACAATTAGCTGGCTCTTGATTGGATGTTCGGTTTGGAGCTAAGCACAATTTGAAAAAAAAAAAAAAAATGTCAGAATGCAAGGAGATCTGCCGTTGTCGAGTAACGGTTAGCTTAGTCCACCGCTGTGGAGTAATGGTCAGCACGTCTGGCTATGAAACGAGCGGGTTCAAATCCTGGTTGGGACAAGTTAACTGGTTGAGGTTTTTTCCGGGGTTTTCCCTCAACCAATTGAAGCAGAATTACTGGTTAACTTTCGGCGTTGGACCTCGGACTCATTTCGCCATTATTGATTCACATATCATCATCATTATCATCATCATTATCATCATCATCATCCATATAATAGTCCGAGGTAAGTTCGCGGCTACCCAATCATTCACAGAATAGGAATGGTAAGCACAATAAGCCTCAGGCTGCAGTGCAAGCTTTCGGATCCCTCCTCTGTACAAAGTAAATAAACGGTTAGATTGTCTGCCTATGAAACGAGCGAGCCCGGGTTCAAATCCTGATTGGGAGAAGTTACCTGGTTGAAGTTTTTTTTTTTTCCGGGTTTTCCCTGAACCCTTTAAGAGCAAATGCTGGGTAACTTTCTGCGCTGGCCGCTGGATTCATTTCTCTAGCATTATCACCTTCAGCTGGCTCGGACGCTAGGTAACCATAGCAGTTGATAAAGCGTCGTAAAATAAGCACTAAATTAAAACACAAGGGGAAACATCCAATGTATATAAGGGGAATTTTTCTTACTACTAAGATTTAAAATCATCCGTCAAGTGAGGTTGACCACTGGGGTCCGGAATTAACAAACATAAAAGATAAAGGGAAATGAAACGTGCAAAATACGGATTAGATTTGTACATTAAAACAAAAATTTACGTGTTAATATATAGATGATAGTGTAAAATTTGAAGAGAGGCCTTCAGAATTTTCATTACAGTCTTCTGAACCTCATAAAAGGGAATTTTAAAGGATTTAAGAATATTACATGTAAATTTTAGTAAACAACCCCTCGCTCCAAATAGTAACCCTGCAACATCCCAGTTGTAAAGCGAAATGCCATATTTTTCACTGAGGTATGGAAGACAAGGTACATATTTAGCTCGCTTGTCATCATTAATCTGCAATGCTTGATTTGTGTCTCGCTCAAAGCAAATCGTAGGGTCTAAGAACATCGCTTTCTGGGTTCTTCTATTGATGACAATTATATCGACTCTTCTATGAGAATCATCTTCAGACACACAATGAATCTCCTCATGTACTCTCCATCCTCTGTTTCTTAACAGGTTGGCAATTGCTGTACGGGCACGATTGTGTCTGTTGTTACGCAGTAGCTCTCTCTTCTTACAGAAACCCCAGTACGTGGCCAAGTGTTTCAGTCTCGCTGCAGCCGGAATGGCGACAACGTGTAGTACTGAAGGTTCTGCCAGGGACAGATCTCACTGCGGTGACGTTGCAAGACATCTTGATGGCATTGATGTATTCCGAGGGTAAAAGACACTATTTAGAGGAGATCCAGGAGTTGGCTTTGGGGCATTCTTCAAATGTACAAACACCTTTGCCTTTATGTGGAAGCTGACACCATGACCTTCCTCAGTTAATAGCCTAATAGTAATAATAATAATACCGGTAATAATGCTTTATTTATTCTAACACAGTTAAGTTCGTAAGGCCTTCTCTTCCATTGAATCAGAGAATGAAATAGAAATAAATGAAGGGGTGAGAATGATATTATATTCCTAAGCGTCACATGTAATATTGCACAGGATCGCGTAGACCTATTAAAAGTTAGGACTCCAATGCTATTAGGTGCGGTATTATAATTTCTTCGACGTATACTTACGTCATTTCTTCAGTAAATTTTATAACATTTAACTACAGATAGTAGTTTCCTCATATGTGTAAGAAATGAAGTCGTACAAAGAGAAATAGTTTTGTTAAAAGAATGACTTTGAACTATTTCATTTTCACCTCTTCAAATAGTAATCAATATTTTTACAACAAAAACATATGCACAAGGCAAAAACAAAGCAGCAAAATATGCACCAGGTCGAAGGATATAATAATGTATTGAATTTAAATACTTAAATTATGTGACGTGAGAAATATAATTACAGGGTGAACCGTAAGTAATGTCGTTAATTTGAGGGGGTTATTCTTTGATATATTTTAAACAAAAAAGTTTTATACAATTTTGCTCGTTTTTGCTTCTTTTTCGAGATAGAATTGTTTTATATGAAACATTTCATTGCGTGTTTTGTGAAAGCCATTGATTTAATTCCCGATATGCTCAGACATTTTAAGAAAATAGTGTACTATGATAACAAATGACTGAAAGAATTTCATTTTTGTCCTTTAAATGTGCAGAAATTTGATCCAAACAAATGTACCATTTAAAATTCTTTCACAGACCGTAAAGTTACATTTGTTCGGATTAAATTTCTGCACATTTAAAGGACAAAACTAAAATTCTTTCAATCATTTTTATCATAATGCTTTGCTGTCTGAAATTTACTGAGCATATTTGGAATTAAATCAATGGCTTTCCCAAAATACTTTATGAAAAGTTTCATATAAAATAATTTTTATGTCGAAAAGGAAGCAAAAACAAGCAAAACTGTATTAAAGTTTTTGATTTGAAATATCTCAACAATAAACCCCCTGAAATTAATGATATTACTTACAGTTCACTCTATATAAACGATAGGTGGGTTAATATTTTTAGAAGGATATATAAGAGGAAAAGAGCTAGAGTTAAAATATAGAATAAATTATCAGATGAATTTAAAATAAATGAAGGTCTTAAGCAAGAATGTGGTTTGTCACCAATTGTTTTAACATGTTTTTAGTTAAAGCTCTTAGTCAGTGGTATAAAAATGTTCTGGAATGGGTCTACCTATAGATAACAATACATTATAACTTATTCCCTGTTATTTGCAGACGACCAGGTTTTATTTGCAAGAGATGAAGATTTAGCCTATATGTTGAATATTCTAATAGAAGAATATACAAATAGGGTTTGAATATTAATTTACAAAAACAGAATTATGTGCATGGGAAAGGATGTAGACGAACTACTAATTGAAACAGGAAAAATTAGAAATTTTATTTAGGGTCAGTTATTACAAATACAGGAACATGTGAGAGAGATAATACAAACAAAAATTGCTTTGATAACTTTTCCCAATTGGAATAATTTGGAACAAAAATTTCACAAAAGAAACTATAATTAAAATTTATCAGAGAATTTATATAGAATAGCTTATTATATGGATGTGGAACTTGGCCTTTAACTGATCAACAAAGAAATAAAATTATGTCTGTCGAATTTGACTATTTGAGGAGAAATTTACAAAAGACACGACAACATAAAATTAGAAATGGAATACTTTAGAGAGAAATGAAAATTAATACATGCATCATAAAAGGAACGGAAAATCAAACTCTTAAATGGTATGGGCGGCCACCGGCGTAGCTCGGTCGGTTAAGGCGCTTGCCTGCCGATCCGGAGTTGCGCTCGGGCGCGGGTTCCATTCCCGCTTGGGCTGATTACCTGGTTGGGTTTTTTTCAAGGTTTTCCCCAACAGTAAGGCAAATGTCAGGTAATCTATGGCGAATCCTCTGCCTAATATAGCTAAATATTATCTCACTATCACCAATTCCATCGACGCTAAATAACCTCGTAGTTGATACAGCGTCGTTAAATAACCAAGTAAAGAAAATGGTATGGGCATATACAAAGAATGGGGAATGAAAGATGGCCCAAACATATTTTCCAATGGTCACCACCAGGAAAGAATAAACATAGAAGGCCAAGATTGAAATGGAAAACCCGTGTCAGTACTATAATGAAAGACAGAGAGTTGAAAGATGGAGACTGGAATGATAGGAATTGATAGGCACTGAAGACGGCAAACCTATAAAGGGGGAAAAGCCTAAGAAGAAGAATTATGTGACAAATTAAATTATACATTTACTAGATAAACTAGTTGCATTCATGAATTATTTATTCCCAGGGACATTGTGCGGTATACAATAAGAAAGCTTTTAAGGTCGTGAAACCCTTAACATTGTGGACAATGAATTCCAAGAACGGATATATGTCTTTGCAAACGATGAATTCTAGCAGTCCTGTGGAGAGAGATTGTCATATTGTGACTGGGTATACAGATTATGACGTGTGGACGGCTTATGGAATCGAGATGCATGGTATTCAAAGGTTGATGTATGCAAAATCTGATACTGAAGAGAAAAAGATTGCGTCTGTCAGCAGACCGGAGCCAAAACATTTCATTGAAGGGTGGTGAGATGTGATCATGGAGACGAATATTACACATAAACCGAACGCAAGCATTATGGGAACGCTGTCGTTGTTGGGGCAATATTTACTTTCCGTCGGGAATGGACGCCCTCTCCTTTGGATGTATGACCGGAAACAATACCATTTCAGTTTCAACAGGACTATCTTTGTGTAATCTTCTGGATTTACTGATGCTTCATTGCGGAAACCATGCTCTTATGAGATGTTCGTGAAGCTGTCTTAATATTATGCCCAGCACGAAACAGTTGCGTTCTTGCTGCCGCTACCGCATTTCCTTTTACGGTCTAGGATTATATTTTAACTGTGTGTAAGGAAACGTAGTATGCTGTGAAAGGTTTCGAAATGTTTACCACGCGTGACGGATGTTAGATACTGTATCATTCGGAAACGATTGTCATTCATAAGTATCCCATACTTCGAGCTTACCTAACTGACCTACTTTCGGGTCTATATTTTACTGTCTTACCATGAATGGAGTGTATTAAGCAAATGTCTTTCATCTACATTAGCCGCTGACGAAAATTTGAATAAAGAAATGTTTATATGCTATATTCCCAGATGTGATCTTTACTACATTTACAATGATTTTCGTTAAAAAAAATGTACCTATCTTTAAAAATGGGGACAAGGCTAACTGTAGTAATTTTTGAGGAATACCACTTTTGTTGACGTTGTACAAAATTTTGTCCAATGTTCTTTTGAGAAGATTAACTCCACATGTAGATGATATTATTGGGATTATCAGTGTGGTTTTAGGCGTAATAGATCGACTATTGATCAGATTTATTCTATTCGACAGATATTGGAGAAAAATGAGAGTATAAGGATGCAGTACATTAGTTATTCATAGATTTCAAAAAGGCATATGACTCGGATAAGAGAGAAGATTTATATAATATTCTTATTGAAATTGGTATTCCCAAGAAACTAGTTCGATTAATTAAAATGTGTCTCAGTGAAACGTACAGCACAGTCCGTATATGCCAGTTTCTGTCAGATGCTCTTCCAATTCACTGCGGACTAAAGGAAGGAGATGCACTATCACCTTTACTTTTTAACTTTGCTCTAAATATGCCATTAGGAAAGTCCAGGATAAAAGATAGGGTTTAGAATTGAACGGGTTACATCTGCTTCTTGTTTATGCGGATGACGTGAATATATTTAGTAGAAAATCCACAAACTGTTAGGGAAAACACGGGAATTTTACTGGAAGCAAGTAAAGAAATAGGTTTGGAAGTAAATCCCGAAAAGACAAAGTATATGATTATGTCTCATGACCACAATATTGTACGAAATGGAAATATAAAAATTTGAAGTTTATCCTTTGAAGAGGTGGAAAAATTCAAATATCTTGGAGTAAAGTAACAAATATAAATTACACTCAGGAGGATATTAAACGCACAATAAATATGGGAAATACCTGTTATTAGTCAGTTGGGAAGCTTTTATCATCCAGTCTGCTCTCAAACAATCTGAAAGTTAGAATTTATAAAACAATTATATTATCGGTTGTTCTGTATGGTTGTGAAATTTAGACTCTCACTTTGACAGAGGAACAGAGGTTACGGGCGTTTGAGAATAAGGTGCTTAGGAAAATATTTGGGGCTAAGAGGAATGAAGGTACAGGAGAATGGAGAAAGTTACACAACGCAGAACTGCATGCATTTTATTCTTCACCTAATATAATTAGGAACATTAAATCCAGACGTTTGAGGTGGGCAAGGCATGTAGCACGTATGGACGAATCCATAAATGCATATAGAGTGCTAGTTGGGAGGCCGGAGGGAATAAGACCTTTGGGGAGGCCGGGACGTAGATGGGAGGATAATATTAAAATAGATTTGATGAAAGTGGGATATGATGGTAGGGACTGGATTAATCTTGCTCAGGATAGGGACCGATGTCGGGCTTATATGATGGCTGCAATAATTAACCTTACTTAAGCCGTAAGTAAGTAATGTAGTTTATCCACGGAAGTCTTCTAGATTGGCGTTTTTGAACTATACCAGTGCGCGAAATTGTTTCTCCGGTTCGCGGGAAAGTCATGGATTCAAATATTTCAGTATACATTGCATTTCTTTACATTTTCAAGAAAGTGAAAAATAAAATGTTTCTGTTCCTATACATAGAGACTTTGTGCAATCATGAAGTTACATTAACCAATAACTTATATGCCAACATCTCAGCGCGTTAATTGAAATTTCTTATCAGTAGCTTTTATCCACAGGAGGAAGATCCAAAGCAAGAGAATGTTTGGATAATGGTCCTTTCACAGAAAACGTGGACTGCCACAGGCTTACTCTTCAGGATTGGGAAAAGTTTTCTTCTGGTGTAGCTTTCAAAACCAAGTCACTATTATTTCTGAATATCTGTGAATGGAGAATACTCAAAAACTCGAAAATCATTGGTACCTTTTCAGCCACATAGGCCCTAGTCACGCCAAGGAACTCTTTCGACGTTTTCTGCAATTGAGACAGAATACAGAAAACGAATGGATGTTAATGACGCACTGCGTCTTGCTGTATCAACGCTCGAACGACAAATCGAAGAGATTTTGAGAAATAAACAACAGTAGATGTCGCATTGAGTACATGTCAGTGGCTTTGAGATAAGAAACTGTCGATGTAATGAGACAATATTGTAAATTCTAGTAATAGAAGTTAAAATAAACACTGAAAACAATTTGATGCAAAATTTTTGTTTATATTTTGTCAGTCCGCGAGTATCAAAAAGTTGAATAACATTATCTGAGGCCAACTCGGATTTCTTTTGTGAGAAACCGTCATCCGACTAAGCTACGGTTAGGCTTTATTGATGTTAAGTAATTTTATTTGGCGTTGAGTGAATACGAGTAGGTAATTCTCTTGAAGGATGAATGAGTGAGGCCGTCTGTAAAGTAAACTCAATTCAATTTTACTTCTGGTCGCTGTTTGTTAAAAGGATCTTGACTGATTTCCTCAAAATGGGTTCGTAATGGCTCATCTGCCACAACTGGAGAGAGCGGGATACAATAATTTACATTGACTTGATGCTTACGCGAGTCTGGTATGTTTTATTTATCTACCAACCCGAGAAAATAAATACACGTGCCCTTTATGTGTAACTGGTACTACAAATGTATAAACTGAAATAGACTGCTCCTCGAATTATGTTGCGTTCCGCAAGAAGAAGCTGGCCGAGGACGAAGAAGTACTAGGAATAGACGTCGTGCTGTGAATGTTAAACTGTCTGTTTATAAAACGAACTGCATAATGAGCGTGTTAAGTCGGTATCCGCTGATTTAATTTTAATCTCACGTCTTGCTACCATTCATGAAAAGGACAAGAACAAATTGTTTGAATTTTAATAGTGTTATAATGGTCCTCTCTGATTTGGTAATATCTATTTTTTACTGTTGAACTAGTGTACCTGGATTCTCGATAGATAACTAAGTTTAGTTTAATCTTACTTTCAGTGGTCCTGCGTATGTGGCTCATATCTTACTGGCCAGTCTCGAAAAATATTTCACTACCGGTATTGTCAGACAGAGATGATCTGCAATAATTTTTCATGGACTGTTGAGTCGATTTTGAACAATGCAGTGTTTATCAGAGAGTTTATCTGGGAATGATGCACATGAAATATAACTTTTGGTTGAGTCTTGATTTGGAATGAAAGCAGATGCACTGTCTGTGGATTCGAAATCAAACCACAAGATTTTATTCGTCGTGGATATTTCTGGTTTTTAATATCGTAAAAGAAATTAATTATCATATGCAAAATTATGTTTACGTATATCGTTGCGATTTTAATTCAAGTTTTGACGTGAAAAAAAATTAAAATTATGGTTTATTTAATGACGCTCGCAACTGCCGAGGTTATATCAGCGTCGCCGGTGTGTCGGAATTTTGTCCCGCAGGAGTTCTTTTACATGCTACTAAATCTAGTGACATGAGCACACGGCCAGCGCTATACCAACTGCGCCACTCAGGGCAACTTTTTGACGTGAATATGTCTTTGTTTGAGGTACAATTGATGAAAAAATCTAATATTTTTATCGTAACACAAAGCTCAATAAGTCTCCGCTAGATGCTGCACAAGCGAAAACATACGCGCACTGTCATCTGTTCAGTGTTGCATAAACTACTTTCAAGTGAAGAAAACTTCAATCACATCCATAATAGCCACAATTCAAATTCAACAAAATATTATACTGTAAAAGCTATATCCTTCTATATTAAAACGTAATAAGAAAATGAAAATGAATACGACAAAGAAGTATTCACGCAATTATCTGAATTCTGCGAATCCCGTGTCTCGTCCTGTCTCCTTTGAACATATGATTAGGTATACATTACACGGGTATAGAGTCCTTAACCCTTAAATTGACAAAGTATCCTATAAGATACAACAGGTTAATAGGCTACAAGCTATAATTTTAATAGAACAATGGAAATAAAAGTGGTAGGAAAATTAAAATTTCACAATACTATAATATTCTAAAACATATAAAAGATGGACATTGCGATAGTTGTTTTCTTTACAGTCCGATAAGGTTTAATAAACTAGTGTGAGAAATGAATTTTTGCCAGTTTAAGAGTTAACGGTCACTGGTTCCTATATCTTCTGGCGAGTGGTTGATTTTTTTTAAGAATCGTGTTAACGAACGTTTTCTCTAAATGATGCTACTGGAAGTCAAATATCAACATGGTATAAGAACTGAAAATTATTCTGATATGCATAAAACGTAGAATGAGATAATGTGTCATATTTGTGACATTCATTTTATACTCGTATTTTTATAGAAAGTCCCGTGCCGTGGCGTCGCGGTCTAAGGCATCCTGCCTAGGACTCGCGTTACGGAATGCGCGCTGGTTCGAGTCCTCGTGGGGGAAGAAATTTTCTCATGAAAATTCGGCCAGTGTATGGGACCGGTGCCCACCCAGCATCGTGATGCACTTGGGGAGCTACGATAGGTAGCGAAATTCGGTTGCGAATGCCAGCTATAACGGCTGGGGGGATCATCGTGCTAACCACACGATACCTCCATTCCGGTTGGATGATCGCCCACCTCTGCTTCGACATGTGGGCGTGAGGCCAGCAGCCGGCTGGTCGGTCTAGGCCCTTCACGGGCTGTAGCGCCACGGATTATTATTATTATTATTATTATTATTATTATTATTATTATTATTATTATTATTATTATTATTATAGAAAACTGATTCAATTTCTGTTTCTCTTCTTTCCAGAATTAAAAACCCGGAGCGCGTTCTAAATTTGTATTTGTGCTTTTATCTCAGCCGGATAGTAGGTGTTCACACGATGAGATGAAAATCCGTGGACTGATTCGACGCCGTCCTGCTCCTAAAACAGCATATTGACAAGGAAAATTATTCTTGTCGATTACGGGATTCGTACTTTATACCGTGGCTTCCACACAGCGTTAAGACTGCTTCATAAAAATGACTGTGAACGTAATAATTGTGTGTGAAATATTCTGGAAAAGTTACGAAGAATGACAATTAGAAAGTATTTGAGTGTCTAAGTTTTCGAACAGTTTCCATGTGGAGTGGAATGTGACAGCTTAGAAAGGTTTGGGTGGTGTCGCACACAAGTTTTTCGAGTGCATTGCAGCGATTTCCTTGTAAGTATTGCATATTAAAGCACAAATCAATTCGGTATTTGTGCCGAGTAATTCTATTGTGTAGACATTCCACGGGTTAAGTATAATTCTTGTTCGCTTCTGTTGGGTTGTTGCGACACTCGGTCATGGTCCAGTTGAGCTCGGCCATGTTCAGTTTCCGTAGCGAGTGTTGCGTGTGGCATACCCCATCCCTTCACTCGAGTCTACACCTGTGGCTCGTAATTGCCTAATGGAGGAGATTTGAATAATCTGGTGCAGCACGCATATTTACGTCGGTGGAAGAATATTTCATCTCTCAGAAAAGTTTGTAGTTTATGAGGGGAACAATGTGCCTGCTGCTTTTCGGCGTTGTAAACGAGGAAGTAAATTGTTCCGACATTTTTTCTTTTTCGAAGCTGAATATACACACACATATATACTAATGGCGGGACTTCACTGTTCGTCATTCTCCGATGTGAAGCCACTAGAGATGAACAACATCGAGAAAGCAAGACTAACAGCCCCCGCAAAGCCGAAAACCCGCACGGCAATGTCCTATACGTCGCGTCGTTGGCGTTATTTCGAGACGCCGAGAGTGATCACTCCCGAAGTCTCGAACGTCAAGCAGCTTGAATCGCCACAGTCATTTATACCTGACTGAACTTTTATCTACGTTGGCAACTGTTATATATGTATAAACAATCAATTAGCCTATTTGAAATATCATCTCTATCTTTCAGTGTATAATAATCTTTTCCCCAGTATTTATTTAATTACTAGGCGCTTATTAAAAGGCTAGGAATTTTCTTTTCATATGTTTGAGATCAAGTGTGCAATATCAAGTAAAAAGATATTAACGTTGTGTTTATGTTTCTTAGAAATTCAAATTTATTTGAGAATTGTTTTTTTTTCTATTTATATAACCATAGGTAATATCATATAATGGAACCATAACATTTTATTAACTAAGATACTGTCCTGTTTTGTCTTTTTGTCTCATTTAAACATTTATAATGTTATTTATTTCAATGATGTATATTATTCAAAGTTACGAAATCTTTCCACGCCGACCATATGCTATTTCGAGAATGATGAGCGAGACTCAAAGCGCACGAGAATGACGAGACGAGACTCGAAAGACAAATGCAACGAACACAGAGAGCGAGAGCGGCAGTTAGTTTTGTTCATCTCTAGCAGCTAGTTGTGTAGACCAATTTACCGACAGAATCATTGCCCGGGGTGAGCTGCTGGCATACCATAGGAGAACTGGAGCTCCCGAATTAAACCCCTGTGTTACCTGGACCACGGCTTTGCCTAACTCAAGTTATAAATCGGGGGTACACCAGGGTTCGATCCCGGGTCCACAGGATTATCAGTCCAGCCCCTTAACCACAAGACCACCGTGGCGACTATTGAAGGATTTTCATAATTGATACAGAAATATTTTATTTTTAACATCTCGTAACACGATGAGGGGAATCTTCCTGCCTTCTGTTAATCTTTGAGTTCTTAATCCATTTCTCATATGAGGTTCCTGCAAGATGTTATTGATTATACCTATGGCAGAAAAGTAGTCGAATGCTTTGACTAGAACAATATTAATGTGGTCAAGAAATGGCAGATAGATGTTTCTTAAGTTCTTCTATATTACAAGGAAATAGTTATTTTATTTGCATTAAAGTAACGAAGCCGAATCTCGGAGTTCTCTTTCCTTCCAAAGGCAGTAATTAAGACTAGCAAGGGGGAAGATCCGCAACAGAAAACGCGATATATATGTATATATATGAAATGGAAGGCTTTTAAGTGTGCAGTCAAACGTATATAAGTTATAGCTGTAGAGGTCTATCACTTTCAGGAAATAACTATTTAGAATTTTTAAGGAAGAGCCTACTTTGATTATCTGCATCTTAATGCCAATTAGCCCAAAACTTAATTGCGATAGACTCAAAATTTCCAATACGCCACTGCACAGGATAATTACGGAATTATATTTCCTCTTTCTTTTAATTTAGAAGACCCTAAGTAGTAATTCACGTATGTCCGATTACAATACAGTTTTGAGTCCAAAACAAATGTTCAAAAGTTTGCATTTGGGTTAAAAAAATCCATTGTTTTTGTCGTGAACAATTTATACTCGATTCGTTAATGAAACATGCATTATAGGGTAAACCTTTGTAATTTCGTGGCAATGGTTATTTCATGATATTTTTTCCTGGCTGTTTCGTGAACTAACCAATGGTATCACGAGATTCAAACTTCCGCCAAGAGATTGCATAGGCTATGTTGTCCGGTTTCCAGAAACATACAGCTACGCTTTGTGAAGCAGCTACAATAGTTCACGAAAAATCCAGGAAAAAATGTCACGAAATAACCATTGCCACGAAATTACCAAGGTTTGCCCTAGAATAGTTTTCTTACGATATTACACTCCACAATAAATTTATTGCTATTATGATAAGTACATTGAAGAATTAGTTACTACATATATTGTATAAGAATGATTCATTAACAAATGGTGAAGCATTTGCGCATATGTCAAGTTAAATTTTGTGTCTTTTAAGTTCACACTCGACTCTGGATAGTCCGTTTTCTTTTGAACATAATATTCATTTATTTATTTGAATATACAATTTCTTGAACCCTATTTTACCCGAAAGTACATTAGGGTTGTAGTTATAGACTGATAGTTTATATTATTACAAGGAGAATTCATTTGACGTGGGTAACCCAGTCTTGCTACTAGATATTAACACTTATATCTACTACATTAATTTGAATTAATTACAAATTCTTAAATATATTACATATAAAATTACAAAACTGGTTATAGCAGCATGTTTTTCTGAAAACATTGAATAATGGTTTATCATATATTACATTACAAAACTGTAAATGCCTGACCAAATTAAATCTTCTGTTTTCGAATACAGGACATTGGAACAAAAGGTGATCCACAGTTTGCTGTTCCTCACAGATGCATAAATAACCATTTTTATGTAATTTAAATCGTTCTAAATAAGATCTAAATTTCCCATGACCCGATAAAAATTGCGTTAGTGTAAAATCCGGTATAATTTTGTTGCTATTTAAGCGGGTGTCGACCCTAGGAAAAAAGAGTTCTCTCGTAACTGAACCCTTTGTACTGCATAGCCACTGATTTAAAATTACTGTATTAGAAAAAAGTCTTGGATTTCTTCACAGCGGTGTTTGAACAGTTAAGAGCATCTCTGAACATTTATGTATTTTGGGCAAATTCCACTTTAATGATAACACTCTATGCACATTATTTAAGTAAAGAATTACAATTGCTATGATTATAAAGCGTGAGTGACAGATGCAAGTGTGAATACTTTGAGAAAACTAGCAACCCAGCTGCAGATTTTTATCACCAGCATCACAGAATCGGAACATAATTCGAAATACTATCGTCTTTATTAAGAATAATCTCTGAATAGTCCACAGACGATTAGGGAAAACACGGGGATTTTACTGGAAGCAAGTAAGGAGATAGGTTTGGAAGTAAATCCCGAAAAGACAAAGTATATGATTATGTCTCGTGACGAGAATATTGTACGAAATGGAAATATAAAAATTGGAAATTTATATTTTGAAAAGGTGGAGAACTTCAAATATCTTGGAGCAACAGTAACAAATACAAATGATACTCGGGAGAAAATTAAACACAGAATAAATATGAGAAATCCCTGTTATTATTCGGTTGAGAAGCTTTTATCATCCAGTCTGCTGTGAAAAAATCCGAAAGTTAGAATTTATAAAACAGTTATATTACCGGTTGTTCTTTATGGTTATGAAACTTGGACTCTCACTTTGAGAGAGGAACATAGGTTAAGGATGTTTGAGAATAAGGTGCTTAGGAAAATATTTGGGGCTAAGAGGGATGAAGTTACAGGAGAATGGAGAAAGTTACACAACACAGAACTGCAAGCATTGTATTCTTCACCTGACATAATTAGGACCATTAAATCCAGACGTTTGAGATGGGCAGGGCATGTAGCACGTATGTGCGAATCCAGAAATGCATATAGAGTTTTAGTTGGGAGGCCGGAGGGAAAAAGACCTTTAGGGAGGCCGAGACGTAGATGGGAAGATAATATTAAAATGGATTTGAGGGAGCTGGAATGTGATGATAGAGAATGGATTAATCTTGCTCAGAATAGGGACCAATGCCGGGCTTATGTGAGGGCGGCAATGAAACTCCGGGTTCTTTAAAAGCCAGTAAGTAAGTAAGTAAGTAAGTAAGTAAGTAAGTAAGTAAGTAAGTAAGCAATCTCTGAATAGTCAATAGCGTAAAGAGCATTGTAAATAAACAGTTTCAGCTGCAATTAAGAGTGTATCACTTGAGTTTGTGTGTTTTGAATTACGCATTGTGCAGAGTTTCTTGATGTAACGTCGCTTTGTAGCCCCCTCTTCCAAAGACACCGCATTGAGGCGTCGCCACCTCATCTGGGTCACACTGCACGCACCCTCGGCAGATCAATATGGCTCCTGGGGGTGGCCGCACGAGAAGCAGGGAATCTCCAGTGATGCTAAGTGTTGCAACACCCACCCACCCACTCCCTCGCTTTTGTCTTAATAAAGTAAATGCTGTTTGGACTGGGATTAATAAGCTTATGTTTGCTACAGCTGCTGGACCACTGTGACGTCATCTCGATGAATAATGTGCGTGGACGAAAATTCGTTTCGCTGTAGTTGATTGTCACCAGCAGTTCCTTTATTGTGCAATAAAATTGAAAGGTGTTCTGCGTTCGCAAAAGTAATTTCCAGAAATGTCAAAATATACAATTTTCTTCGTATTGGCGAAGGGAAATGAGGTTGAGATAGCGATATAGCGATGGTTTTGTGCGTCACTTCTCTGCAGATATTGCTTCCAAAGTTACGACGGCATTATTCCGTAATGTGTTGCTGGAAATTGAAGTTTTCGAGCACAAAATGAGCTTTCAATTCTGTTCGCATCTCGTAGAGCTGTAATTCAATGGCATCTGTGCGTCTCCCTTTTAATTTAAAGTAGTTATTCGGGCTATAGAGTGGTTTATTAGCAACAGCCAATAGTCTTTCACCTCAGGCATACACTACTTAATATGTCTTCAGCCAATGCATAAAGAGTACTGTATATTGCGTGATTTTTATTTCAGAAAAGAAATAGGCCTGTCGGTATTGCGTAATTTTTTAAGATTAGTAGTGCGCGTTATTTTTTTTTATTTTAGTTGGTTATTTAACGATCCTGTATCAACTACTAGATTATTTAGCGTCGATGGGATTGGTCATAGCGAGATGAGGCCGAGGATTCGCCATAGATTACCTTGCATTCACATTACGGTTGGGGAAAATCTCAGAAAAAACCCAACCAGGTAATCAGCCCGTCCCGCGCCATGGCGTCGCGGTCTAAGGCATCCTGCCTAGGACTCGCGTTACGGAATGCGCGCTGGTTCGAGTTCTCATGGGGGCAGAAATTTTCTCATGAAATTTCGGCCAGTGTATGGGACCGGTGCTCACCCAGCATCGTGATGCACTTGGAGAGCTATTATAGGTAGCGAAATCCGGTTGTGAATGCCAGCTATAACGGCTGGGGGGATCATCGTGCTAACCACACGATATCTCCATTCTGGTTGGATGATCGTCCACCTCTGCTTCGGCATGTGGGCGTGAGGCCAGGAGCCGGCTGGTCGGTCTAGGCCCTTCATGGGCTGTAGTGCCACGTATTATTATTATTATTATTATTATTATTATTATTATTATTATTATTATTATTATTATTATTTAGGTAATCAGTCCAAGCGGGGATCGAACCCGCTCCCAAACGCAACTTTAGACCGGAAGGCAAGCGCCTTAACCGACTGAGCCACGCCGGTGGCTGTGTGCGCGTTTTGACATTATGTTTATATTCAAGCAAATGTATAGAAACATAATGAATTGAAGAAGGAACTTCACCCACTGTTCATACAGGGCGTGGAAAAACCACCTTTAAACAATTTATAAGGTGGTTTATGGGACTAAAAGATGCACCTTAAAGTATAAAATCACGAGTTCGAAATGCGGTAATTACTGTGCTGTATGCAAAGGAATCTTTTAAGGAGACACTATAGTGAAATTACTAACTGACATGTTTTTAAAGCTAAATTCGCAAAACTTTTATCAGTGGTGTATCTGGTTAATAATAACACATGTACAAAATTTCATCCCTCTATGATAAGTGGTTTGCATTTTGTTAATATCTTAATAAAATATTGTATCGCTTTATATAAGAAGTCCCTTGCGCCACAATTTACATTATTTTTAACTGATATTCACTTATATAATTCTTTATATACATTGGAACAAACATTACTATTAGATTTTTCTGTACAGCGAATCGGTAAATTATTAGGATTTTTATGATTATTAATATTCTTATTTTTTATTCTTTTATAATAAAAATTCTAGTAATTTACTGATTAATTTTTTATACAGCAAAATCTTATAGTAAGTTTTGACGTGTATGTAAGAATCCATATAAGTGAATATCAGTTAAGAATAATGTAAATTGTGGCGCAAGGGACTTCTTATATAAAGCGATACAATATTTTATTAAGATATTAATAAAATGCAAACCACTTATCATAGAGGGATGAAATTTTGTACATGTGTTATTATTAATCAGATATACCAGTGATCAAAATTTGGTGAATCTAGTTTCATACGAGTAAGTATAGTTCATTATTGTGAACCCTTAAAAATATGGAACTTGGACATTTCAGTTTAGTGTCCCCTTAATAGAAAAAGAAGCATCTTCTGCGGACCTCTGGAAAGAGAACTGAGGAAGAGACTAGTAAAATGCTTTGTGTGGAGTGTTACATTGTATGGAGCAGAAACATGGGCATTCTGACGAAGTGAAGAGAAGCGACTAAAAACATTTGAAATGTGAATACGGAGAAGAATGGAGCATGTGAAATGGACAGACTGAAGAAGAAATTAAGCTGTGCTGGAAAGAGTGGGTAAAAAAGAATACTGCTGAAACTGATCAGGAAGAGAAAAAGGAATTGGCTAAGAAGAAACTGCCTACTGAAGAATGCACTGGAAGGACTGGTGAACGGGAGAAAGGCTCGAGGCAGAAGAAGATATCAGATGATAGACATTAAGATATATATGGCTCATATGCGGAGGCTAGGAGGAAGTCAGAAAATAGGGAAGATTGGAGAATACTGAGTTTGCAGTGAAAGATCTACCCTTGGGCAGAAAACTATGAATGAATGCTCAAGTTTTATAGGCTAATGTGTTTTTTGTATTTATGTGTGTGTGACATAAATCAAACTATAACTTTAATGAAAATAGCTAATCGAAACACTGTGTACACTTTCTAATTGCTAAGGAGATAAGTTAATGAGTACTTAATATGTTCCTTGAAATGTTTGAGTTTACCATGTCAAAATATTCCTATTGATCGCCTTTAATGACAACAAATTATCGAAATGTCTGATTATCCAGAGCATTTAAGGGACTGAGTTCTATAAATTTTGCAAATTGTATTTAATTCATGTTTCTTATTTGTGTCTTATTTTTTGCTTATTACTATCTCCTGCAAATGTAATAGTCGTTACACATAGACATAGTGTACTGCTCTGATTTATGTGCGCTACTGAGTCGAAAAATAATTTGAAATCGTCTCTATTCAGAATTTGTCAATGAAAATTTACTCACCAGTTAAAGTCCCTTCACTTTATCAGGGTTTTAGGAAGATAAGCGTTTTCGTAACAAAGGTCATAATTTTAACTTCCAGTGAAATGAGTTAGTTGTGAAGACATTGTTTATACGTTGTGATTGTTAAGATTCTGAGTTCAGTTTAATATGTTACTTCATAGTTGATAGTGAGCTTCTGTCGATGAATTCCTAGTTTCCCCCCTGAGTTCTTGGATTGCATTTCACTGTATATTTTAAAAAGCGACGGAAGTTGCATGCATGCTATTCGTTTCCGCCTTGAAAAAAAAAAAAAAGCCTTCATCTCTGGCATGGTGCACCAGAAATATTTCACGAATATTCTTGTCTCTGCGACAGGATGTTTGCTGACAACACATTACTCTGTGTCTAACATGACCTTACGCGTATTTCAGACAGCTGCTTGTTATCTTTTTTTCATCATAAGTTACACAGCCTTTGTGTTCGCTGGGAGAAAACTGAGGCTATGGGTTCTATTCCAGTTGAAATCTTAGATGCTTGTCTATTATCAGGGTGATGTCCTAACAGAAGAAGATATCATACTAGGCTATCGTCTACTGTTAAGAGTTTATCTATTGTCAGGTCGAGAAAGACCTCAAATATTGATTTAGACCAAAGTTCTGCGTGGTCAATATGTACGTGCATTGAATGCCTCCATAATAGCTTGCTTCAAATCTTCAATTGTCTGGTATCGATGTTTCGAGACATGCTGCTTAATTATTCCCCAAAAAGAAATCACAGCGCCTTTGCTGCGGAAAATTTCACACAGGACATGGCGCCGAATCATTTTGTGCCGCGACAATGATGGTGCACATACTGATGTTCTTCATCACTAAACAAGCTGGAACGTTAAGTATGAACCATTGTCACACATCTGCTATGACATGTTAAAAATGGATACACATCAACATACAAACAAGTGGGGAGGTAGACAAGACTTTCGGACCTTACTGTATAGCTGTTTTATATCAGTCTCTAAGACAGTCATGTCAATTGATGCCCATAGGCGCAAGTGCGCGCTTTAGAGCTCAGGAGAGCCTGAGCGCTTTACAGCGGAAAGGAGACAGGCGAAAGAGGCATTATATACCGCTTGGTCGAGCTATATACAGGGATGGTCAGCACTGAATCAATAGCTAAAGGGAAGAGAACTTATTAAAACTGTACCCATGCTAATTTTTAGATTTGTCCGAGAAGTATAAGTCCATTATAGGAATTAAGTTTCAATTTTAATCCTCATTTTTCACAAGTTTTTATTTTATTCAAAAGAAATATTTTCTCAACTTATTTTTGTAGAAAAGTGAAATTTACAGATATGTTTATTTAGTAACCTTACAGGTACTGAAGCGATGTTTTCCTAAATCTAATATAAGTATCGTAAATACGTGTTACTGAAGATAGTATACTGAAAACTTTGAAAATATTCGCATGGAAAATATTTGTAAGGAAATGAATAAAACAAAGCAACTATTGTTACTTCATAAACAAAAGATATGTGTCCATGTGTTGTAGAAACGTCAGCTGTATAGCTTCAGAAGATTTCGAGAAAATAATTTAATATTCTGATTATAGGAAGTTGCGCATCAATAAAAGCATACTGCGATAAGAGTTTTGTTATGTAATATTAGTTACAATTAAAACATATACCTACGTAACTTTGCTTTGTATTATAGCATTGTTTTGATTAGTTTATTGATTACTTTTATAAGGCTAAAAATAATATCAATATAAATTCCAGCTTATCATGTCATACTCAATCTCTTATTTTGGGATGTAACTTTCTTTATGAATGATGTGTTTAATTCACTTAGTACAATATAGTTGTATTACTATGGAATCTATGTGAATATTCCTTAACTCTTTATTATGTTATTAACGTTTAAAACACAACTGCAATATTAAGAAATTGGTGTTAGTACTTTTTTCCAGACAATATACGTAATATCAAACAGAACGGAGCCATATAAAAATAACGACATAAAATTTCACTTTCCGTTTGAAGTTTGTGCACCACTGTTTTTTAAGTCCAACAGGCTGCTTATTCATATACATAACCCTTCTTCATTCCATACCTAGCGCTTTATGCCCGCACACGACGTCAAGGTCAGAAAAATGTGCTTGCTTTGACATCACTGCTCTAAGTCATTGTATGTTACAATTTACTCTCGAAGCCACATAACTTTATATGAGTTTGGTTAATATACGTTTCCAGTTCGTATCCTCTTTTAAGAAAAGAGTAACAAGCTGTAATTTGCACGGAGAGTACCGGGCAATTTTTATCCTAATAATGTGTACCGGTATGTGTTTAGATGTCCACGTTTAGTGTAGTGTAGTGTCAAAGTAATGTAGCTACTATATTCTAATTTAAAATTCTTTCACTGGTTTTACTGCTACAAATGCATCTGATATCTGGCTTTGATTTCCGCTAGCGAAGTGGAATTTTGTCGTCCTCTCATAGAAACTGGATATAATATGTGCTTTGTTATCTTTTGAGGACGATATTTCCGCCTTTCTGACTACACGACCAGGTTGTCTGGCTACTTGGGAATGTCCGTTATTCAAAACTCTCACAAATTAAGGCCAAAGGTTGATGATGTTGAATTAAAGTATTTTTCTTCCCGTATATTCGTGCACTAAAATAGTATCTCTTAAATGATGCCTTGCAGCCTTTTTTCTCGTTCGTTAGACACAGATTGACGAGTGCGGGTGAAAGTATATGTGTCACCGAGCGAATGAGTCAGTTCATCCGAGTGTGTTATTCCTAACGGGAGAGAAAGTTTTTCTTTTTGTTCATGTTTTTGGAGCTAGAGACAGAGCGTGGTTAATGAGATGTCAGCTGTTTTATTATCGAGAGTTTGTCACCTCATCTGTATCTTGCGGTCAGGTCTGCCTCTTCTAGTCTGTAGTTCCGTTTCCTGGGAGAACAAATTTTCTTGCCTGTTTATCTGCGTCGGTGTCTCTTGTCCCTTCAAGGCATTTAAAGTTCGAAAGTTTTTATGGTCGTGCTATGCCATAAAATGCTAGAGAACATTTAAGAAGGGCAGATCATTTTTATGATAGTGGCTGATAAGGGCAGAACGCTTCTGCAGCGCCATATACAATATTCGCCATCAAGTTGAAGGGTGTATTTAATTGGTTTTATACTTCCCCATTAAGGAGTTCCGCTAAGTGTCACATAGTGACCTCGAATTATGCTTATTTCATAGTTAATTGAAGTTATTGAGTAATAAAACAACTTCAAACCTTAAGAAGCATGAAATGTAGAAGGTGAGAGGATATAACTGTTAAATCTAGAGGCGGTACTTTATGCGGAAATAAGACAAAAATATAATATCAGTTTAGTCTCCAATTATGGGGCAAGACTCAGAAAATAATGGTCAAATAGGCTATGGTAGTATTTAAAGTAAAACTTTGACGTTGTGGAGAGGATACAGCTGTGGATTTCAATTCTTCTTCTATTATGGACTCTATTCTTTGCCAATGAACATTATATATATTATATATTATATATGCTATATATATACATATATATCCCTCTACTGCATGAGTTATTTTTTTCTCAAATAAGGTTCAGCTGTTTTATTGGCGCCATAGACGCAGAGATACCAGCTTCTTAAATTTCCTTCGACTCTGTCTTCGTTGCTAACTTCAGAGCGTTGCCTCAGAGCAACAGAATGCATACAAACATCACACAGAAAAAAAAAATGAAAAGTATTATGTTGCTTTGAGGCAACACTATGCAACACTATATATACACACACGGTCTTACTAATAAACCGTGTATAGTTTTTATACGAGACATTCAGGGTTGAGACAGGAAACGTTACTAATAAACCATGCATAAGCGATGGATGTATAAACAGTCTGTAACTTTACATGGGAATTGCTTTGCAGTAGTTATATATACGAAACCCCTTGTATAAGCGTTGTATATACTTAGAGAAAAAATGGCCGCCCCTCTAACAGCTGTTCGTATCGACTGTCATTTTATGAAGATGGTGGCCTTGTAACCACAGAAGAACAAACCAAAGAGCACAGAATAATTAGAATAATATTGTTGTAGCTTGTACTCTTTGACCAAAATATAGTGTGGTAATCGATCAAAGCCAGTTGTACTATCAGTACTTAACACGGCACACTAGAGCGCTCTACCGGATGCAATAGAGAACTTCAGATATTCTATTACCTTTCGTAATGAAGTAATGACGAAAGTATGACGTAGCTGTGTAACAGTTATACTGTTATACACGACATATGTAGTGATTATTAGTAAGAAATTCACATAGGATTTATAAACGAGCTACTCACTGTATAAGTATAAGACAGTTAAACGTCTGTATATAGAATTTTAATTAGTAAGACCGATAGTATATATATATTTATTTAATCTGGTAGAGATAAGGCCATCAGGTCTGTTTCCTTCGGAGTAAAGGCGGTGGGCAGTTAGAGCTGACATCCCTGATGTCTTTAGTGTTGATTGTCTATTTCCTTAGGGGTAAAGGCGGTGGGCAGGTAGATGTGACATTCCTATTGCCTCTAGTGCTGAATTTTACAAATTGTTAAAAAGGTGTAAAGACAGATAGAACTCGATTCTTTCAAAATCAGTGTAATAGGAAAAGGTACATGTTAAATATTTAATCATACAGTCAAAACTGGCCTTCAAAATCAAAATCAGCGGTTTTTTTGAAAAAAAAATCTTTCTTTTGATACGTTGCGAATGTACCTTGTAATTCGGTGCATTGTATTGTGAAGAAATGTATTTTATGTAATTATTTTTTTCCGCTCACTGATAAATGATTATTTTATGTTAAAACTTGTACAGTATAATGTAAATTGAAACATGTAATGTTAGGCAATTATATTTTGTATTTGAAATCCATTGTATATATTATATTTGTAAATGTGAACATTTATTTTGTGTCCTACTGTGACTGAACGTTTACATGTTGAGGCAAGGAGTAACTGCACTCTCAATCACCCATTCACCTCCATCTACACAACACAGTGGTCCGTGCGTTTATAACCTAATGCGTTTTGGTACCCTGCGTCGCAGTCTAGTCATAAGAGTTCAGTCACAGACGGAGATGCCACAAATACGAGTATGAACAATGGAGCTAGGGGTGGATGAGAACAAGTGCTGAATGAAAGAAGCTAAAACTGGATATGTAATCATAATCTGATTTCAGATAATTGTCAATGGTAAGTGTTGTTCTTACAGTGACTATCAAAATGCTTACAGAGAATTAAATTGTGACATAACTGTACAGCAAATGGAGGGGATTGTTATTGGCGTTTTTTTCCTCGTATGGCGCTGCCTATTATTTTAAATAATAAATTCAGTTCTCTTCCGTTATTTTATAGATCCGGTTCGGTATGTGAAAAACAGTTAGAAGGCAAATAATGCAAGCGTAAAAAACAGGATTACGCAGGGAGGTTGTGAACCTTGCTAAAATAAATTAATTTTTATTGTGTTCCTGTAGTTGGGATGATATGTGAACTTTGAATCATTACACGTGTCATTTGTAATAAGTTTGTCATATTTTAATGGCTACGTGCTTCTCTTCTATGTATGTCACCGGTACATCTAAATTATAATTAATCACCTTGGTAGCTCAGTTTGCAGAAGTCTGAACGATAACTGCGGTCCCGAGATCAAATTTCGGCTACGGTTGTGACTGAATCCAAAGTTCTGAGGGTTTTTCTCGGATTTCTCCTGTTTTCTCTTCATTCGATAAACAGCCTTCACAATTCTCCTTTCATTATCAACTCCGTCTCGAAAAACAGGACATTACCTGTGTTTGTGTGACGCTGAATCGGCCGATCAACGTAGTAGGTGTTCCTCACAGTCTGCCTGAAGATTGGTAGATGGCAGTGGTAATGGATACTAAGTGACACATAGATCAGCGTCCCGAAATATTGCTTTCCTCCTGACGGGAATATGACGACTTATATAGATCTATCTGTTAGGTACGGAAAACCACCATCAGAGATATGGTATACCGTTGTCCATCGCTGTGGAGTAACGGTTAGCATGTTTAAGAGTAAGAGAAGCGAGCTCTGGTTCTACAAATTCTTGTTAGATCAAAAGGTACTGATTTGGCTTTTTTCCTAGGTTTTCCCTCGACTAATTGAAGTGGATATTGCTAGGCAACCTTCGACGTTAGACTTCGGACTCATTTCTCCATCACTTTTTCACGTGCCACTGTCTTCATTATCTTAGCCCAGGTTAAGTTCACGGTGCAGCGTGCTGTAGTACAAGGGCTCGACCTTCGGCGACAATATCTTTAATAAGTAGGCTATTTCCTGAACGGCGGCTGGCGACATACGGAAGGGACTGGCTTAGGGACGAGCAGGGTTGTTTTCTCGAAACCTGGGCATGCTGCGAACCTTAGTGTAGGCAGCCGTTGTTGATTGGGAATGCGCCCAGTTCGAAGGTTACCACTAGGGCTAGGATTTTGAAATCATGAAAAAAGTCCTAAAACAATGCATTTATGACCTAAAAATCTTTAAAAAATGCCCTAAAATTGATCTTACATAATTACCTTAGTAATAGGAAAAGGGGTTTTGTACTACTTAATATTTAGACTAGTGTAGGGTGCTATTCATAGACATTTCGCAGCACGCGCTACGAGCGTACTAAGCTAGCCCCGGCTATCCACTGGTTACTAGTACAGAATTCAAATCATATCCTATCGCTAACACTGGTTTATGAATACGAAAAACGCTGATCATCCACCGGAAGCCCGCGCTAAAAATGTCTATGAATACGGCCCGTACTAATTAAATTAAATTTTACATAATTTTTTCTAAGTAGTACACTTTAATTATTTTATCTGATGTAGTTTCCATGTATGATGGTTCACCTCTGCGTCGGCATGTGGACGTGAGGTCAGCAGTCGGCTGGTCGGTCTTGGGCCTTCATGGGCTGCAGCACCATGGATTTACTTTACTATTAGTTTCCGTGTAGTCTACTACAAGGCCACTCTTATCTGGAACTAGCAGGTATAGAGGAGTCTATATTGAAGGGGTGGTTGGACTGATCCATTGCGTGGGGTGTACTACGTTAAAATGACAATATTTGTGTAGAAAAAGATTAAAATATTATACAAAATTATGAGTATTAATGGACAAAATATGTGAAGAAAGTATAAAAGGAAATAAACATTATTTTACATTAATAATGGGGATTTATGGCCAAAATTAAATGAAAATGTCTAAAAAAATGACCCAATAAAATAAAAGATGCTCTTATGAGTTGCAACAGGCAAAAAATGCAACAAAAAAAAGCCCTAAAAATATGTCTTAAAACACTCAGTTTATTACATAACACATAAATACTAAAGCAGCTATGTTTCTGGCTTACTAGAAAAAAAGATGCAATTTCATCAAAATCGTAGCCCTAGTTATCACAATACGTGGTACAGTCATTAAGTTCTGACACTGACGCCTGAAGGGTAGGCACCCACAAGAATCTGGATGTCTCCAAAAATGCCGCGTGATACGGCGTACACTTAAACAGATCGACATCCTCCCTCAATATAGTCGCCGTTGGCCGCTATGCACGTCTGCCAACGTTGGTGTAGCTGCTGGAAGCACTGCTGAAAGATGTTGGCAGGAAGACGCCGTATGGCTTCTCTTGTGGCAGTCATGACCTTTTCGGCCGCATAAAAATTACGCCCACTTAGGATTGATTTCATGAGGGGAAAGAGAAAAAAAATCGCATGGTGCGAGATCAGGTGAGTACGGAGGGTGTGGCAAAACAGCGACCTGTTGCCTTGCAAGTTCCTCTTGGACAAGGATGGAGCGATGTGCAGGGGCGTTGTCGTGTAGAAACAGCCAATTCTTTCTATGCCAAAGCTCAGGACGCTTACGACGAATTGAATTGCGTAAACGGCCAAGAATCTCTTTGTAGAGGATCTTGTCTACAGTTGCACCTTGTGGGATGAATTCTATGTGAACAATTCCGTTTGAATAAAAAAAAAAACTGTTAAAGCATCACCTTGCCTTTTGATCTGTCTTGTTGCGGATTTTTCTGTCGTGAAAATAATGGCGTTTTCCAGGTGGCGGATTGTCGCTTCAGTTGCGGATCGTAAAGGAAACACCATGTTTCGTCTCCAGTTATGATCGGTTATAGCAGTTTCGCCTAATTTCTGACAGAACGTGACGTTTGCCCGTTGCTCAAACTGCAACATACTCGAGTTCCGACGCGCGCATTCAAATCACCGTCACAACAATGACCGTAGTTCTGCTTACACTATATGCACGTAACTGTATGATGCTGGGACGAGAGACTAACTGACAAGGTACCATATCACGGCGCCACTTATTCGTTCTAGTGCACCACACCGCCACTATGCCCTCAGTCTCAGAACTTAATGAATGTACCACGTAGATCTTCTAGGTCGTAGTGCTGGGTCGTAGCATGGCATAATGATGCAGCCGGCTTAGCTGAAACACAGTCGTCATGCAACTCAGTCCATTGCGAGTGCACAAAGAAGCTTATTTCGGCTGAAGTGCTCATAGAAGTTGCATGTTCTTCGTGATAAGCATCTCAATACTTCTATACGTCTAAAGGGTTAAAAGAAAGATTGCTCATAACCGGTGTTTTCAGTGGATTCTTATGATTGTTCTCAGGGGAAAGCCACATATAGGGCAGAAAATTGTAGGTAGGTTTGACATCGACCTTCACAGCATTCTCTGTTTTCGAAAGCAAGCGGAAATGATCGATCAACCGTCTTTTGAGGGAGTAAACATCGCCTTCAAGTGCGTGTGGCTCCGTAAATATTGACGAAGGAACGGAAATGCAAGCACCGAGTCGTTGCAAATAAATGTTGTGGAACGAAGTCGTTTCGAAGCGTTTACACTAAAATTCTCTTCTGGTTCAGAGAACATACGATCGCTCCAGCCGCAGAATGGCATGGTAGTTTCACATTACGAAGGTTCTGAGTTTGATTCTTGAGATAAATTTTTTTGTAATATTTGGACTGTTTTCCGGGGAGGGGTGTTATCATTCGGCCACCTATGTATGTGTCTCTGTGTCCTCTAGAGTGACTTTCATGTATGCATTACAGCATATGATTACTTTCACCTTAAAAATGGTTCAGTAAGCAATCGCAACCGATCAGTAAAGTGGTTCAAAGAATGCCAGGCTTACTTTTAAAAATACTGTTTTTGGTTAAGAAATGTACACAATAGTACATTATGCAACGAGCCTATAATGGTAGTAATTAAGACGCGAGTAGGTTTGTTTATCAAGCGAGTTTCATAATTTTCATACGAGCGTCTTAATTACTATTATAGGCAAGTTTCATATGACTTTTTATGCTCGACCATATTTCTAACTTGAAATTATTCATAAGTAATCATGTTATGGTTATGTAAGTGAGGAGCGGAACTGACATGAATTGTGAGATGTGTGCAGACGCGAAAGTATTGATTTTTTCCGAGGAACGAATGTCATTGACCTTGATATAATCTAGAGAATAACATGAACATTAGTCTTGATATAACCTGGAAATTGATTTAGAATTGAAAAACGAGATGACAAATTGAATTTATTTGAATATTATTTACAGTTAACGCTAATTATAGTAACAGAACATAATCTTCTGCGACAGTATTGGATTTCCAGCCTCCGTGACTTTTCGCTAGTTTTCTTTCGATTGCATATCCGAGAATAATCGATACTTGCGCTTTTATAATGGTACAAAGGTGATTTCTCATTGGCTGAACAACTGAACTATAATGAATAGGTGTACTTTAATGAGGTGCATTAAAGGGCTATTACCAGGTGTATAATTACTACATTTCGGCGTGGTCGAGCATAAAATAAATTAAACTGGTTCAACAATTGCTTTATTGATAAATGTATAATGTAGTTAGTAATTAAAAGTAATTATAAGAATTTAGGACCATCCTGGTTCAAACCCGACCATCTCTCGATTTGCAATCGAATACTCTACCAGTGAGCTATACCAGCGCTGCTTTCAATATGATAGAAGTTTCAGTATTAGAATGAAGGAGAATACAGCAGTGAAGAAGTGGGGTAAATTGTCTCTTTACAAGCACGGACAACATTAGTATATGGTACATGTTTGAAATGATTTTATTTTGTTCGTACGGTTGCTAAACTATCTGCGGCATCGTTTCGCAAGCATTCCTATTCAAATAAAATGCTATTTTTATCCCTTGTGTCGTAAATAATTATTCTTAGAGGAGGAACTTGAATGAGTTTACCCTTCTTGACGTATCTTATGATTGCAGTCATATGTCGGATTTCGTTGACCTTAGAGAATGTATAATAACGCTCTTGGTCACAGTGCAGTAGGACTTTCTTACGCCTCCCAGAAGCTACAAGAAAAAATAAAAATATATTAATTTCGTTTAACTAAAATTTGGGATCACGTGTAATTACGAAAGTTCTGTACATTACACTCAGTACATTTTTATCTAGTTAGGCTATATAGCGACTCTATACCAACTGTGCCAATATAAAACAAATTAGCCTATTGTAGTGGACGATAATCTGAATATAGACGATATTAAACAGAGGAGTTTGCGTTGGATTGGACACGTTAAAAGAATGCCAGAAGAAAGACCGCCTAAATTTATAATGGAATGGGTACCAGGGGAATGAAGAAGAAAGAAGACTCCTAAAAGACTTGGCTGGAAGGAGTTGAAGCAGCAATTAAGTACAGAAATTTAAAAGAAGACGAAAAGATGGACAGAAGGGAATAGCGTTCGGGCACCAAAAGACGCTGACAGCTGTTATGAAACTGTTTATGCCTGCAAGTATATAGAGTGGATCGGGGGAAGATGCCCGACTTTTTTCTTATTGAAAATTTAAGATACTCTTCATTTAGTTTTTAATTTCATATTGAAATTTTATCAAAGTCTGGAAGGTATTTTGAAACTATATTTTTGGTAGAAAACAGAAAACATTAATTACCTTGTTTATAGATACAGGTTTTCTTCTTACCTGCGCTGTAGGCATCTTTCCCTGATAGTCGTGTAAGATGGCTAATGCAATTAACACATTTACTCATTTATGTATTTTACCTGAACTTGGTTTGATACATGTATATAACAAAATAGACTTAATCTAAAGCTCATAGACACTTTCTCAATCGTTTATCACTACTTAGCAACACAGTCATTGCACATATTTTATTGCCGTGTGCAAGACTCGTGAAATCTCTTCTTGCACACAATGAATTCAAGCCAGTGCATTTTTTGTCATCATTCTTTTTTAGGAGGCGTTAAAGGGTACGGTAAGAAATCCCGTATGCTTGTGATGCTCTAAAACAGTTCATATTCCCTGTCCTAACATGTTCCATCGCAAGTTGAATACTGTCCTCAATTCACTGACCTTAATCAGAGGACCTTACGTAATGTTTACGCATTCCCCGCAATAAAACAAAAAATAAAACTCTTGCAACAAGTTGCCATCTTACCCCGAAAAAAGTGATAATCTTCCCCAAGTATCGGGGTAAGATGCCTAGTGCTGTGACGCAACCTAAGATGGCGGAACAAGGTCGTTGGTTGTTAACAATACAAACTTTAGAACCTTTACTGCAATATCCATTACAAAGGTTCGACAGTTATTACGAATTCAAGGATGTATTAAAATTTTAACATACCTTTGCACTTATTTTATAGCAGGAAAATGAGCTATTTTCTTGCTTTTCTGCTTTTCGCAACAGTAACACTTGGCAAAATGAGTTAGTTTCCACTCTACAAACATTCAGCTATCTCAGTGATCATGAAGACATGTGCGTGGCGTTCTCTCTTGGAAGAATGTGAAACTACAAAGAAATAAGCATCTTCACCCGATAGTCATCTCCCCCCGATTCAGTCTACCATACGTACGTACTTACGTACGTACATACATACATACATACATACATACATACATACATACATATGCATACACACACACGTGTCACCTCCGGGCCATTTATTTTTACCTACTTTCGCACATGTAATCCAGTTCGCCCAATCAGATTCCAGGGAGAAATTGTCCGTTCTCTTAATAATACGAATGAGTCCACTAATATACCATGGGGATATATTAGACAGTTTCTCTAGTCGGCTATCTAATTGGTAGCGCAAGTTCTAAATAACTATCACTATGGCAGGTAATTCGCGTTGTTGTTTAGAACCCAGAGTAGTATAAAAGTCATATGTGCTCCGTTCAGCTTAACAAACAATGTTTATTATCTGGTCTGACCACGACCTTGTATACTCTTGCATTTCCATATCGGCATTAGTAGCTACTTTTATGGCAACTTTATTTCCTGTTCTTGTTGACGGGGCAACCAGCCAACCAATATCTGTGCAAGAGAGATACCCATCTGGCTTCTTATACAGGAAATTCTGGATTTGATTCATGTTGTTGTGTATTATATTTTAAAATTATTTTATTTAGCAACTGTATTCAATTTTGACAAGAGTACTGTTGAACACATAGTAATAATCTACTCATCTTTGTTAGTATAAATATATCTGGTCTAAGGTAGGGCTGGCATCGTGAGCGGAACTAGACTCTAAACGAGGACGCTTAATATTCATCCGTTCCTGAATCAACGCTGCGCGGTGTTCGGCGGGAAAGAAAGGGGATGAAGAGAAATCATATGGCTCCCCGTGAGAGAGTAGAATCCGCTTTTGCTGCCCAGCCCTGGTTTAAGGCATCATGCATTGGACTACCGTTACGGAATGAGTGCCGATTCGAGTCTTCAAGGAAAAAGAAATTAATTTTCTCATGAAATTTCGTCCTCTGTATTGGGCCGGCGCCAACCTAGCGTCTTAATGAATTTGGAGAGCTACACTAAGTAGCGAAATCCGGTTTCAAAGCCAACTTCATATTATAATGGTATAGGATCATCGTGCAAACCACAAATTACTTTGTATTGGTTGGATGATAATTCACATTATTTTTTATATTTTCCTCGTCCTCTCGAGAAGAGTGTGTTCAATTGAAGGGGTCAGAGTCATAGTGGGCGAAGCACCATCAATTAAAAACGGAGAAAACAAGGGTTAAAATTAACTGCTTACCATAATTCAATGAAACATATAGTAAATAATATAAAGTGTGGACATTAATACTAAATTATATGTCAGTTTTCATTAAACTATGGTATTCACTTATCTTTAACCCTTGCTTTCTCCGTTTTTAATAAATGGCACTTGGCCCACTTTGGCTCCGAACCCTTCAATTAACGGTAGTAGAAGAAAAATTAGCTTCTGTATTACAAATCTTTCAAATTCATTCATGATGCGAGGTAAATAAATATGGAAATAATAAATATGTAATAAATAAATGAATAAATAAATAATTAAGTAAACAGATAAATAGATAAATAAATAATAAATCAATCAATCAATCACCTCTTTATCCTATAGCTACATCGGTAGCTACTTTGAACTTGAAGAAAATATTTATTTATTTGTTCAGTGCGGAAAATCAGACGTAATGTAAATGTTTGAGAATATTAGTTATGTTTGTCGGGATTTTATACTGTATTTTGATTTGATCTACTCTTGTTTATTGCTGTTAGAATGTGTGTCGTGTTGTTCTTTCTCAGAAAACTGAACAACATGTATCATTATTGCTATTTGTCTTTTTCTTTTTTTTATAAAGAGAAAACAGGTTCGACTCCCGTCTAAAGTAATCTCTTACCGTTATTCTACGGGGCAAAGAAATGCGCTAGGTTATCTGGAAAACACTGTACAAGGAGCTTCAATAGTGGAAGCGTTGTTACTGTAGATTAATTGATTTATTCACTTACAGGCGTTCGATGTTGTTCACCTTCATTGCTCTGAGTCGTCCGTACAATATTGAAGGCAATTATGCATGACAGATTCCATAATAATGAAAGCATCCTTTGAGCGTAGTTTCAGAAGACAGGAGGAAGTGGGAAGACCGAGAAAAATATAGCGTGAACAACTTAAATTAAATTATGCTTTATTTAACGACGCTCGCAACTGCCGAGGTTATATCAGCGTCGCCGGTGTGACGGAATTTTTCCCCGCGGGAGTTCTTTTACATTCCAGTAAATCTACTGACATGAGCCTCTCGCATTTAAGCACACATAAATGCCATCGACGTGGGCCAGGATCGAACCCGCAACCTTGTGTACAAAAGGTCGCGAATAACTTCAACATCCTGAGAAGGTTAAATAATCTAGAATGCTTGATGTCGAGGGTTACTATGGTGTTGGTGATTATGGTGAAAATGAATAGACTATTATAAAAATACCAATAATGTTTTTAAGTTTTTACGCATGATAACATAGTACAAGGTTTATTAGATAAAAGATAATTCGTATTGATATTATTTTTTACTGCTTGCTTACTGTGTCCCATCCAGTTTAATTCTACTCGTCATTTCAATATTAAACCACATTTCAACAAAGCCCATATTAAGAATTATGGAATAGACGAACTTTCGGGTAAGTTCATTATTACGATCTGTATATTGATTATTTATTTATATACTGTTAAATTAAGGACATCACTCGTTGTGTTCATTTTGTATTGAAATGAATAGTGACTTTCAAGGTTCATTACTTAAATGCTACAATAGTAATATGCGTTACAAGAGCGGTATGTTGAAGTTTTCATGTTCGAGGAAAAGTTTGAAAAAGCGAAACGTAGTTGAGCTTTTTTAATTTCCGAGAATTGAAAGAAATCATACCGCTCGTGTATCGTACATTATTTTGTGCGAAGATCGTTTATTACCTACCTGAAAGAGGAATTTCTATTTAGTTGCAATGAAATCTCCATCTTGGTTTCTGTTCAATGACGGCGAATTTGCAAAACAGAAATATCTATCTTCAACATTGTTGCTTTAAAATGTTTTCTGTGTTTACTATACTCCAGCAGACCGTGATATACGTCTGTCTCCCCCCCCCCCCCAGTCTATAAATGCGAACTTAAAACAAACGGTAAGGTTATGTAATGATTTATTTTTCATTTTAATATTTTAACAATGTTATTTATATAACATATTGCAGTAATAACATCGGCATCTGGAATCTTGTTGATTTTTTCACGGCTTCCTTAATGTTACTTGCATCACGAATGCAGTAACTTTAGTGGAGTTGTAGATTTTACTTAATTTTTGCAAATATTTAAAAACAATAATTAACAGTGCAATTTAGGTGAAATTGCAGTGGTAAGTTTCCAATTTATAATTATTACTATATTGAACGTCTCTAAAAATAATGTTAAAAGCCTAAAGCAGTAAAATCAATATGTCACTTAAGCGGTAAGAAGAGGGAAATTGTTATGTGTGTTAGGTTGGGAATACTGAATGTGGAATTTTAGACTTTCCGCGGATTGGTTTTGTGCGGTAACCAAGCAAATACGCACGATCTCGCACAAATTTATGTTTCCGTAGGTGAAAATAGTTGGAAAGTTTTCGGAAATCTAAAGCAGGCTAGGTGCAAAGAAATCGCGAAGAAACTACCGATAGGAAATCTAGCGTAATTGTAAACCTTGAAACGAGTTAACGTATTATAAATACAATGAATTTATTACAATCCTTTTTGAAAATTATAGTGCCGCCACTGATGGATCTTCCATTCTAGGCAGTAGTCGATCATCCCCAATAGAAGTGGAGTGAGGCTGACGTCATATTTCCCCTACTTATGAGTTCTGCAGGCCTGCTATAGGCCTTTCCGTTCCGCTAAATGGTGTACAATTGTTGAGTGCACTATTGGAATGATTCTCAGAGGTTCCGATTAGTTTACGACATTGTGTAATGCCTGTGAAACATGTTATGAGGTACACAGTTAAGGGAACTTAATTATGAGAGATTCTATCGTATACTTTAGTCACATAAGTGGGTGTATTTATTATACTGTAGATTGCATTGCTGTCAAGGCTGAAGAGCCGATGTTGTGGTGGCATTCAAACACTGCAAATTGCAGGCCAATTAAGTCGTGCAGTTCTAGTCTAATACTTAATGGTTGGTGGTATATGGAATGATGCATTGAAGGGATATCCAAAATCTGCAACAAATCGTCAGTCTGTGCTTTTGGAAACAAATCGTGACCAATGTCTCAAGTTGAAACAATTCGGTAAAGAGTATAAAGTATATCTTGGTTATAGCGACCACGATTAGTGTACGACACTTCGACTTGAACGAGAGTAGGGTTTTATCTGTATTAAACAAATGTGATTTATTATTTTTATAACGCCATATTTTTAATAATTAACTCATTTATGGCGACATTTAGCAACAGTGTAAATTATTTAAACAAATCGTGTTCTGAGTTCTGTAGGCTACACTAAACGGAGAATGTCGCTGAGAGGAATTTGCAGTAGTTGGTAGTGTTATTGGTGACCAGCAACTGTTTTGAGTTACTGCGACAAAAGCATTTTGGGAGCCAAGAACTGTAATTCTAAGAAAAGTAGATAGAGTGTGGGGTACATCAAAATCTTTCTTCTGTCGTGGCAGCAACACATTAAAAACAATAGCAGACTGTGTTTGGTACTGTACTGTAACTTTAGACATTCAATTTTCAAACAGGCGTTACATACAAGACAATGCAGCAAAGTGCTAAGAAAGTACTGTAAATGTTTAAAGTTTGGAAATTAAAATGATGATATAAAAATCGCGAATTGTAGAAAGAAAGCTGATGAGTGCCGTGAAATTGGTTTGGTTGAAGAAGAATTGGGGATGATTTGCAAATACAGTATTTTGCAAGTTGGAAGCAGAAAAATTACACATTTCAAGCCAATTTATTGTAATTCTATATATAGGTCACTTGGACAGAATTTTTCCAGTATGATACCGGTATTATTAAATAGTAACTCGATGTTTTTATTATGTATATAAACCTCCTTTTCTATTAACGTTACGAAGCCACGTCTTAGGTCAGGTGGTAGCGCGTTTGGCTTTCGATTCTGAGCTGCACTCAGGCGTCGGTTCGATTTCCGCGTGAGGGAATTACTTGGTTGGATTTTCCCAAGGTTTTCCCCAACTGTGAGACTAATGTCAGGTAATTGATTGCGAATTCTTGGCCTCTTCTCGCCAAATACCATCTCGCTGCCACCAAGTCCATTAACGTTAAATAACCTAGTAGCGCATACATAATTGTTAAAGTGAGTGGTCGGTATCACCCACAGACCAACCACAGAATTGTTGCTGTCGGTGGTTTAGCGCAACTCGCACAGTGCGACACGCAGACCACTTGCCGCCGACATCGTATCCTTGGAAACGACAGACGCTTTCTTGGCAAATAGCAAGCTTACGGTGTGGTTGTCTGTGGTCGATATGGACTTCAAGCGACCACAAAAAAGAAGTCCGCGTGTGGTCGTTTCCGCCGACAGCACAACCAAGCACAACCACACAAAACTGCAAGATAATCGCAAAGTTGTGGTCCGTGTGAGTTGAGCCTTAGCGTTGTGGCAGATATCTATGCAAGAGCAATTCTGTAAAAGGCTACCGTTGAAGACAATAAAATTGAGGACAGGCGTAAGGCAAAGGATATGTCGCGTCTATGGCTCAAGTGCTAGCGCGTTCGTCTTCCACCCAGGCGGCCCGGGTTCGATCCCCGGCCAAGTCATGTTGGAATTTGTGGTGTACAAAGCAGACGTTGCAGAGGGGTTTTCCCGGGGTACTCCTGTTTCCCATTAAAATTCCGCCAACACTCTCCACCTCCCCCTCATTTCATCTATCATCTGTAATAGTAAAAATAGGATGGGTGAAGTCTGGGGGGGGGGTAGTACGTGTTTCCGATACCGATGTAGGAAGGACTTGGGTCTGCGACCCCCTGGGGCTTATCAGGCTACTCATGAGCGGTTGGAACTTGACTCTATCAGGGGCTGAGGCAGAATGGTCCACCTGTCAGCGTCGTATTCACGAATGCCACTGAAATCATCCAACTAATCTCATATGTAAAGAATTTAATGTTTTGAATATCAAGCAAATTTATATGTATACTATTTTGAATCACTACCATAAATATCAAGCCAAATTTATATCATCCGATCATAGCCACAACACAACAAGATACAATATTTCGCTTCCCCTCATTGAACCAAAATGTAAGACTGAAGCAGGTCTAAGGCACAGTTCTAATTACGGTCCAAGATTATATGACCATTTTATAAAGAGGAATCCTAAACTAAAATTATTAAACAATATGTACATTATTAAAAAAACAAGTGCTTGAACTGTTTTTTAAATTATAATCATGTAAATTCTTATCCTTTATTTATTTTTCTGTCACTTTAACAATGTTGTATTCTTAACTTAGTATGTTTGTATATAGGCTATGTACCGTTTGTTTGTTTTTGTTTTTCTTCTTATTCTTTTTAAAATGTTATGTGTAATTACAGTTACAGTTTTATCACAGTTGTGATTATTATTATTTTATTTATTTATTATTGTTGTTTTCTTCTATCCAGTTTTCATTATTGGTCACACCCGACCTCAAGAATCTTCCTTTTTTTCGGACGTGACCCAGTTACATTGTATTTATGCAATAATTTGTAATATGTATTTGACTGTGAGATTGGTAATCAATTTCGAATTTTGAAGAATATTCGTATACGAGTATTACAATACTATTGTAAAATCTTTGTTATTAAAAAAAAAAAAAGATAACCTGTCGGACTTAGATAGTCATCTCATATACAGAGCGCACAAGGGCCAAAGCGCACTTACGTGTACAAACCCGTCCTGAGTTCAGCCCTCGTAAAACAAAGCCAAGGGACGTCGCATCCCATAATGGGCAGACTTATAATATTGACTCCCCCCCCCCCCCAAATTCAAACCTGATCCTCTAGATTCGTAACCGGAAGTCACAGAGAAAGAAAAATTACACTCCAACAGGATTTTGACTAGCTAGCACGTCACTGTATTGGTAATGATTCAATACTAATGAATGGTGCCTATAGGGTGTGTTAATGATTTAAGAAAAGGAATATCGTAATTGAACTGTGCAAGGAGCATCGAAGGAATAACCGATTTATTGCACTTAATGACAGATTGCTGGTCTGCACGCCTACCATTTACTTGATCAGTGAGCATGGCTGCAAATCAACCTGTGCGGCGTGGTGTGAAATTGACAGGTACACTTCAAAAATTAAGATTCTGCAGCCTGCAGTGTATGAACGCTGTGGGGAGCAACAAACCAGAGACGAACTAATTGCGATGTCATCATCAGCAGATCTGTACAGGGTGCAGAACAATTCCACCGACAGACTGTGGGAGGTACTACATGGGGTCAAGCTAAGTAGTTCCTAACAAAGAACCTATGTCCGGAAACCTCACCCTCGTTGTCAGGGGGTGTCTTTATAATGCAACGCGCTGCACATTGTACTCCATACTCATAATGGATTGTGAATTACCTTTATACAGTAGTAGAAAGTTTCGTCGAAATATTGCATCTACTACTACTACCACCACTACCACTACTGCTAGTACTACCGCCACTACTACTCAGACAATCGTGGATTTTAACAATCATAAATTTGTATATACTGTATATGATCTAGTACTTTACACTCGACAAAATATCGACAATTACTCATTAGTGGCCAATATACATGATCATGAAATTAGAAATAGTGAACAAATTAATATTCCATGTTGTGGATTACACAAGAGCAACACAAACTTTTTAATTATGGGGATGAAATTATATAATAAGCTCCCCAGTCAATATTATAAATTACCAATCAATAGCTTCAAAACTATATTTTACAATTGGTTATTAAATAATCGTTTTTATTCTGTTGCTGAGGTTTTCAACACAAATTTTTATGAAATTTCATTTTAATAAATAAGTTTAATTGCAATTTAGTTAGTTTTCTTTAATCTAAAAGTCTCAAATTACTTCAGGTTTTCATTGTATTATTTAAATTTACTGTTGCTTTTATTAGTGTTTTTTAAAATGTATTCATATGTTTTTCAATGTATTCTGACGAAGCTAAAACTGTATGTCTAATGGCCAAGTAAATTGAATTGAATTGAATTGACTACTACTTCTACTATTACTACCAGTATTAGTGCTTAACTGATGCTACTGCTGCTGCTGCTATTACCATATTTACTAGAATAACTCTTCAGATTTTTAGGGTATTTTTTTTTTTCAGAATTTTATTTTCCTTTCGTAATTTTCTCCTCTTACATTAAAAAAATGGTCACGTATTTTATCTCCAAGAACGGCTTTTGCCAAGCGACCAAATAGGCCCTATCGTAAAAATACGAATGCCAAATCCAAAATCGTCGGTACCTTCTACCGTGAAAAGCGCCGATGATTCCTCTGAAGACATGGGAGATGTTCTTAAATCCGTTGTCTGAATGAAGTAGTGGAGTGTAAAATACATTTAAGTTCGTTACATAATTAGTGAGTTAATTTGATGTGAATGTTTTACGTCCAAAATTTAAAATCGTGATCTCAGATTAGTCAAGTTCAGACTAAGAGCATTACAGCACACTCCATAGACAGCACTTCACTAATCTCTTCACTAGTTCTTTTTCCAGAGGTCCGCAGACGATGTTCCTTTTTCTATTAAAAGCTTCCTTGCCATTGCTATCCTTATTTTGACTTCCTGGCAGCAGCTCATGTTACTGCTTATAGTACATCACAAGTATTTGAAGCTGTCCACGTGCTCAGTTCCTCATTTAGAATTCGCAAGTTTATGTTCTGTATTCTTCTTCCTATGACCATGCTCTTCCTCTTATTTGCATTTATCTTCATCCCGTAATGCTCACAGCTAACATTTAGCTCCAGTTGCATATCCTTTAGTATCATTTCCTCTTCTGCTAACAACGTCATATCATCAGCAATACCATTGTATGGTTGATCAAAAGTTACTACCCGTATTTTCCGGTGTTTTAATTGATCTCAAATTGTTTTCATTCTGCGTTGATACACCATTGAAGACGAGCTGGACATTCAAACATATCTTACTTGTTCGTATAGGTCTAGTACTACTATACTATACTGGGTGTTCATTTGAAAGTGTGTCATGACGTCACTGTTGTGAGTCAGCGATTTGAAGCGAGTTTCAGTTTTTATGTCAGAGAAGTTGCCTATTATTCAAGGCGTTCAACCTGAACAACGTCGTAGTAACATATGGCGGTCTGTACGGTCTGTGTGCTACCATAACCTCTTTCGAACTGTGTTTTGCGCGGGCAGGGTATTTGTTATCATCGCATCGGTTGCTTACGGCAACATTACACAACACAAATCAAATACTTCGTGTCCATGTTGACCGTCCAAGTTAATGTCAACAATTACGTAAGTAATCGTCTTAACCCTCTCCACATATCCCGACAGTAAGAAAAAAACTTACACCTCTGTACGTGTTTCCAAACAGTTCACATTCCTGCCACTACAGGTGTTACCGTACGTATCGGTACATACTCTTCAGAATGAACGCCGTACTTGCTAGGTAAGTTCTCTGGCTCATAGGTAATACTCCTTTGCGGAAGTGTAGAAAGATTGAAGTCTCTAGGCTCATCGGCCAGCCACATGACGACATACAGCGAGCCATGACACCCTTTGAACTGAATACGCAGTAGTAGGCCTATATGATCCCAGTCATTTTCTTCAAATGTCTTTTCTGTGGTTGCTTTCAACTCCTCATCTGTTGTTGGAATGTCTAGTGACTTTTGGCCCTCCTTGAACAATTCTGTGGTGTTCGGGTAAAGGGGTATAAGTCATTTTTTTGTCCAGGTGGAATTTTGTTCCCCAGATGAACACACAAGTTAAATTATACAAGTGGGTGTGCAAAAATCAAAGAATACAAGCAGTTGATGTGTTTTATTTGTGTAGAAAATTATTTGTAATAAGGGTTCCAATTTAATTTTCATTTATCTCCGAACTCATTTTTATGACTTATCTCCCATTACCCAAACACCACAGAATTAACGTAGGCCTGCTGGAAATATGCAATCATAAACTTTTTCGCACTATATATACTTACATGATACAGTGGCGCTGTCTTACTTAAAATTTAATTAATTCTGAGCCCGAAATCTAAGACAATTTATATTTATCGGCTTTAGAATCTGCCTGGGGAAAGTGGTTTTCCAAGATGAAGTATTTCACAAAAGTTACAAGAGTACTACTGTATTACAATGGCATCGGAGTTCTATCAGATGCAATTGCTCACAATGATATAGGGGTTTAAAAGTCAGTAAATGCTCCAATGTTTATTTTATGAAAAAAAAAAACAATAACTCTTACGCGTATTTAAGAAATATTAGTATAAAGATTTATTTCCTTTTTTCTGTATTGCGCATAGTCTATGATGCAAATGAAGTTCTTCTTCCCTCTCATTGTCAATATAATATCATATATATTATTTGTAGATGTGGACGGAAGTGAACTGAATATTATTTCTACTTGAGTTTCGTAACTCAATAAACATGCGCAGAGCTATTTCCTTTAATAAATCAAAGGAGTGGATGCAGTTGTTCCTAGCAGTGTACAACCCTTGATGCAATCTCAAGCCTCATCCGGCACGCTGGTGAATTGATTCGTTTGAGAGTCTTCTTGCAGAGTACATAATTAAAGGATGAGGGTTACGCTCGCAATAGCTGCGGTTGCTGATAACTTTGTACGGATGGCAAATGGAGTCATAAATTGAAAGATTTCAAAGCAAATCCATTCAAGTACGTACTATTCTAGCATGCATCTCGGAACTTAGATGCCTGTGGAATGCGATGTGAATTATTGTTATTTTTGTCTGAGATTCACCTTACCTCTTAGAATTTTATTGTGAGCCGTTTTCGGTTCCAGCTACTAGGATTTTGGTAGCGCTTCTTCAGATCCCACCATGCCTCACAGACTCAATAGCACCCGAAACTTTGGGATTTTTGTTTGTCTGTTGGACATTTTGCTATCGATTGGTAGGGTGACATATTTCATTCTTGTCATTTTCTATTGTTTTAGGTGAAGAAATACAATATTTTTCGACCTAAATTCGGTCGACTCTTGGTTGTGTAATTTCTCCAAAGAAGGAATTTTTTTCGTAGAACATACAACAACCCGACAGCGGCTGAAGAATACATTTTCGCAAGAAATTAATGTTATTCCGGGACAATTTATGCTATAGAACGCTGGCAAATTTATGTTTTGTAATTGCAAATTAAACACAAAGTTTACCTAACGCCATGATGTTTTCGTTTCTCCCCTTCTCAAATAAAATCTTTATGAAGCTTTAAAATATCAACTGACTCTTTAGTAATACCTACTTATTTACAAATGGCTTTTAACGAATCCGGAGGTTCATTGCCGCCCTCACATAAGCTCGCCATCGGTCCCTATCCTGAGCAAGATTAATCCAGTCCCTACCATCATATCCCACCTCCCTCAAGCCCATTTTAATATTATCCTCCCATCTACGTCTCGGCCTCCCAAAGGCCTTATTCCTTCCTGCCTCCCAACTAACACTATATGCATTTATGGATTCAGTCATACATGCTACATGCCCTGCCCATCTCAAACGTCTGGATTTAATGTTCCTAATTATATCAGGTGAAGAATACAATGTGTGCAGTTCTGCGTTGTGTAACTTTCTCCATTCTCCTGTAACTTCATCCTTCTTAGCCCCAAATATTTTCCTAAGAACCTTATTCTCAAACACCCTTAATCTCTGTTCCTCTCTCAAAGTGAGACTCCAAGTTTCACAACCATACAGAAGCACCGGTAATACAACTATTTTATAAATTCTAACTTTCACATTTTTTGACAACAGACTAGATGACAAAAGCTTCTCAACCGAATAATAACAGGCATTTCCCATATTTATTCTGCGTTTAATTTCCTCCCGAGTGTCATTTATATTTGTTACAGTTGCTCCAAGATATTTGAATTTCTCCACCTCTTCGAAGGATAAATCTCCAATTCTTATAGTTCCATTTCGTACAATATTCTGGTCACGAGACAATTATATACTTTGTCTTTTCGCGATTTACTTCCAAACCTATCGCTTTACTTACCTCAAGCAGAATTTCCATGTTTTCTCTAATCGTTTGTGGATTTTCTCCTAACATATTCACGTCATCCGCATAGACAAGAAGGTGATGTAATCCGTTCAATTCCAAACCCCTTCTGTTATCCTGAACTTTGCTAATGACATATTCTAGAGCGAAGTTAAAAAGCAAAGGTATAATAAAATGTAAGTTATCTAGGCGTAAAAGTTAGGCAAAAATATTGCGCTAAAATTGACGAACTTCATCTACACAGTGGTCTCAAATTACGAGAAGTATAAAATTGCTGACAAAAAATATTAAATGAAAGCGATACGATGTAGATAATTGACGAACCATGTAAAAACAGTGAAAAATTATATCGAAAAATTGATAGCTTTCTGTGACCGTATCAAATAAAGTGCTTTAAATGTGAATATTTTATTTGCTGGAATGTTCCAAGAAACTCTGTATGTGGAATATCTGAAACGTTAAGAATATCAATTGAAGATTCCAACATTTCGCTTTGCATCTAGGCCTACATCAATTTTTCAGCACCGTAGTAGACTTAGCTACTCTTCAGTGTTATGCTTCATTATTATTTTGATGAATATTAGTACATTTCTGCTACTATTCTATTATTCCTCCTTTAGGAAAAGACACGGATTGGGACTGCATTCGCACGCAGGCCGCTCGGTTGGGCCTACTGTACTACCCTGGATGAAATGCTGTGCATGGTCTAAGGTCCTTCGGACGCAGATTCCCCTGCTCGTCGCCTCCGAACTCCCCTACAGCCTCCATGATCCCTTTAGCATTCCGCGTAGGTCTCACCGTTGTCCCTCAACCCCGTCCAACGAGTTACCATGAGCCCGGTGGAGAGCCCGCGGTGCATAGCACTACCACCAACAACGATGACCACATATCCACGGGGGTCCAAGTCCGGCGGCAGCCCGCAGCCGACTCTACATCGGAGGAAGCCCGAATCCTAGGAAAGAAACGGAGATGATGATGGAGGGGAAGTGTAATTATGATGGGGAAATTAGTCCGAGACCCAACGCCGAAAGTTACCCAGCAATTCTGAGGGAATAGGCAATCTCCGAAAGAACTTCAACCAGGTAACTTGTTCCAACCAGGATTTGAACCCGGGTCCGTTCGTTTCACGGTCAGACTGCTAACCGTTACTCCACAGCGGTGAACCATTTCTACTACTTCTCTTTGTAAGAACATTTGAAATTTCCATTGGTGTATGAGTAAGTTATATGGATGAAAATACTTTAGAATATGCAAATTCGTATTACTAAATTACAAATGGCTTTTAAGGAACCGGAGGTAATTGGCGACCTCACATAAGCCCGCCATCGGTCCTATCCTAAGCAAGATTAATCCAATCCCTACCATCTTATCCCAACCCCCTCAAATCAATTTTAATTTTATCCTCCCATCTACGCCTTGGCCTTCCCAAATGTCTTTTTTCCTCAGATCTTCCAATTAACACTTTATAAGCATTTCTAGATTCGCCCATACGTGCTACATGCTCTGCCTATCTCAGACGTCTGGATTTAATGTTCCTCATTATGTTAGGTGAAGAATACAATGCGTGTAGTTCTGCGTTGTGTAACTTTCTCCATTCTCCTGTAACTTCATCTCTCTTAGCCACAAAAATTTTTTCCTAAGCATCTTAACCTCTGTTACTCTCTCAAAGTGAGAGTCCAAGTTTCACAACCATACAGAATAGCTGGTAATACAACTTTTATAAATTCTTACTTTCAGCTTTTTCGAGAGCAGACTGGATATAAAAACTTCTCAACCGAATAATAACAGGCGCAGATAACATTATTCTACTCTTCGTAAATAATAAAAAAAAAAAAATGTAGCCGTTTAAAGCCACCGGCATAGCTTGGTTGGTTAAGGCGCTTGCCTGCCGATCCGGAGTTGCGCTCGGGCGCGGGTTCGATACACGCTTGGGTTGATTACCTGGTTGGATTTTTCCGAGGTTTTCCCCAACCGTAAGGCAAATGTCAGGTGATCTATGGCAAATCCTCGGCCTCATCTCGCCAAATATCTCACTATCACCAATTCCATCGCTAAATAACCTCGTAGTTGATACAGCGTCGTTAAATAACTAAATAAAAAAATAATAGCCGGTTAAGGGTTATCATACTTCAAGTATGTTTTTCAAAGACAGAAATTCTATTGGGATTTCTGAAATCAATGAATAAATGATTTGGCGAAGAAATTTATATTATTAGTGTCCGAATGTTAAAAGTTTTTACGATTGCTTTGTTATTATGTGTCGTACTATTCCAGCTTCGTTTCAGTATTATCATTTTCATTATTGTCAGCATTGCCATTGTCGTAACCATAATAAATTCCTTCAACATCACATAATCTCATCGTTGAACAAGGTATTTAAAATTTCTTACCTGATTTTGAGCGTGGGCGTTGTACGTGCGTTTGAGTTTGGCAGTGCTGATGCGTGCTTACAAGAGCAGAAAGAATCTACGGGCTTAAGTAAACCAGCGGCTGCTCTGGTGTGAATGTTCCTACTCTGTAAATCAGGCTTATCTCTAATGAGAAGCATTTAATCTGAGGGCTTATAACGTAAGTAGAAGCCTGAATAAAGAACATTCTCCATAATCTTGATATTTTCCCCCTTTCTCACACAATGTACGGAATATATAGTCGTGTAAGATTCGGGAGTTATTTTTATGTTAGAAGCTATGGATGGAACAGAGGATATCTCTTGTGCGTCTTGTAGGCTACTATTTATTTTGTAAATTTTAGTCATTCTTTTATTAACGTTTCCTTTACACCTTGACTTTGTCTTGCTTTATGCCTTTTTATTGCCCATATTTAGTGAAGGCGAAATTGGAAGAAATAGTTGTCTAAGTTTTAATGTAATATATAAATAATAATTACGTTATATTCAATTTAAATGATCATTTGTGGGTTTTACGTAAGCTTTATTTCTGATTTGCATATTACATTTCATTTTGTTCGTAGCTCTGCTATAATCTGCCTAACAGCTTTGTTTCGTTAACATTGCTGCTGATATGGCGCTACAGCCCAATTTGAGCCTTGGCCTCCTCTTCGTTAACATTATTACTCACAAAATAAAATGGCATTTCAACACTTTTATTATAAATAAGTATTGTGAGAAATCGTGAATTCACAATAATGTGAAAACTGTAGTTGATGATGATGATGATGATGATGATGTAATATGAAAATTTGGCTTTCAGGTAGTAGCTCCCTGTAAAGCAGGTTTGAATATGTTTGAATATTCAAAATGAAATGTCTTTAACAAAATGAAACAGTTCAACAATCTCTAGGTGTAATGCGGAAATAATTGTGTGATTATCAGTAATCGCTACATTCTAGCTATTGGGTTGTAACTGGTAGTATTTGGCAAAATAAAGAAAATTAGTGAAACGGCTTGCCTTCACTGGATAGAATAACCCCCGCCGTCAACCGTACAATATGGTTGATTGTCTCGTAAAGGTGAGGTAAAACAAATAAAGCACTTACAACAAAATAATAAATTACCTGATAACATTTATTAATTTAAAATTCAGGTAATAACAAGCATATAGACTATATAGAAAAAACAACAAGATTTTAGAAATATTAAACATTACATAAGATTAGAAGGATTACGAAATATAAATAAAATGAATATAACCCAACCATAAGGTTACTGATCTTTCGGGAGTGGCTTGCCGGGTAATCTGAATCCACCTGACATTCGCCATTACATACGAAAACTGAATTAGCGTATTTAACAAAATTGAATATGAATTTAACTGCTCCACAATTCTATCATTAACCATTGTAGAATAAACTCCCAATATGAAATAGAAAACAAATAGTAGAAAATATACTACTGACGAATGTCAGCGAGAACTTTCAAGTAACAAAGTCAAAGTCAAAGAATAACGCAGGTGTCCTAAGGCCAGCTCAACGAGGACAGAAACCTCGCGTGGAGCAAAAGGGCAAAAGCTGGCTTGATCCCGATGTTCAGTACGCATAGGGACTGCGAAAGCACGGCCTATCGATCCTTTTGGCTTGGAGAGTTTCCAGCAATGAAAAAACCATAATATCACCAAATAATGAAAGTCCCCTTCTAATGCTCGGCAAGCCAATCTGAAGATGAAGTTACAGTCCCCGAAGCCAGGGCACGCCTACGCGTAGTTCCACCATCCCAGGTCGAGTTCATTCTCCAACTGCTGAGGTCCCCGAGACCAAGTCGAAAGTTACACATTCTGATTCCATTCCATAAATGCCCTTTCAGCCCGCATGGCTGATTCTCCGGCCTCATCCGTCGAGCAGGAGACTCTCCCTTAGTCCATGTCTCGGCCCACATGGCTGCTGGTCGACGTCCTACGTCGAGCGCCGAACTCCAACTAACTGCACTGTCTCAGCCCCATGGCTGATAGTCGACCTGCCCCGTCAAGCGACGAACTCTCACTACTTTCAATATCTCAGCCACATGGCTAATGCTCAACCTGCTCCGTCGAGGGACGAACTCCGTCCGACTCCTTCTCGCGTCAACGCACGGTTCCACCAGGAAGCGGACGCTCATAACCGAAAATAATTTTGAACAGAACACCAATGAGAATTGAAACAAAAATCATGTGACAAATAAACTCGCTCCTTAGACATAAGAAAAACAATCAGACCTAAAATGGCGGATAGGACAACGCCATCTATCGAAACAAAAGGTAAACAAAAAGGAGGAAGTAACATAAATAAGGAATAAGAAAGAAAATCAATAGAAAACACAGGGTGCCGAAAATTAAACGGCACATCAGGAATAGTAAAAAAAAAAAAAAAAAATTCCCGCTCTGGAAATATTCCCAAAAACCAATCGGGAAAATTCCCAAATTAATTTCTTCCCGCCGGAATGTTCCCATTGTTCCCACGTCTCGATACTAATCGTGACTCTGCAATGTGATGCCAACTATCCATTCACTCATGCACACTTAAGGTTCTGGTAAAGTCCTAGTAATGTCACTTCGTCACCGTTTTGGTTAATGCTGTAGTATTTATTTATTTTTTTTTATTGGGTTATTTTACGACGCTGTATCAACATCTAGGTTATTTAGCGTCTGAATGAGATGGTGATAATGGCGGTGAAATGAGTCCGGGGTCCAATGCTGTAGTAATTATATTAAAATTTTAAATTGAGTATAATGGGGACTGATAGAGATAGAGGGAGAACCTTGAAGAAACTCTCAAGAACCTTAGCTTTGTTCGTCACAAATAGGCGTAAGATTCCGCCATCACTCAGATTCGAACCCTGGTCTTTACTCACCATAATCCACTGCCCTACCAACTGAGTTACCAAGGCGGCATTGTCGTTAATGTTGTTATTAGTGTTATTACTTGTTTTATGCTTTCTCTTTTGGTAGCAGGCTATCACTTCCTGCCCACGAAATGTAATGCACTTTCCATAATAAACCACGAGTTCACAGCATTGCAGCTGTTGCCGATGTTTGGAGAAAATAAAAGCCGTCCATTCCCCAGTATCCAGCGAGGATTATTACGGGCTGACAGTTTGTTTTTATGTGGCATCGGGCTCTCTTTTTTGGATGAAACGAGTTTTACGACCACGGGCACCGTTGTTGGGCTTCGCTGAAAGATAACAGCAGCATGAAGTTGGTTGTTCACCAGTGGCTCCAGCCCTTCCAGGATGGAAATTACTACGGGGGTGTTAAACCGATTAGACTCGAGTTGATAGGGGTTGACACATCTTTCTACCCCCTTCTCTCAGTACGGGAGGGTGGATTGATGAATGGTAAAGTGTGAACGTAGATGATGTTCAAATCGATTGTCCCCTTTTCTGGAATTGCATTTGCATCATCTATGTATGCCGACATGGGGGAAGGGTGTGGTGTCCATTATGATCATCGAAAATAGCGCCACTTGGACGAGAAGTGCGCTCGGGTGCAAACAGAGGGGTTCATACACAACCTGGGTAACAGGGTATTGCGCGGCTTGTGTTTTAAACCCTTACAGTAGGCCTTATATTGTAGCGGCATTGTAACAAAGGTGTAATTCGGTTATTCATGAGTCATGTCTGCATAAAATGTCAGTCATCGTCATAATAATAATAATAATAATAATAATAATAATAATAATAATAATAATAATAATAATCATAATTATCTCTACAGCTCAGTATAGACATCGATTTCCTCCAGAAGTTTTCTCTAGGACTCTATCCCTGGCTACCATTCAACAATTCTTGACTCAGAATCTCTTCAGATCATCCGTTACGTCAGTTATCAATATTTTCAGAGTGCCTCGTTTTACACGTAGCCTATTTCGAAAGTAATAAATCAATTTACTGTTACGTTACAGGTTTTTGTAAATTATAATTACAATAATAATACTTTATTGCTAGAACAAAGATACATATTGATTTTATATACATATATATATATATATACATATACAAGTTAATGTTAAGACATTTTATTGAATAACATAGTAAAAAAGTAATAAAAGGAAAAAAGAAGAAGAAAAAACACATCACAATAATTGAACTCTAAATTTTCTCTGTTAACAACAATTTTTAATAGATTTTTTTTTAATAAGAAGCATTAGCAAATTGTTTGTTTGGAAATTTATCTATTATCATGCTATATAGCCTTGGACTGAAGTTGCTACTGTGATTATATGCTACAGTTGTAGTACATTTAGGAACTGTCAAGCATATGTTGTCTGATCTTTTGGTTTTATATTTATGTGAATATAAATTAAATATGTTTCGGTTTTTAATGTACGAAATTCAGTAATACATTGTTATAAATTTGATGGAAGTCAAATACTTTAAATTCTGAATACAGCAGCTCTGAAGGACAATCAAGAGGTTTATTAAAGCATATTTTTATTATTCTTTTCAGTAGCAGAGTTATTGGCATGAGGGAGGTACTATAAGCACTATCCCATCCTAAATTCAGACAAATTTTGATTATACTCTTTGTAGTAAATGCAGCGGCTTTCTTATGGGTTTAGAAATACTGCGCCAACCAACAATGCCATAACGTAATACAGATTGCACCAAAGATAAATAAATAAATCTTAAAATATTAATAGGGAGGTAAGAACGAAGCATAACAAATCTATAAAATATATCATTTTGCGTAATTTATTACATAAAAATGCAATATGTATGTCCCATATTGTGTCCACATATTTAGGTTATCATCCATGTAAATACTGAATAATGTTGGCGAAAGCGAACAACCCTGCCATACTGTCTTATTGATACGGTATCTTCTTTTTTGAGAATTTATCATTTACTTTTATAGCAATTTTGTTTTCTGTGTAAATATCTGCAATTGATTTGAATAGAATCGTAAGTGCGTGTTTATGATTCCAAACAAAGGCGCATCCATCTTTACTGAATTGTTTGAAAATATATAACATACCCAACATACGATATACAAGAATTGATAACTCCTCAACGGGAACTCATCTGAGACTGAAGTAATTTCGTAGATTTGTTTGTGCGAGATCGTGCGTATTTGCTTGTTTTCCGCACAGAACCAATACGCGGTAAGTGTGAAATACCACATTCAGTATTCCCAACGTAACACACATAACAATTTCCCTCTTCTTACCGCTTAAGCGCCACATTCATTTTACTGCTTTAGGCTTTTAACATATTATTTTTAGAGACGTTTAACATAGTAATAATTATAAATTGGAAACTTACCACTGCAATTTCACCTAAATTGCAATGTTAATTATTGTTTTTAAATATTTGCAAAAATTAAGTAAAGTCTACTACTCCACGAAACTTCTTGCATTCCTGATACAAGTAACATTAAGGGAGCCGTGAAAAAATCAACGAGATTCCAGATGCCGATGTTATTACTGCAATATGTTATATAAATAATATTGTTAAAATATTAAAATGAAAAATAAATCATTACATAACCTTACCGTTTGTTTAAAGTTCGCATATATAGACTGGGGGGGGGGGAAAGACAGACGTATATCACTGCCTGCTGGAGTATAGATATTTTTGTTTTCTAAAGTTGCCGTCATTAAACAGAAACCAAGATTGAGATTTCATTGCAACTAATTAGAAATTCGTCTTTCAGGTACGTCATAAACGATCTTCGCACAAAATAATGTACGATACACGAGCGGTATGTTTGTTTTCATGTTCTCGGAAATTAAAAAAGCTCAACTACGTTTCGCTTTTTCAACCTTTTCCTCGAACATGAAAACGTCAACATACCGCTCTTGTAACGTATATTACTATTTCAAACAAGAAATAAAGTTCAAACATGACAAAGAAATCTGTTGTATTTTCGGGACAAAAAAACATTCTAGTCCACCATAAAAGAAAGTCTATGGACGAAAGAGAACTAACAAGAATATTGGTAATCACATAAGAAAACCTATTAATTTCCAAAACTATCGTGTAATTTGAAATTAATGCACATTCAGTTTTATTCTGTAAAATTTTCATTTCTGGACTTGGCTGATTTTTGCACAGAGATGTCCAATTGTGAAGCCGAACGGATATAGACCTAATGCAGGTAAAACTTTCAATCTGTGTACCGCGAAGACTCATACACGCCGCTGAGTTTTGGGGAACGATCGGAAGAAGTGGAGAAGTAATTTAGGCATACTGTAGTAAAATATTAAATGTGAATTTTATATTGTTCATTTTTCATAAAACGCCTGGAAAATTAAAGCAGTACGTAGCGAACAGTTTAAAGAAAAGATTATTGTAACAAAAGTAGTGTCAAATGACGGCAACATTTCTATCGAAATATTTTTGACAGCCATTGTTAAGAGTTCTGACCAGGCCCACTCTTGTCTATGGCAGTGATGCGTGGATGTTCCCTAGAGCAGACGAAATGAGATCAACAGCTGGATAAATGCGCTTTATCTACAGAACGACTGCCTATACGCTACTGGACAAGAAAAAATCTGAAGTTATCTTAAAACAACTCCAAGTTCTAGTATACACTCCTGAGTTTAAACGTTTAAGGACACCCCTTCAAAAGTAGCGTTTCACTCCTGACTTTATACTTATGTGAAACCTCCTGATCTTTATACAGGGGACAAATGTCTGTGAAAAATAAAGTTTATACTTTAAACCCAGTCTCTCTATGTTTCAAATTGTGGATTATATATAATTTTTCTGTTGTGGAAACTTACTGAAAAATTAAATTTTTGTAGGAAAGAAATTAATTACTCCAGAATGGTTGTACTTATATCAATGACTTTTGATATTAAAAAAAAACTTGAATACCTACTCTGCCTTACAACCGAGAAGTGAAGAAGAAGAAAGAGAAGAGGCAGAATAGCGATAATAGAGTGGATCGGGGGAAGATGACTCACTTTTTCTTTGTTTGAAAATTTAAGATACTGTTCATTTAGTTTTGAATTTCATATTGAAATATCAAAGTCTGGAAAGTATTTTGAAACTATAGTTTTGGTACAAAATAGAAAATATTATTTACCTTGTTTATAGATATAGGTTTTCTTCTTGCCTTCACTGTAGGCATCTTTCCCCGATAGTCGGGTAAGATGGCAAATGCAATTAACACATTTACTGATATATGTATTTTACTGAACTTGGTTTGATACATGTGTGTAATAAAAATGACTTAATCTGAAGCTCATGGACAATTTCTCACTCGTTTATCACTACTTAGCAACACCGTCATTGCACAGATTTTACTGCCGTGTGCAAGACTTTTGAAGTCACTTCTTGCACACAATGAATTCAATCCAGTACATTTTTTGTCATCATTCTTTTTTATGCGGCGTTTAAGGGTACGGTAAGGAATCCCTTATGCTTGCTATGCTCTAAGATAGTTCATACCCCGTGTTCTAACATGTTCCATCGCAAGTTGAAAACTGTCCTCAATTCACTTACCTCTATCAGAGTAACTTACGTAATGTTTACGCCTTCCCTGCAATAAAACAAAAAATAAAACTCTTGCAACAAGTTGCCATCTTACCCCGAAGGGAAATGATCATTTTCCCCAAGTATCGGGGTAAGATGCCTAGTGCTGTTACGTAATCTAAGATGGCGGAACAAGATCGGTGGTTGTCAACAATACAAACTTTAGAACCTTTACTGCAACATCCATTACAAAGTTTTGACAGTTATTACGAATTCAAGGATGTATTAAAATTTTAACATAACTTTGCAATTATTTTATAGCAGAAAAATGAGCTGTTTTCTTGCTTTTCTTCTTTTCACAACAAGAACACATGACAGAATAAGCTGCCATTCTACAGACATTCAACTGTCTCAATGATCATGAAGACATGCGCATGGCGTTCTGTCTTGCAAGAATGTGAAACTACAAAGAAATAAGCATTTTCCCGATTCACTCTACAATAAAATTATGATTTATACATGATATCTAAGAATGAAAAATAAATCTGGAATATAATATGAAGACGAAATGCCTTTTGTACTTGCTTTCCAGAGCAGCATCGTCTGTGACTCTGGTTAAAATACCATCCATGATGCGTCCAGTGTGTAACTTCATTACACTAACTGAAAGTAAATTAAATTTTGGTGGGCAGGGCGAAGAGGAAGTAAATTATAGCTGAGCGGTAATATAAAATTTGTTGTGGTATAATTTTGCACGGGTTACTTCATTCTTGTTTCTTTTGTTTCAGGTGAGTAAAATGCAGAACTGACACTGAGGCGGCTCGAGATAGGTTGGCTGTGATGGAATGAAGTACGCTTCTGCTGACCAGGTTACATTTTAAGTACACTTAACTGCAACACGTGCATAATTGCATTTCTGTCTGTCTCTCTCCCCCGCATTGTGTATCTCACTCCTTGGCCGCCATCTCTTGACCGCCCACTCCAAGATGCAGTGGAAGATATAATGGAGCGTCGTCGGCCACAACGATGATTCCAGTAGGGAAGAAAAAGTAATTATCTGAATTCACTCTACGCTCAACATAATAATGTAGGCATATGCCCAGTAAATTGGCTGCCTTACTAAAGATGCCGGATTTTGTTTTCTCGGAGGTCACATCCGTCAGTACTTAAGATTCTCTCGTGTAAATTTCGTCATATAGTTTTCCTTCCTTTTTTTTTCAAATCTTTTGAGTGAAATCTGAAGGCCTGTGTACTATTGATGAGACTGGTTCTATTTTTGTGAACTAAATGGCGACTATATATGTATTACTGATTTGTTATGAATATGGTTTCGGTGATGAACGAGGCCGGTGATATTCGGGGATGTTGTGGCCCGAATTTCCTGGCATTTGCCTTATGGTTGAGGGAAAAACCCTGAAAATCCTCAACCAGGAAATTAAACCCTACGGGGAATCGAACCCGAGCCCTCTGCGTAAGAGGTCAGCATGCTAACCTATACCACAGGGGTGGTAGTTTTATCAGCGTTTTATTACAGTAGTCTCATTATTTCAATCCTATTAGTGTCTCCGTAAGCAAGCAAAGGAATAGAAATGTGTTGTAATAGTATATTGTGGAACAAAGTTGGGAAGCTCTTTTTACAAAATCGAAGAAAAGTTTGAAAAATAAGAAGAACGAGTTTTTCAATTTCCGAGAATTTGTAATGCACTTCACAAACGTGTATTGTACAACATTTTATGCACGATCATATTTTTAAAATTGCAAATACAATATGTTTTGCATTGAAAATTCAGAGCAAAACTGCACTGTAATGGTAACTAAGGTAACAATAAGTGCACTGTAATGGGTCTATTTAATATAATTTTATATTATGAAGATTGGTTTCCCTAGCGATAAATTTCTGTGTGGGAATTCTAACTTTCAAGGCTTAACAAGAACTGTAAATAAAACAAAAAACACGATCATGCAAAAAATTACATACCTACGACCGTGTTATAAATAGCAATAATATCTTTAAAAAACGGAGAAGCTTATGGGAAAAGAGGGATCAGCACAGAACTAAAAATATGGGACAAATGGAATGATAACAGTCATTCATAGGAAGGAAAGAAGTGGTGAGTGCAAAAATTATAGAAGAATTATATAAATTATTAAAAAATGGTTAGATTTTAATCTGCTAGCACTCAACATAGATAAAACAACTTTCATTCCCTTTTCTTTAAATAAAACAGGCCTCCCTACAGTGGAAAACAACTATAATTTAAAAATTCATAGCAATAACTGTACAAATATCTATAATAAATTGCAAATGTCCAAAACTACGCCCATCAACCCACGTGAAATATTTAGGTATCTTCATCGATCAAAACTTAAAATGGAATTTTCATATTAACTACTTATATCTTAAATTACGTAGAACTCTATACAATTTGTTCAACTGCGTCGCTTTATGCCAGTAAAACTATTGAGAACAATATTTTTAGCCCTAGTTCAGTCTATAATACAGTATGGAATTATAGGATGGGGTGGATTATCACAGAGTACCATTCGCCCATTAATATTACTACATAAAAGAAGTATTAAAATATGTTTAAGAAGAAAACTTGATCATCCAACTCATCTCATATATAAAGAATTTAATGTTTTAAATATGAAGGAAATTTATATGTATATTATTTTGAATCACTACCATAAATATCAAGCTAAATTCATATCATCCGATCATGGCCAAAACACAAGAAGATACAATATTTCCCTTCCCCTCATTGAACCAAAATGTAAGACTGAAGCAGGTCTAAGGCACAGTTCTAATTACGGTCCAAGATTATATAATGATTTTATAAAGAGGACTCCTAAATTAAAATTATTAAACAATGCATTATTAAAAAAACAAGTGCTTGAACTGTTTCTAAAATTATAATCATATAAATTCTTATTCTTTATTTTTTTTCTGTCATTTTAACAATGTTGTATCCTTAACTTAGTATGTTTATGTATAGGCTATGGTACCGTTTTGTTTGTTTAGTTTTTTTTTCTTATTTTTTTAACTTTATGTGTAATTACATTTAACAGTTTTAATCCGATTATTATTATTATTATTATTATTATTATTATTATTGTTATTACTATTATTATTTTATTTATTATTATTTTATTATTATTATTTTTTCTTCTATCCAGTTTTCATTATTGGCCACACCCGACCTCAAGCATCTTGCTTTTTCGGGTGTGACCCAGTTACCTTGTATTTATGCAATAATTTGTAATATGTAGACTATTTGACTATGAGATTTGTAATCAATTTCGAATTTTGAAGAATATTCATATACGAGCATTACAATAGTATTGTAAAATCTTTGATATTGTATGTAATTTTTGCTTGCAATAAAAATCTTGTAAATAGTATTAAGTGCATTCAGTCTTTTATATGGGAGAATATTAAAATATTTTTAGATTAGAAATACAAAAATAGAGAAAATGATATGCAAGCAGGATTTAGGGGAGGGAATTGTAATCCCGAGTGTACCAATATTATAGTGATAATAAACACTTTGAGTGAACCACAGTGAAACATATTAGCTGGGAATATTGCACGCTATGAAGAGAGAATATAGGCCTATTGCATGCTCTTAAAGGAGAACACAACTCAAAATAACAACTTATTATTAAATGAAAGTTTCCGATTAAACACATTCAACAGTGACTCAATTTCTTTCTTCTTCCGCCGCGTTCTCTTGCATTCAGCTGTAAAAATGCTTGCGTGACGTCTTTGAGTCGATAGTCCAAATCTGGCATTATTGCTTGTATAGCTTATGTACAGTTATCCTTAAAAGGAATGAGACGACTCTTGGTCGTCGGAAGTTAAAGTTCTACAGCGCGGTTCACTCGATATCGACGTAAAGATACATAACATGAGAAATACAGTAAGAATTGTTACGAGGACCACAACAAGGACAAGGACCAAAATAAGAATCACGAAGTAGACTTCCATTTAAGGCCACGATTTCACAACATAGCTAGGATCACAAGTTATCATTGCTTCTCTGTACCGAATGGCAAATGCCTGCTATGGGATCTACATTCTAGACTGCTGTTGTCACTGTCTTGTCTCGGTAGCTCATATAGTAGCGTGTCGGTTCCACTGCTTAACCGAAACGTCTCGTGTTCGATCCCAGGTGAAACTTTTTTTTTATTGAGGTGTAATTAATTTCTTCAGAGTTCTTAGACTATCTAATTTGTCGAAAAATATGAATAATTTATGCCCAATTTCTGGGTCTTACAAGTGGGCTGAACCTCGTCAAAAAAATAAATCTTACTTGAAAGTTAAGAGTATTTTTCCTCAAACAAAAATCACAAGAAACAAAAAGAGACCTGTCAACTTAAAATCTTGTCCACATGCCATCAGCTTCTATTACAGCTCTAAGTCGGTCCGGCATGGATGTCACGAGATTGTGGAATAAATTCTAATCCCCGGTTTCAACAACTTGATCCCACAATTCGTCTCGATTTCGAGGGCGTCGGTGGGCATAGGTGGCTATCCTTCTCTTTTTCAATTCCGCCCATAAATTTTTGATGACATTCAAATCAGGTGACTTCGGAGGCCAATTAATGATTTCGATCTCGGGTCTACTTTGAAACCATCTTTGAATGCTTGCGGCATAGTGCACGGGATGGTTATCCTGTTGGAACAGCAATGTTCCTTCGGGAAAACGTTCTAGGGGCGGAAGGAAGGAATATATTTTCCAGAATGTGCTCGTAAGTTCTCGTATTAAACCGGCCATCGATGCGTTCTATAACGCCAGGTCCATCGTAAGACATCCACCCCAACACGATATCACAGTCTACTGTATACAGTCAAGAAGCTTGAGTTTTGAGGGTGCTAGAAACAATAGACTGTGACGGTACTATTTTGCATTGCCTGTAATGAGGCGATATTAGCGATCCTAGTGGTGAGGAACAATCTAATGTTTGCATATTTACTACGTATTGAGCTTCGCGACTGTATATACTAGACTGTGACAATATGCTAAAGCGCCCCGATCTTTCACGTCGGTGCACATAGCGCTGATCATGTGGGAGACCATCCTCACGATAGACACGGACAGGACTTTCGTAATCACTCGAGATGGTTGTTTCGTCGGAGAAAATTACATTTCTCCAATCAAAATCCACTCGATTGGTAACGAAGGCAAGACGGTCGACAGCTTGTGCTTCCCCCAATATTTCCATTTGCGCAGCCCTCCTGCTCCTAGTACCGCGGTTCCTCAACCTGCTGATCACAGTCTGTGAAGAACCGGGAAAGTTAGATGCTGCTCTTATTTCGTTGGCAGTCCGAAAGGGGTTCTGTCAACTTCCTCGAATAAGAGAGCATCCTCTTCCAATGAAGAAATCCGCGGACGCCCAGGAATAGGGCGATTTTCGACCTCCCCTGAATTTTGGTAACGATGAACCCACCTCTCGGCTGTACTTCCAGAAACACCGACCAAACGGCCAGCAGATCTAGCCCCATATCCAGCCTCAACTAGAGCTATGACTCGCTGTCTCATGTCACGTCGGTTCACCATTAAGATGAGAAATGAGGGATGATGATAATACTTTAGTGTAGACAATGACTATTTAACGTGATATAGAATTATTGAAATAAGGGTCATCTTGCACAGTAAGAGTTAATAAATCAACTCTAACTTAAATATTTAAATAACAGGATATAACAGGAAGTCCAATTGTTGCGAAGCTAATCAAATTAAATCTAATTACATTAACTAAACAAACCCCAAGTTATGACACCACATTGCTACACCTAAATTGTAGGTTATTAACATAAGCATTGAATAGGTCCGTGCTTATGTTGGACGACAAAACCAAACATCGAAAAGTTCGAATCTTGCCGAGGAATGTAACTTCTTGCTTTTTATAATGTAAATCAGACTTCTAACTACAATCATTCATATTTCTTAATATTTATTAATATTTATAGCCAACATCGAATTTGTAAAGAAAAGGCTTTAGAAATCTCATATGGAATTTGTGATCTGTAGTGACATAGACATAGATTATCTCTCGGAACTTTTCCGCAAAAGTAAATTAAATTCACTCCTTGAAACTAGAAATCTTAGCCGTAGACTCATTTCCCCACCAGCATACAAGCTGAAGTAGCACAGCCATTGATAAAAGTTTTGTACACTGAATTAGACTGAATTCCTATTCGGCAGCACCTATAATCAATGGCTTGTATGAACATGATAAACAAATCCTGTTTCCATTGTTACTGAACAATTTCAAAATATTAATTTAAAAACTAAAAAAGGGTCGTAAAAGCTGTATCTAGTGATTATTTACATTTATGTCTACAAAATGAATCTTGGAAAAACGTATATGTTACTGGTACTACTGATATTAAGAGTAAATGTATTGTATTTTTCACTTCATTTCAGAATCACTTCAGTGGATGTTCTTCACTCAATGTTGTGAAAAAATTCAAAGGTAAAATCATGTAGATAATGTAGGGACTTAAAATCTCATGTATTAAAAAGAAGAATCTATATGTAATGAGCTGCAATGTAACTATCCTCATATTCTTAAATACTACAAGAAGTACAGTGTAATTTATCAAAATTTATGAAAGAGGGAAATAGAACACATCTGAATAGAAAAGCACAAAATCCAGATAATGCAATTAAAGCTATTCGGAATATTATTAAAGTTAAACTTGTAGATATCCTAAGAAATAAAATATTTTTTCATTAAAATTAATGATTATAAAGTAGAGGATCCCAAATCTATTGCAAATTCTTTTAACGTCTTATAGTATATAGTACAGAAATATTATTGACAACTTAAACATTCAAGATTTTGCAAAAGATACTGCAATTAGTTGCTTAACACATGCATTTAATAGTTAGTATTAATATATGTAATTAATCAATAACTGCAACAGTGCTTATACATTCAATCATAACATGAATTAAATTGAATGCACATTAAATTAAACACGTAGATAAAATAGTTAAAATCAACTGAAGGGGTGATAATTAAATAATCCAAAGCCACACTTTTAATAAAAATTGTTTTGTGCGAGTGCATTTATTACACATGTGGGAAAGCTACTAATAAAATATCGTAATAATTACTCGACAAATGACATGGCCTAAGGACTCTAAACCTTTATAATCGTTTGTCTGTGTGGCTTAGGAATATATTTTTAATTTCATTTTAATTGTTAGTTTTTAATAGGCCTATATATATATATATATATATATATATATATATATATATATATATGTGTGTGTGTGTGTGTGTATGTGTGTATGTATGTGTGTGTATAAATGCATTCATTAGATTAACGTTTATAATATTATAACTTGTAATTTTGTAATTTTTGTGATCATTAACACTTAATCTGAGGACTTTATAAAAGTCTATTTCAACGTTATTTAGAAAAAAAAATCGTTGATATAGACTAAGAATCGAACTCGCTCTCTGCTACTCAACACGCATAGATCTTAGCGTCTCAGCTATTGCAACGACACGAAAGCTTTGCTTTCTGTGCGGAGTGTCGATCTAGTCATGAAGGTCCATTGTCGATTTAACTACGCGATTTACGTATATATTTATCTCTTATTTACGTAATATTATTATATTTTTTGCAGTTTTTGAAGTGAATTCCGGAACGATGCTAGTAACAATCCAAATAGCTTGAATCTAAGTAACTCAATATTCGTTATCTTGTGTATCAGTGCTCTGGTCTCTGATCATGCGCAGTGTTTTACATCTGAGACTTAGGAATATTCAATCGTCTCATTCCTTTTCAGGGAAACTGTACGTGCGCGAGTGTAGTAATTCAGTACTTTTAGTTACTGTGAATTTAATTTTATTTAGTTATAATTATTATTAATTTAATGTGCCTTTTGTAGTGTTTTCGGTTCTAATAATACCAACAACTCTGATAATAAAAGGCTGGAAATATTTCTTCATAAACTTATTTTATTTACTTATTTGCTTATTTACTTATTTACTCATTTACTTATTTACTCATTTACTTATTTATTTATTTATTCAGTACAAGTTAAAATTATAAACCAAAAATGTTTCTAGCCACTACCGTAAGTGCCAGGCTCGTGTACGGTGTGGTCTTAGCCAATAATATAACGTAATATTTACAAGGACAGTTTACTAAATACAGTAAGTAACTTAATTCAAATCAATAAATAACACACAAGAACAAAAGAAGAAGAAAGAGAAAAAGAGAAAAAACACATTTAATATAAATTGACAATCAGACAGAAACCAGTGATATTCAATAAAAACATGAATATAGTCGACAGAAATAAAAGTTAAAAAATACACACATTTGTTAATATTATCTACTATGAATATTTTTTTTAAATTTCTTTTTTAAAAGCTTCAATTTTAAAATATTTAAAATTTGGAAAATGGTTTGTAATTTTATTATAAAGTCTTGGGCCGAAACTAGCACCGTATTTTTAAGAGCTACACTTGTATGACATTTAGGCTCAATTAATGGGAAAGTAGACTTTTGTCTTCGAGTACGATATTCATGTCGATTAGATTTATGTTTTATTTGATTTCTGTGGTAGTAAGTTAGTAAACTATATTTAGAAATTTCTTCAATAGTTAATACTTTAAAATATGTATATTTAAATTTGTTGGATAATCCATATTTTTGATTAGACAAATTTGTATTAATCTTCTGTGTAATAAAATTAATGGATTAAGTACAGATCATGCTACTCCATCCCAATTTATTATACCATATTGTATTAATGATTGTACTAAAGTTAAAAATATTATTCTCAATGCCTCCTTAGCGATAAGATTTCGAAGTATTCTGTATTTTTAAATTGTCTTTCTTATACTTGTACACATAAAATCAATTTGTTTATACCATCGTAAATGCTGGTCTATAACAATTCCTAAATATTTAACTTGTGCGGAAGGTGTTAGATGTGGACAATTACAATAATTATTTGCTAATTCATTACATGAAATATTATGTATTACTAAGTGATAATTATTCATAGGTGGAGGTAAACCGTTCGTTGTTAAAGAAAATGGAATATAGGTAGTTTTATTAGTATTTAAGGACAGGAGATTAGAGTCAAGCCAATTTTTCACTTCGTTAATTCTATTGCTAGCATTTAAATAAGTGTTATCCCACTTTCCTAATCGTAATTCCTCACCGACATGATTTAGAAATTGGAGGGGATACTGCAAAAGGAAACATTTTATTCATGCACCTGGGGCTAGATTATGTCCGTTACATTTCACTGAAAATGGCTTTAACCAGTCCTGATTATTAAAAATGAAATTGATGAAAGACGAGTACAGTCCTAGACTAAAACCCGAAACTAGGTGACATATTCTATGTGCCAGTGTATCTCTGATACGGCACAGAATTTATTTATTTATCTCTTGCTCTCTTTCTGTCTTTCCCCTTGCATTCATTATTTAATTACAAGGATTGATTATTCTCTCTGGCTCTCTTCACCCGTATATTCTTGTATTTATTTTTTTATTTATGGACATTTTTATTTCTATTTTTATACTAGCCATACCCTTGCGCTCCGCTGCACCTGTTAGAAATAAATATAAAGTAATTGCATAATTAAAATAGGACGTTTGATCTAGGGAATATTCGTGTTTGATAGAAGGATAAATCGTTTAATATGTTACTTAATTTAAATTTCATTTAAATAAAAAATTCGGTCATTTTGGTCCAGAGAGCAATCATTTGGTGCAATGACAATTCCTTTAACAAGTTTCTTAATTGTTATTACATGCAACCATAGTTTAATGAAGATTGACATATCATTTAGTTTTAATGTGTATAGCCTACTTTATATTACTTGCTATATGTTTCAGAAGTTGCTGTAATAACATTGTAGAATTATGTCCAACTAGAGAAACTACACTTTCCAATGGTGAAATAATAATTAAACAATTAATTAGCTTCCGATGTTACTTCATATAAACACAGAAACATTCTCTTAGGCTATGTTTAATAGCTTTCGATTGTTGTTGTCCAAGGCCCCTTATAGACGAAGTCATTTGTTTTTATTTCAGTACAGCGCCTTAGATGGCGTTGTTATTGTAATTTTAAAACTCATTTATCTCATTAAATATCAGTCCTATCAAAATTTTGTATAGAATAAAACTTATCGGAAATTATTTTTAAAGAAACTTTTGTTATGTAACATTTTTCATGAAAATCAATAATAAGCGAGATATTTCGATTTATTTAATTCAGGCCCCCTTATAACTCCCCTTTTAAATAAAGTATTTTGAATGCCATATAGCCTAAAAAGTTACAACGAACTTAATTTATATTCCAGTTTTCATTTAAATCGGTCCAGCCATTATAGCGTGAAAAGGTAACAAACATCCAGACAGACATGCAAACAAGAATTTAAAAAAAAAAAAAAAGCTATTTTCGGTTTCAGGATGGTTAATTATACATGTTAACAGCAATTATTTTTTAAAAATCGAAAATTACCAGAAAAAATTTGGCTACAGATTTATTATTAGTGGTATAGTTTTCGTTGCTTATAAGTTTCAGAGTTTTTGATATTTGTTTCTTTTGTTTGTTTTTTCCTTGCTACATGTTCATTTTCACGCATTGCTAGTCCACATTTTTGGCACGGTTCACGATTTTTAAGTCTGCAAATATTTATACAAAGCATATTTCTCTTCAGTCCCTTTCTTTCAGTTAGTCTGCTCCTCTAATGTGTATGTATTTACAACTCAATTTTCTTAATTGTATAACATTTAGATTCATATTTTCTGTTTCGTAGTAGTTTACACGGTGTTGTTGAGAGGAGTGTTTGCTTGGATGTGATTGACAGGATATAAATAGCGTAGCGGGATAGCATTTCGGCGCTGGCTTTGTTAGTCCCCAAAGCGTACTCACAATGGATTATTAGGTCTCTCACGACGTCGATTCTGTGGCATGTCCGTGGCTTATTTAAGTCAATTTCCTACACCGGCTTCCGGTAGCCGATGTCCACACGTTTTATCATGATCGTGATGATAGTAATGAAAAACTGCAAACAGCGGCTCTCGAGGCCGTCAACCCCACGTCGCCGGAGCACCGCATCCTACCACGCACGGCAATGCGGTAGCGCCATGCTGCTGCAGACGGCGCGGCGTGGCATTGATTCGTCTCAATGGTATTAAGTGCAGTGGCGTTTCTCCCACCTTAATACGTGTGTAAGACTTTACCGTCCTTATCCAGTTGCTATGGTAACAAATAAATTAGCTGTTATTTAAGTCAACTCTTTATTTTTTAATCTACGATAGTGAATATACCGGGTTTTTTAGTTTTTAGTCTTCCTAATACGAATCACAAGGACTCAACCATTCTCGTTTACGTCTTCAACGCATAGGTTGTGTAGTTTATGCATCACAAAGACCCATACATTTAGTAACCTTAAAAAAAAAAAAAGAGAAGGAAAAAAAACAAAAAGAAAATTGGGTATAAATATTCGTGTACTGAAATATTATTACAGTAATGATACGAAGAAGTATGTCATTGTCTCTCTTACCTAAATTATTAAATGTTTTTCATCTAGTGTTTTTATCGGAAATATATCCAGTTGTACAGTAGTGGCAAAAACCGAGCAATTACGTAATTGGAAAATATGATACTGTTTAATATACAGGTGTAACAGGATTAACTCCATATGTAGATGAAATTACTGGGGATCATCAGTGTGGTTTTAGGCGTAATAGATCGACTACTGATCAGATTTTTTGTATTCGACAGATATTGGAGAAAAAATGGGAGTATAAGGGTACAATACATCAGTTATTCATAGATTTCAAAAAGGCATACGACTCGGTTAAGAGAGAAGTTTTATAAAATATTCCTATTTTTTATTTATTTATTTCATCAATCTTTGTTCACGTCATGGCGGATTAGATGTATTCCAGTTCTTAATCCGCCATCACTCTCAATACAAATATAACACAAAGTAATACATAATGAACCTATAAGTTTCCTCTGTTTACAATAATAAAACTAATAATAATAATAATAATAATAATAATAATAATAATAATAATACACAACTAGGCCTAATACTAAGTATAGCTCTTGTATTTAAAACTCCTACCTTAGCTTTTTCATTTTATGCTCAATCTCTTAAGAATTATTCTGTTAACTTCATTGACTACTCTTCGTAGTTTCTTATCGTGTGACTACTCAACATTTATAATTCCATCTCCGTTAGAGCTTTGACTTTCTCTTCCCATCTAATTTTAACTCTAAAAAGAAATTGTCCTAATTTTTGCAAATTGCTGGCGTTTAGGTGACCATTCATTTTTTATAAGCTACTATAGCGTTTATTTGTAGAAATATTTTATCTACCCAACTGTGTCTCAAATCATTCGTTGCCTGACACTTTAGCGCAATATGCATTGCGTCTTCAGCTAGTCCACACAAAGGACATTTATCCTTCTCTACGTTCCCTATCTTATTCTTGATCCTCCAGATACCTAATCTCCACCATGCCATTCCCGTTCTCTCGTCCCTTGAATTTAGTCTAACATATTCTTCCTGTTCCCAAAACTGCTTAACCTCCCTATAGTATTTTAGTGATCCTAGGTCTTTAATATTACTAAAAATATCTTGTCTCGAAATTTCGTTTGCCATCTCTTTTACTATTCTTCCAATAGTTTTCGTGTTTATAGACCCTAGTTCTCTCCATAGCCAATTTAGACCTAATCTGCTTATTTCTCGTTCCAGCTCTTTCAGCCAATTCGATTTCCAATTAGCGGCTTTCATACAAAAGATACATGTTTTCATAACTGCCGAATTATTCCTACACAGAATATTACCTAAATATTTGATTTTTCTTTCTAGAATAATTCCCAGACTCGAATCGATTCCCATCTCTAGTAACGTTGCCAGGTTAGAAGCATTCTCCGGTATTCCTAGAAATTGTTTACACATTTTGGCTCTTACTTTATCGATGTTTCTGCTGGATAACCTACTACCCCATATCTCAATATTATACAATATCTTTGATTCTACTAGTGCATTATAGATGTTGACCAAATTCTTCACCCCAATATTCGGCCATTTATTTAGGCATCTGTCTACTGCTTGGAGTGCATTTTTACCTTTATTCAGTGCCAATTCATTTTGCAACTTCCAATTTCCCCTACTGTCTATTACCACTCCTAGGTACTTGAATCTGGAAACACAATCAATTGGAACTTTATTCACGTACCATTTCTCTTTCTTACTATGCACGTTGCCCTTTTTGCAGATTAGGACTTTTGATTTCTTTTCGTTTATTTTCAGATCCCAAGTTTTACAGAAGCTATTAATTTCGTTAATCGCCTTTTGAAGCCCGTTGACCGAAAAAAAATATTCCTATTGAATTTGGTATTCCCAAGAAACTAGTTCGATTAATTAAAATGTGTCTTAGTGAAACTTAAAGCAGAGTCCGTATAGGCCAGTTTCTATCCGATGCTTTTCCAATTCACTGCGGACTAAAGCAGGGAGATGCATTGTCACCTCTACTTTTCAACTTCGCTCTAGAATATCCCATTAAGAAAATTCAGGATAACACAGGGGGTTTGGAATTGAACGGGTTACATCAGCTTCTTGTCTATGCGGATGACGTGAATGTGTTAGCAGAAAATCCACAAACGATTAGGGAAAACACGGAAATTCTACTTGAAGGAAGTAAAGCGATAGAGTTGGAAATAAATCCCGAAAAGACTAAGTATATGATTATGTCTCGTGATGTGAATATTGTACGAAATGGAACTATAAAAATTGGAGATTTATCTTTCGAAGAGGTGGAAAAAATTCAAATATCTTGGAGCAACAGTAACAAATATAAATGACACTCGGGAGGAAATTAAACGCAGAATAAATATGGGAAATGCCTGTTATTCGGTTGAGAAGCTTTTGTCATCTAGTCTGCTGTCAAAAAATCTGAAAGTTAGAATTTATAAAACAGTTATATTACCGGTTGTTCTGTTTGGTTGTGAAACTTGGACTCTTACTTTGAGAGAGGAACAGAGATTAAGGGTGTTTGAGAATAAGATTCTTAGGAAAATATTTGGGGCTAAGAGGAATGAAGTTATAGGAGAATGGAGAAAGTTACACAACGCAGAGCTGCACGCATTGTATTCTTCACCTGACATAATTAGGAACATTAAATCCAGACGTTTGAGATGGGCAGGGCATGTAGCACGTATGGGCGAATCCAGAAATGCATATAGAGTGTTAGTTGGGAGGCCGGAGGGAAAAATACCTTTGGGGAGGCCGAGACGTAGATGGCAAGATAATATTAAAATGGATTTGAGGGAGGTGGGATATGATGGTAGAGACTGGATTAATCTTGCTCAGGATAGGGATCAATGGCGGGCTTATGTGAGAGCGGCAATGAACCTCCGGGTTCCTTAAAAGCCAGTAAGTAAGTAACATGACCTCACCGACAAACTTTGAGGAATGACAAATCACACAGAGAGGGCCGTTTTTTTGTTAAAGAACATATGCTCGATGACACGTCGTTGATGAGTTATGGATCCTTTTTAGAAGCGAATTCCGCGTCACGTATGTTACAGAAGTGTGCGCCTTAAGTCCGTGTCAACTGTGTTACACTGCTGTAGTTTGTTATTGGTCTGTCTGGTGCATCTTCAATCCGTCTTGCCATCCAACAGTCCAACACAACACTGCCATGCTTAACTGAGTTGTATGATGAATGCTGCTAAGATGTCAAAATTGTAATGAGGTACTGTAATAGGTTATGTAATTTTATCAGCTGTTGTAAATTGTCAGAACATGAATGGAAAATTAAACTTCATTTCTGTAAAGAAATACTGGGCATCTAACTTTTGGATGCACGGTTCCTAAAGGACGTGTCATCGAGCATGCGTTCCTTAACAAAAAATGATGCTCTCTGTATGACCTATCATTCGTCAAAGTTTGTCGGTGAAGTCCTGATACACCCTGTACAGTAAGGTAATAAATTGAAATTATTATATTATTTTAAGAAACAAAATTAATTGTTATCGGATACTGTAATAAACTGAGCTTTTTTATTTAAAATGAAATAATAGTACATTATGCAACGAGCCTATAATGGTAGTAATTAAGACGCGAGTATGTTTATGAAACGAGCGCAAGTGACCTGACCTTGTGCAATACCTCGTAAATTGTGAGATGTGCGCAGACGCGAAAGTATTGATTTTTTCCGAGAAACTTTGTCTAATCTCGCGCTAGTTGTCTTTCGATTGAATATCCGAAAATAATCGATACTTGCGCTTTCATATTGCTACAATGGTATTTTATGATTGGTGGAACACCTGAACTTTAATGAATAGGTGTACTTTAATGAGGTCCATTAAAAGGCTGCTACCAGGTGTATAATTACTATATTTCGGCATGGTCGAGCATAAACTAATTTTTAGATTAAGTGTGACGCTAAGAACCGCCTTGTGTAAAGAGAAAAACGTCCAAATATTTAAGATATTGTTTTGAAGTTTCGCAGTAGCTTTATGTTCGATAATGAGTTGTGTGCTGCAGTGCGTATTTAAAAGACGTTTGAAACAGTAACAAACATTTTGTTTCGAGCAGCTATGACCTATCATTCCTCAAAGTTTGTCGTTAAGGTCCTGATACACCCTGTATAGTAGAGTAATAAATTACAATTATTATATCATTTTATAGAAACAAAATTAATTGTTATCCGATACTGTAAGAAATTGAGCTTTTTTATTTAAAGTGAAATAAACTAATTTTTAAATGAAGTGTGATGCTAAGAAGCTCCTTGTGTAAAGAGAAAAACGTTCAGATATTTAAAATTTTGTTCTGTATTTTCGCAGTAGTTTTGTGCCTGATAATGAGTTCCCAGATATTTAAAATTTTGTTTTGAAGTTTCGCAGTAGCTTTATGCTTGATAATGAGTTTCCAGATATTTAAAATTTTGTTTTGAAGTTTCGCAGTAGCTTTATGCTTGATAATGAGTTTCCAGATATTTAAAATTTTGTTTTGAAGTTTCGCAGTAGCTTTGTGCTTGATAATGAGTTCCCAGATATTTAAAATTTTGTTTTGAAGTTTGCAGTAGCTTTGTGCTTGATAATGAGTTTCCAGATATTTAAAATTTTGTTTTGAAGTTTCGCAGTAGTTTTGTGCTTGATAATGAGTTTCCAGATATTTAAAATTTTGTTTTGAAGTTTCGCAGTAGCTTTATGCTTGATAATGAGTTTCCAGATATTTAACATTTTGTTTTGAAGTTTCGCAGTAGCTTTATGCTTGATAATGAGTTTCCAGATATTTAAAATTTTGTTTTGAAGTTTCGCAGTAGCTTTGTGCCTGATAATGAGTTCCCAGATATTTAAAAATTTGTTTTGAAGTTTCGCAGTAGCTTTGTGCCTGATAATGAGTTCCCAGATATATAAAATTTTGTTTTGAAGTTTCGCAGTAGCTTTGTGCCTGATAATGAGTTCCCAGATATTTAAAATTTTGTTTTGAAGTTTCGCAGTAGTTTTGTGCTTGATAATGAGTTTCCAGATATTTAAAATTTTGTTTTGAAGTTTCGCAGTAGCTTTATGCTTGATAATGAGTTTCCAGATATTTAACATTTTGTTTTGAAGTTTCGCAGTAGCTTTATGCTTGATAATGAGTTTCCAGATATTTAAAATTTTGTTTTGAAGTTTCGCAGTAGCTTTGTGCCTGATAATGAGTTCCCAGATATTTAAAAATTTGTTTTGAAGTTTCGCAGTAGCTTTGTGCCTGATAATGAGTTCCCAGATATTTAAAAATTTGTTTTGAAGTTTCGCAGTAGCTTTGTGCTTGATAATGAGTTTCCAGATATTCAAAATTTTGTTTTGAAGTTTCGCAGTAGCTTTGTGCTTGATAATGAGTTCCCAGATATATAAAATTTTGTTTTGAAGTTTCGCAGTAGCTTTGTGCCTGATAATGAGTTCCCAGATATTTAAAATTTTGTTTTGAAGTTTCACAGTAGCTTTGTGCTTGATAATGAGTTTCCAGATATTCAAAATTTTGTTTTGAAGTTTCGCAGTAGTTTTGTGCTTGATAATGAGTTCCCAGGTATTTAAAATTTTGTCTTGAAGTTTCGCAGTAGCTTTATGTTTGATAATGAGTTCCCAGGTATTTAAAATTTTGTCTTGAAGTTTCGCAGTAGCTTTATGTTTGCTGCAATGCGTATTTCAAAGACGTTTGAAACAGCAACAAACAATTTGTTTCGAGCAGCAGAAAACACTTCGGAGCAGTGTGGACCTGACCTAAGTTTCTAACTTGCATTCTATCATATTATGACTACTAAAATATAGCCTATGATGAAAAAACGTGTATAATCTTTATTGCTATACTTCGTACATAATGTTAAGTGGGTAAAAGTAATGGCGTTAAATTGTAAAGTCATAAACACTCAGGGTGCTATTCATAGACATTTCGCAGCACGCGCTACGAGCGTACTAAGCTAGCCCCGGCTATCTACTGGTTACTTGTACAGAATTCAAATCATATCCTATCGCTAACACTGGTTTATGAATACGAAAAACGCTGATCATCCACCGAAAGCCCGCGCTAAAAATGTCTATGAATACGGCCCTCAGATTCGCAATGATTTGTGTTTTATCTGTAGATGAGGAGGAATGTAGCGTTCAGTTAGGCCTAATGCAAATTCAGACAATTTGATAACAACCAATAGGAATACATTTAAGTTAAAACAGTACTCCTCTCACTGTTACCGGCATACTTAATATTCGCGTTGCAAATATCTGACTTCTCACATTCAGGTCGTGTTGAAACAGGAAGTTTAATGTTACGTAGCCTTTCTCTTGCATTTAAGTCTTGTTAAATTCAAGAGGAATTTTGTGTAACCATTATACAATCCAGTGATAGTTTCCATCACGCGAGTGAGCATTTTAGTAATTGAAACTGCCTTCTAGGACTTTAATCAACTCCCACAGTGCGTTGTTGTCGAGAATCGTTTCACTCGGCTATCGCATTCGAGACCAATCGCATTGCAGTGTGGGGTGATCGAAGGCGGTTTGCTTCGCCGTGCCTGAAGCTGCTGCCAGGTACACTAAATGTAATTCAGGGAGACGTCGGAAGGAGATGCGCTCTCGGCTAATCTGTTGTCTAACTCGAGGAGATGAAGAAAGTCATTACTAAAAATGACCTTCATCCTGATGCGTATCCAAGGCGACATTTTGCCGTATCGGCAACTTCTCTAACATTCATGTCATGCGTGTAGTGTAAACATTAACAAACAGGGGAAAATGATACCGTATTCATGAATTTAAAAAAGACATATGACTCGGTTAAGAGAGAAGTTTTATGTGATATTCTTATTGAATTTGGTGTTCCCAAGAAACTAGTTCTATTAATTAAAATGCGTCTCAGTGAAACGTACAGCAGAGTCCGTATAGGTCAGTTTCTGTTGGATGTTTTTCCAATTCACTGCGGGCTAAAGGAAGGAGATGCATATCACCTTTACTTTGTAACTTTGCTCTAGAGCAGGCCTGCACAAGGTTTGCGCTCTCCGAGCCGGCTCACAGCTCATGAGCGGAATGCAGATATTAGCTGCGCTCTGTGTAAAGGTGGGTGGCGTGATCTCGTACAAAATATACACAAAAGGAAGTACAATTACGAGTGTTTATGAAATGAATTCCCGTTAATTGTTTGCAAAACTATCTTTTACTATTATTAATTAGTAAAGAAATATTTATTTTACAGAAATAATAGAAATTCTATAGCTACTTGAATGTACAATATCATTTTGTTATATTTTTATCTATCAGTACATCAAAACGAGGTTTTATGCTGTTGGCAGCTGAAAGGAACAGTAGCCTACTGATCGTAATGAAACATCAGTTACAAATGTTCGATGTATGCCTTTATTAAAGTTGATTATAGAAAACTGTTGCTCACAAATATAAATGTTGACCCAAATACAGCCAGCCTGTATAGTCGTGGATACTATTGCTAATGTTTAGTCTTGTAAAACTCAACCAGGCTAGTAGTATTATTCAAACGATCTTTAGCCCTTAGGTCAAATTGAAGATCAGTAAGTTCGAGCTGTAAATCGTTAAATGTTAAATGTTATGTTCCGTCTTTAGATTCCTCCATGCTGTACTGTAGCAGTAGGTAAGCAACCTGAAACAGTTATTGAGAATAGGCCTGCACACTGCACTCCACTAGATAGCTGAGTGGTCGTTTCCCTCTCCTCTACTTATAAGAAGTCTATGTCATTCTGACGTATCTTTATCTCCGTTTCGGCGAGCGGAAAACATGTCTCTCACGCTCCGAAGGAGCGCGCGCGCTCGTTGAGCGCTGTTTGTGCAGGTATGCTCTAGAGTATGCCATTAGGAAAGTCCAGGATAACAGAGAGAGTTTGGAATTGATGTGTTACATTAGCTGCTTGTCTATGCGGATGACGTGAATATGTTAGGAGAAAATTCACAAACGTTTAGGGGAAACACGGAAATTTTACTTGAAGCAAATAAAGAGATAGGTTTGGAAGTAAATTCCGAAAAGACAAAGTACCGTATGTGATTATGTCTCGTGACCAGAATATTGTACTAACTAGAAATATAAAAATTGGAAATTTATTCTTTGAAAAGCTGGAAAAATTCAAATACTTTGGAGCAACAGTAATAAATATAAATTTCACTCGAGAGGAAAGTAAACGCAGAATAGATATTGGAAATGCTTGCTATTATTCGGTTCAGAGGCTTTTATCATCCAGGCTGCTCTCGAAAAAGCTGAAAGTTAGCATTTATCAGTTATATTACCGGTTGTTCTGTATGGTTGTGAAACTTGTACTCTCACTTTGAGAGAGGAACAGAGGTTAGGAAGATATTTAAAGCTAAGAGGGATGAAGTTACAGGAGAATTGAGAAAATTACACAACGGAGAACCGTACTCACTGTATTATTCAAATAACATAATAAGGAAAATTAGGAACATTAAATCCAGACGTTTGAGGTGGCAGGGCTTGTAACACGTATGACTGAATTTAGAAATGCAAATAGAGTGTTAGTTGGAAGACCTTTGGGGAGACCAAGACGTAGATGGGAGGATAATATTAAAATAGATTTGTGACAGTTAGGATATGATGGTAGGGACTGGAGTAATCTTGCTCTGGATAGGGATCGGCGGCTGGCTTATATGAGAGCGGAAATGGACCTCCGAGTTCCTTAAAAGTCATTTGTAAGTTATTACGGAGTATTACATGCGACGTGCACATTACATGCACGTACGGGGCCTGTTCAGAATATCGTTTCGCATTTGGTCTTCGGTTACCATTTCTGCTTCGCTTAATATTACAAGTCTTTGTGAATTTACTCTTGTTCCCAATAATGCAGATCCGGTTGATAATTACGGCCATAGACAGCACAAATACATTGCAGAACAAAAAAGTAGAATCAGTACTTAACCTTACATAACTCAAGTAGAAGCCACAGGCGGTCTAAAGCGGGAATAACGCGAAAGTTGCGCCCACTAAACTCTCCCTTCGGTAACTGTTCAGCCATTAGAATTAACAATGGCTCTATTTATTCGAGAACGCCAGACATTACTTTCCCGGCCTCTATATCTCAGCGGACGATCTATTGCTCTCATATCGTACAATATACGAAGGTCGAAGCTAAGAATGCATCTCAAACATCAATTCTTGGAAAGTGACTGTGAGATATTTGCAGCGGAAGATGTAAAGATATACACAACATTTTTCCTTCCAAGAAAGAAGGGTTACGCTTGCTTGAGTCACACAAGCTGTTCACTTGACCTCGGTCAATTTCACTGTGAAAATTGCAGAGTTGACATTTGAGTGTGTTATGTTAGCCGCCATGATACTAGCGAAAATGCCACCTTGACACTTAGCGCTATTTTAAGAGATCAAACTGTTGCAAAGGCAGACGCCCTCCTCATTCTGATTTTAGGATGCGTCATGACTGAAAGGTCACGTGTTTTGTCACAAATCGTCGCGTATTTCCCTGCTTTATTTATTAAATGTTCCTGAGTTGCTGTAGAACCGAGTTATACGCAACCCACTTATACATAGTTCTGGTTTGTGCGTAATTTGCACAGATCCGGGCAAAATTACATTTAATTAGGGTTGTTTGTTAAGAAAAGTAGCCATTCCGAGCATTGTTCCTAGTGAAAAAAGTTCAAACTACATGAGATTATGTTGTTTGTATTTGTAATGTTTGTATAAGTGAATCTCGTGGCTTCAACTTGTGTTTTAGTTCACAGAAGGCAATAATCACAACAAATGTGAGTTACACTCTTTTATTTTCGGTCATGAAATATAATAGGATCTTTAATGTATTGTACTTTGGCTGGATGTACAAATTACTGTAGGGTAAAGATTTGTAATATTGTGATATTACTAATATTGTGATAGTTCTTTTTGAGAATTTATTACAATTTTACTGATCGAGAGGAAGATCGGATTTTTGCGTCAACGTATTAAGGGAATGTTCGTGGACAAGTTTCTGCACAAAACCGGTCCTTCTCTCCCTCATTAAAATTGTAATACATTCTCAAAAAGAGCTATCACAATATTACTCGTCTCACAATATTACTAATCTTTACCCTATATGCTTTTACAGGTTAGTAAAAGCACCAAAGTGATTACCCTGAAACAATTTTATCATTGTTTCGTGTGTGCTGTCATTGCCGTTCGGCGAAAAAATGTCATTTAACAGAACAGGAGTTATAAGCACAGTAAGTCTGAGACTGAAGTTGGAAGCCTTCGGGCCTGTCCTCCGTTAAATATTATTATTATTAAGCCATAAGTAATTATTATTATTATTATTATTATTATTATTATTATTATTATTATTATTATTATTAAAGTAATATTGATTAAATATTGGATTACGACTCGTATGTGAGTAGATTATAGCCTACATCATATATACCCAGATAGGTCGGCCTTATAGGCTTTGAGGTTAACTTTTGTCATGTTTACTACGCTGCCATCTAGTTGTTACACAAGGAGTCACGCCATAATTCTCATTTGAATTGCATTGGCGACTGTACTGCCATCTCGTGTTCGTTTACGACGAACGGGTGGCGATCCTGGCGGTTCTCTTCAAAGTGCTGCCGATTTTAACATAGCGATGAGTTATCTGTTACATATATGATCTAGGATTATAGTATGCGATATTCCGGATATTTGCCACGAAACTTATTAATGCACTTTTCATCACGTTTTAAAGTTTTTATTGTATAAATTATTTTTCAATAGAAAATTGCTCTGCCTAACCTGTATCGAAGTATTGTATTAGAATGACAGGAATTACTGTGAAGACATGAGTTGTTTGCCGTAAAGGTAAATCAGTTTAATGCGGGAAGCGATGATGTAAGTGCGGGCTGTAACTGCTTTCAAATTATTATTATTTTTATTATTGAATTTCCAAGTTTATAGAACCCTATTTTACCCGAAGGTATATTAGGGCTGCGGTTAAATCATACACATTATAGCCCTGTACAAATATTTGCATAAAATATGTACATATTTATGACATAAAATACACATATTACATTAAATGTGTATGACATAATAAAAATCATAGTTATATTATATAGAAATACGTAGATATGAGATAAAATAGATATAATACATAGAAATAGTTGCACAATATATGAAACACAGACATATTACATACCATACTTTCCCAGGACATATCACACACAGACTTGTTACATAAAAAAGTAGGTAAGCATTTCGTAGAAACACAATATTACTTTTAAGGACATATATGACATAAAAATGATATGAAATAGACACATGACATACAAATGCATGTACAACACATAACACATAGATATATTATATAAAATACACAGACAAGACAGAAAAAAAGAAAAATTACATAAAACTTATATATGATATAAAACAGTGATGTTATAGCTATTATTATTGTGATTATTAGTATTTTTGTTAATGGTAGTAGTAGTAGTAGTAGTAGTAGTAGTAGTAGTAGTAGTAGTAGTAGTAGTATCTCCTTTTATTGCAGCCTGTTTTGCCCTGTGGCATGTTAGATTAATGATAAAAAAACCTGAAAATGTATACACACAAAATTAACACATTCATATACCCTTACTAATTGCATTAACTACAACTTCTCTTACTATGGCAGAAACACATTAACTAGCTATTTACAGTGAATTATCAATATGTGATATGAATTTCTGAAATTCTCTTGAACAGCAGGAGTTTTTCAAATTTAATAGAAAAAGTTTTTCAAATTGCCCAGAACATGAGATGACATGTGACAAGAATAACAGGCGAGTTCTTTCGAAAATTGGGCAATCAAATAGGAAGTGATGAACAGTCTGGTCGCTTTCCTCGCATTTGCATATGGATTCATTTACATTGTTGATTTTGAACCGTATAAAATATATTTTAAATTTTCCATGGCCTGAAATGAATTGCGTAAGCACGAAATTGAGTATCATGTGTTTACAGTTTAACCTAGAGATTATTGTAGGAAAGAATAATTCTCTAGTTAGAGAGCCGTTATTACTTTCTTGCCATTGAACATCCCAGCGTATTATCTCTCTATATTTAAGCTTTCCTTTACAGTACCTTGTCGTGTACTATTTTTCAATGTACGATAGTTCGACCTGATTATTGTAAAAGGTTCCTTCACGAGCCAAGTATTGTGAAGAGAGATTATTAAAGAAACTTGCTTGGAACTAACTTCCGTCAGTTACACGCAGTGACTTCAGAAAGCACGAAAATTACATGAAGCTTCCAATCGTCTCTGAAATGATCGTTTAGGAACGAAGGGGATGTCACATTGATCTGTGGGAGGTTTATGAACGATTGGATACGGTTCGTGTGCTGTCGCTTTGTTCCGAGTCCATTCGACTGAAGCGTGTGTATTGGCATCTAACTCTGCAATTTACTGTTTCCCTTTCATGTAACTTATTATTACAAACTGCACCATTATCTAAATAAAGAATCGCGGACTGAGTTCCAAACTCAACAATCAACACCTGGTCAGCATGCCAAGCTTTCGCTCTCGTCACGAAAACATCGCCTCCGAATCCTGCGTCCACTGATGAACGAATTTCCTGTTCTACTGCTTGAGCTAACACGTTCAAGCTGTTCTTGAAATGCATAGCACTTGGCAGCGACGCGACCATGTGAAGAATGTATCCGTCGTAGGGGTTGACAAGAAACATGGAGCTCTAATCTGTCACAAAAATATTCACTGTTGAAAAAACTGACGCGGAGAATTGATAAGTAACATCATTCGTTAGGGGCGATTTGCTACAACTTCCAAGGAGAGATCACGATTTTTAAAACCCATATCAAATTACGGTATAAAGCTTGAGAGTAGACTGCATACTTTAAAAGCAAACGTAGGTTAAATCGTAAACGGTCAATCATTTTAGAAAAATGATTTGATCAACTTTCATTGCAATTTTCTTCCGCTGTTTATTAAAATAACTGTTCACCAATAAAACTAGAATGTCGATATCACGTTTGTGTTATCTGTGTCTCCTTCTATTTGCAGTATCTAAGTATCTACGATTTTCCTTTCTGCAAGTACGTTAGGAATTCGTCAGTCTATCTGCTGTGAGATCTTCCTAAATTTAATCTGATCAAATGTAGCACTATAAAATTTCTTTGCAGAACGAAAAGTTACATTTGTTCGGTTCAAATTTCTGCACATTTAAAGGACAAAACTAAAATAGGCTACTATCAATTTTTTATATTTCATAATTCACTACTCTCTTAAGAAATTAGGTACAGCTTGCAACAGTAAAAGTTTTGGAAATATTCAACATTTTTTCCTCCATTACTGTATCTTGTACAATAATGAACATTGGTATGTGTAAAACTCTGTCCTTCTGCTATATGAAAAAAATATTTTTTACGATTAAAAAATTATATATATATATTTTTTTTTAAATTCATAATGATGGTAGTTCACTGTGCAGTAATGAAGCGTTTCTCTCATAACTCATAAACTTGTTAACTTTTTCATGTTCTCTCTTTTTTATTTTATTGCCGAAACACACGTTTACAATATCATGCTCTTCCAACTACATCCCTTAATAAATAATATATATTTTTTTTATTTTGTGTTAGAAAAAAAATACTGATATTTGACAATTTTTTATGATATTTTATCAGACAATCTATCAAAAGTAGAGAAGTCATCTTGTATCATATTGTAGATATGACATGCATAAATACACACAAAAAATTTCATCACAGGTTTGAATAGGTTTTGAGTTATGTGAGAAACGCTTCATCATTGCACAGTGAAATGAATTTTGAAAAAAAAAAAAAAAAAATGTAAATGATTTTTCATCATCATCATCATCATCATCATCCTTCACGAATTATGCCTCTGTAGACCTGTTTCGGCCCCATCTAGCAGTCTTCTTAAAGGTCTTCTTGGTCGACGTTGTCCTCCAGGTTTATATTGCATCATAATATTAAATAATATTAACTAAAAATAAAAATATTTTTTCTTATAGCAGAAGGACAGTGTTTTACAAATTCAAATTTTCATTATTGTACAAGATACAGTAATGGAGGAAAAAATGTTGAATATTTCCAAAATTTTACTTCTGTAAGCTGTACCTAATCCCTTAAGTTGACTGAGCATATTGGGAATGAAATCAATGGCTTTCCCAAAACACGCTATGAATTGTTCCATATAAAACAATTTTTTATCTCGAAAAGGATACAAAAAAGAGCGAAATTCTATTAGCGGTCTAAACTTTTTTGTTTGAAATTTTTTCAAAGAATAACTCCCTCAATTTAACGTGATTACTTACTGTTGACTCTGCATATAGACCTATAAGCCTTTGGTTTGTGATTTCTGTACTGTGTAACTGCCTACATGTTTTTAGCGCTTATCAATCTCAACCGTAGTCACGACAATGCCTGAGTAGATGTTCCAGTAGCAAACGTGTTTGATCGCTGTAGCCAGTAGACGTACATTTTATTGGCATGTCAGAAGCCATGTACGTATGCACCGTTAATGGTTTTTAGCACATCTAATCTATATCCACTTCACATTGAAGCAGAGCCCGTTATCCCGTCTGACAAGGAGGCATGCATTCAGGCAGTTCCGCTATAGCCGTGCACTATGTCCCGGACATTCCTAGACAGCTAATTGGGTTGCATAAGCTCAAGGTAAACACTGCCGTTAACCCAGATCCCGAGTATGATGCATAAACCTTTTCGTGTGCTTGCCAACGCCGTGAATTTTGGGATGATAAATTGTAGTAGCAGTCGTGGTCTCGAGCTTTCCAACTCGTGGGGTAGAGTGTCGTTACGCACAAGTGTAGAGCGGGAAACCAGCGAATACGGTCGCTGTACATGAATTAATGATCTGTGCGTACTTAAGTGTGTACTTAAACTTCGAAATTTTACCATTTGGTAGCCCTATGCTAGAGCGTGAATTATCACCACGTGAACTCGATTCGGTCCCCTACGTTGTGTAGTATGATATTGCGGTGGAGAAGATTAGAAATTGTTATCCTCGGTCCTTGTACCCGAGGTTCTTGGTTTATAACCCGTCGAAGGTGATGGAGTTTAAGGTCAGTGCAACCTTTAGCATGCCTTCCTTCAAGAGAAAAGTGGGCTAAATTGGGAAGCCGTGTCTGTGACTCAAGTGCTAACGCTTTGGCCTTCCATCCAGGTGGCCCGGATTCGATTCCCTGCCAGGTCGTGATATAATTTATTATGAACGGAGCAGATGTTGCAGAGTTCGTCTCTATCGTTCCACCTACACTCTCCAACTCTCCCTCATTTAATCTATCTCTACAATAGTAAACATAAGTTGAGGTTAAGTCTTGGCAGTATAGGAAAGACTGAAAGCTCCGAGCCCCTGGATCTTATCAAGCAAGCCACCAGCGTAGCTCTGTCGGCTAAGGCACTTGCCTACCGATCCGGAGTTGCGTTCGGGCGCGGGTTCGATTCCCGCTTGAGCTGATTACCCGTTTGGGTTTTTATGAGGTTTTCCCCAACCGTAAGGCAAATGTCAGGTAATCTATGGCGAATTCTCGGCCTCATCTCGCCAAATATCTCGCGATCACCAATCCCATCGACGCTAAATAACCTCGTAGTTGATACAGCGTCGTTAAATAACCAAGTAAAAAAATCTTATCAAGCTACTCATGTTGGGCTGTGACCTATCATCATCGACTGATCGAGAAGGGCTTGGGTCTCCGACCCCTGGAGCTTATAAGGTTATTCGTCTATTCGTCCGTAAAAGGGACCTGACAACCACGGACTGAGGCAGGATGTCTGACCTGTCAGCATCGAATTCACGAATACCACCCAGGTCACCTGTAGAAATTGGACACTTATCGGATATGTAGGATGCACAATGGATCAAAACGTGCTTAAGTCCATGGACTTGTTCCGGGTTCAGCTCTCGCAAGTGGGCGGTCCGTTTCGTACATTTATGAACCTAATGGAATCCTGTTCCTGATGAGGTCGTTTCTCGTCCATTTCTAGATACTTTATTGTCATGATAAAACAAGCGTTGATATGGACATAGTAATAACAAATGTGAAGATTATTAACCGGCATGCATATTAAAGATAATGATTTGAAACAGCTAAATTGGGACCGGTGCCCACCCAGCATCGTGATGCATTTGGGGAGCTACGATAGGTAGCGAAATCCGGTTACGCAAACCAGCTATAACGGCTGGGGGGGCTCATCGTGCTAACCACACGATACTTTCATTCTGGTTGGATGATCGTCCACCTCTGCTTCGGTATGTGGCCCCTCGTGGGCTGTAGCGCCACGGATTATTAATGTGTAATGGGGAGGCTCGCGGAAACGAAAGAAGAGTTCTCCACATGTACCAACAACAGTTTCGAAACAGAAATCACCCTCACCGCACAATGTTTGCTCGAATTATCAGCTCCTTCGAGACGATAAGTCTCTTCGTCCCCGGCGCATTGGTGGAAGACCGTTTAGACATCCATTCTCAATTGATGATTACACTGAACTGAAAGGAAAAGATATTGAACATTAAACGTAAACAAACAACAACAACCCTTCTCGTCTCTTACAAACATCTCAACAAACAAACAGGGGTGCACACATTCGCACACATTGACGTACGCCCGCGCAAAAACATTTTCCTTATTGTTAGATCTATCACCCTTCAGAATTTGTCGCAGAGGTTTTGAATCCCCCTGTAGTTTCAGTTCTTACTTTCCCTAGTAATGTTCGTTTTATTGTTACGCAAATTAGCTGAAATTTATTCAGTTTATCTTCATGTTTTTCATAATTGGCTATGGTGATTTTTTTTTTTTGTATTCACATCTTTAGAGGCGGTTTGAAACGACTTGTTTCCCTGTGATTACAAATTTGTTTCATATAATAATATAGATGTATTCGTCACCGTAGAGTGGGGTACTAATGTAGCTCATATTTTAGTTGTCTTTATTGCGGACTTGGTTTTGACATTAATGTGATTATGTGGATATATTGCTTGTTGGGGAAGGAACCAAATAAATCACTAGAATTCCTTCGGCTGGTCCCACTGTGCGACTCAAGTCTGCGTACCATGCGCACAAACCGGCCAGTTCCCATCAGAGTAATATGCAAGTGTCAATCATTCATGCATAATTTACATGTCTTCCCATGAGGTAATTTTGCACAACCATAAATTACAATATTGTGACAGTTATCCAGCCACCCGCTGGGGGACTCCGCTGGATAACTGAAGCTGTGAGTGAAGACATCTAATCCCAGTAGAGGATGAAGGGTGGGTGAAATAATCCATAACAGAATGCCAGACGTCGGCTTTACATGTCCAGGTTCGGTCCCAAAAGCAGACCATGTAGTGTTAGATAAAGTGAAATGGGGACACTTTTTTTCTCTCTAAATACATGGGTATACCCCGGGCGACCATTCTACACAAACTGAATTCTGTATCACCCTCCCGTCGTACGACACAGTAGCCGTTCATCAGTCTGAGACATCGGAGAGGGAAATCAATAGGAGTATTCAGTTACAGACTCGGCGCACTGTTAGCAGCTAGAGCGCGAGCGTCGGGTTTCCACGCCGGAGAACCTGGTTCTGACGCAGGCGAGTCCAAGTGGAAATTGTGTAAGCAGCAGCTCGATTTAGGCCAAATCGATTTTCTCCGATTATACAGATCTTTTCCCGTCTAAACTCGTCTATCCGTCTCTTCTATTCTTCTGCCTTTATGTCTGTTAAGTAGGTAATCCAGAAGTCAATATATTCATTAAACACAGTTGCAAAAGACTATGATATGATCATTTCTATAGAAAAGTCAAAAGTTATGGCTTTTAAAGGCGAATATCCAATAAGAAGTAAAATCTACATTGATAACAATTCTAGAACAAGTGAACACATTTAACTATTTAGGGTACCTTTTTCATATGAAAAAGAAACGGATGTCGATACTAAAATTACTTACTTACTTACTTACTGGCTTTTAAGGAATCCGGAGGTTCATTGCCGCCCTCACATAAGCCCACCATTGGTCCCTATCCTGTGCAAGATTAATCCAGTCTCTATCATCATATCCCACCTCCCTCAAATCCATTTTAATATTATCTTCCCATCTACGTCTCGGCCTCCCCAAAGGTCTTTTTCCCTCCGGCCTCCCAACTAACACTCTATATGCATTTCTGGATTCGCCCATACGTGCTACATGCCCTGCTCATCTCAAACGTCTGGATTTAGTGTTCCTAATTATGTCAGGTGAAGAATTACAATGCGTGCAGTTCTGTGTTGTGTAACTTTCTCCATTCTCCTGTCACTTCATCCCTCTTAGCCCCAAATATTTTCATAAGCACCTTATTCTCAAACACCGTTAACCTATGTTCCTCTCTCAAAGTGAGAGTCCAAGTTTCACAACCATAAAGAACAATCGGTAATATAACTGTTTTATAAATTCTAACTTTCAGACTTTTTGACAGCAGACTAGATGATAAAAGCTTCTCAACCGAATAATAACAGGCATTTCCCATATTTATTTTGTGTTTAATTTCCTTCCGAGTATCGTTTATATTTGTTACTGTTGCTGCCAGGTATTTGAATTTTTCCACCTCTTCAAAGTATAAATTTCCAATTTTTATATTTCCAATTTCGTACAATATTCTGGTCACGAGACATAATCATATACTTTGTCTTTTCGGGATTTACTTCCAAATCTATCACTTTACTGGCTTCAAGTAAAATTCCCGTATTTTACCTAATCGTTTGTTGATTTTCTCCTAACATATTCACGTCATCCGCATAGTCAAGCAGCTGATGTAACCCGTTCAATTCCAAACCCTCTCTGTTATCCTGGATTTTCCTAATGGCATACTCTAGAAATCTAGAGCAACGTTAAAAAGTAAAGGTGATAGTGCACCTCCTTGCTTTAGCCCAAAGTGAATTGGAAACGCATATGACAGAAACTGAACTAAAATAACTAAATTTGTAAAAGTTATCGGCATTATCAATTCAGTTTTCAAACCTAATTTAGTACAGAAACATATAAGATTAAACATGTACAACATTTTAGCACGCCCTACTTTAGTCTATGAATCAGAAGCCTGGACTTTGACAAAAAAATGTTCTTCGTATAAATACTACGAAATGAAATTCATGAGGAAAACGGCGCGATACCCACTTTAGGATAGAAAACGAAATACAGAAATTTTGGAAGAATTGAACGTCCAACCTATATTAAATTTTCTTCAAATCGATAGAGTTAATTGGTAACAGCGTATCGAGAGAATGCCAACAGAAAGATGTCCAAAGGCAGTACTACATTACCGCCCTTCTGGACAACGATCTGTTGGAAGACCGTTGAAAAGATGACATGAGACCATTGAGACCGCAACAGATCACTAGGTCTAGTGCTTGAATTGGATGATGATGATTAAGAAGTAGGTAATCATTTATGAAGTAATCTTGCTGTATATTTAAGTTTCACATATTCGTCCCATCTATTGTAACTACAGACCCGATTTTTATGTACTTACTAAAAGTTAATATTCCAACTAGCTGTAGACCTAATAATAAATGAACAAACAATGTCCCTACTTTGGTATACATAATTCCAGTGTGTTTGAAAATAGATTGAAGATTGAATCCACATGCGCCGCTGTAAACGAATTTTTTACACTTTTATCACTGCCACAACACATTTCATTTTTATTGAACTATAAATTGTGTCCACAGAAAGGAGCATCTTTTGTGTACCTCTGGAAAAATAACTAAGGAAGATACTGGTGAAGTGCTTTGTATGGAGTGTGGCATTGTATGGGGCAGAAACATGGACATTACGACGAAGTGAAGAGAAGCAAATAGAAACATTTGAAATGTGGATATGGCGAAGAATGAAACATGTGAAGTGAACAGACAGAATAAGAAATGAAGCTGTGTTGGAAAGAGTGGATGAAAAAAGAATGATGCTGAAACTGATCAGGAAGAGGAAAAGGAGTTGGTTGGGTCACTGGCTGAGAAGAAACTGCCTGCTGAAGGATGCACTGGAAGGAATGGTGAACGGGAGAAGAGTTCAGGGCAAGAAAAGGATATCAGATCATAGACGACATTAAGATATATGGATCATATGGGGAGATAAAGAGGAGGGCAGGAAATGGGAAAGATTGGAAAAAGCTTGATTTGCAGTGAAAGACTTGCCCTTGGGCAGAACACTGATTGCATGACAAAAAATTGCTAAATCTTAGTTGTTTTTAATGTGATTTCAACCATACTTTTACAGGTGATACATTAAGCATCTGTGTATCGCAATAGCCTTACTTCATTGCTCTGTTTAAATTGCCAGATTTGTGGCACTGTATCAAAATAACCCTCTAGATCAGGGGTCGTCAGCACAGAGCACGCTGCGCTGGGGCTAGTCTCTCTTACCCGCGGAAAACGCAGTGCACTAGAGTGCACTCCGTAGCTGCTAGCGGGTATGCTCTCTATCTCTCCCTGTTGCACGACAGTGCACACGGGGCAGCACCGCGTACCGTTTGCACATTTCTGCGAGTGCTGACGACCACTGCTCTAGATGTATCACAATAGCCTACACAGAAGGCTATTATGATAGCCTACACTGGTTTTGTTTTAATTTTATCGATTATTACAAACAAAAAAAAATAACTTCAAATTCTTTATATAGGCCTATGTCTAAAGTAGCATATATATTTTCTTTTTTCTAATTTGTATATGCTTTGATAGAAAAATTACAACAAAAGGTTGATTTTTTTGTATCATAATAGCCTTACTTGAGCCTAAGTAAGTTAATATTTGGGCTAGCAATTTTCCAGGTATTTTAGGAATGTTTTCTAGTGGCGCAGACAGATTCAATCTTCACCGAAAGTAGTTGTTGCCATTAAATTTGTAATGGATGACTTCAACTTCATGTTACCGACATTCACTGTAATTGACTACACCTTTCGCTGACGTAGAATTGTGGGTGGCTTTAGCCACTTTTCAAACTGAGTTTCGAGTGGTCTCAACCGTTGGTTACAAATTAGCAACCGCTCGTCACTAGATGCATTCTCCCAGCCTTTGTGAACCAGCCGTGCTTGTAGATTTCAGAGTGTCCTGAACAAGGCCTCAAAACGGTTCTAACCTACACCACATCCACTCAGGTATACTCATGACACTTTATCTGAGAGCTGCGATGACGTCAGAGCGGTGAGAGGGCGTCTCACTACAATTCACAACAAAAATATTAGTTGAAGCGTATGCGTTTGGCGTTGGTTTCGGAAGAGGAGTTGATTTGTAAGAGGAAAGTAGGCGTTTAAGTTATTCTTAGAATTTCTTTCTTTTCTTGTTTTATTTTAATATAGGGCCTATATCTAGTACTGAAAATTGATACAATTATGTAATTTTTACAACACATATTTTCTATAAATACAATAGTTTCGGAGAAATGCTGGTTTACGCATGCGCAGTTTTCACCCCTGTCTTTCATATTACTTGTGTGCCGCATAGAAATTGTTTCCGAACTGACCCATACAGTGTCACTGATATATACATACATGGTGTCATTTTTAACTTTTAGTAGGCCTACATAACAGTCTGGTATCTACCTATAACTGAAATCTGTTATGAGTTTGAATATGCTACTCGTGTTTTCTTGTCATATTTTTCATTTCCTTTACGATTTCTTAACTTATAACCTGCTACAGATCTCAGAAGTTTCATTTCTGCTGCTGTGTGGTTTTTGTCTGGCAGTTAATACTGTTCTCCAACCAGGAGATTAACCGTGAAAGGAATGTGCTTACTATTGCGTCATCTATTGGAGCGAAGTAGATAGATAATATTACCGTTACAAGGTCAGTTTAAAAAAACATGCGCTCTCCTGCATATGTTATTTCCTGTTTGGATGGATTAAAAGACCAGGAGATTAACCGTGATCTAATTTTGTAACTAGGGTAGTATAAGTATGTGTGTACCAGTGTTATCGTTTGTGCTTTGAGAGTTAGCCAATGGAGATGCGTGTACCCACGTGTGTGACTTTATGATATCTTATGACAACATTCATTCACAGCATTAGACTACCCCGCGGCGTCTCATTCCCCTGAGACTTTCTCCTGGTTAGAGTACAGTACAAAGTCCCTACAGACGAGACTGCGCAGAAGCTTATGGAGTCGGGACAAATTGAAGCTTGCGGCCGCCGCCATGTTTTGGAAAAAGCACCTGCTAGCAGACATTTGTATCATGTATATGTTGAAGGGTTAATATATAATATGTGGTATACCTTATAAATCAAACCGAATTGCTAAGCAGAAAAAGTAAAATCCTGCTAACATTTAAAGTGATCACGTTATGAACTTAATTCAAGCTTAGTTACCATTAGTTTGACGTAAAGTGAAAGATGATTGAGACAACTTGATAACCAAGGACATTGTAATTATTTGATAGCATAACAGAACGAATAGAAATGCAAATGCATATTATAGCTCAAGTTCAACGGTCGTATGCTAATTTAAACTTTAAGGCAGTAATAATATGGAAGACTTTTTTCGCGTTGTTACATTCATCGTTTGAAACATACAGTAACTGCAAGTAAATATTGTTTTACTGTACATAATGTGATGGTAATAAATTTAAAAAAGTGAATTATTTTTAAAATATTGTAAATTTGTATTCAATAATATTAATCACTGCATTATGACATTTTGTAAATTCACTTTAATTATTACGTATGAAAGGGAGATGCATTTTATGCTGTGTATGCAAAATGGCCCGGAGGGAGGGAGATTAAGTAATCCCCCTTCCATTTGGCGCCCATGGTTCAGGATCGTTGTGGAAGTGAAGGCGAACGAAGCTAAAATTTTGTTAGTTGAAAGGAGATGCTTATTATCAGGGAACGGATTTATATGGACTAAAAATATATGAAATATGTAAATATATATGTAGTTATTTTTACCAAAATATGGAATTAAATATGGATTTTTACCAAAATATGGAATTAAATATGGACTTAAAATTATAAAAAAATGACTATGTACGTTAAATATTGGTACATTTTAATCAAACTAAACAAAAAATATAATGGACGTACCTTATCTTCCAATGTAGTTTCAACAAAACACAATTTTTATTGTCTGTTACCATAACAATAGGTTACAAACATTTCTTTCAAGTGCTGAAAAGTGAATCTTCTTCTATTGTCTCTGAGGATAGATTTATACTGACTAAAAGAGCGTTCGACGTCACAAGAAGTAACTGGTACATAATTCAATTTCACAATGTCTGCTGGGGATAAGTCCAAGTTAATCTTCACTGTTGATTCACCACTCATCACAGCAACAACCTTTTGTAGTTCTTCATATCCAGGGTTTTTTGAAAGTACAGTGTCCACCTTAGCTCTTACTGCATCTGCAACTTTACCTCTACCACGATTCAGTTGTTCCACAGTACTATTTATAATTTCAAAACTTTCAGATAGTGAAAGGTGCCTATTTTGGAGACTTTTGAGCGTTTTTATGATGCATGAAAATGTATGCTGAATGTGAGCTAAGTCATTCTTCACACTTATGTCACAGGTAACTGTTTTCGCAGTATCAATTGAGACTGCATCTTCAGAGTCCAATGCAAGGAGAACATTGTTAATAGAGTCTATATGTTCGGCATAATATTCAACTGCTTCTAGCCATGTACCCCATCTAGTTAAAATTGGCTTTGGTGGCAATGGAATTTCAGGGTACATTTCTTTCAACACGTTAACTCTACTGGGAGCTTTGAGAAATACTTTTTTCACTGATGAAATCAACAAATCTACTTTAGGGAAATTGTCTCTGACCACTTCTGCCACACGATGAAATGCATGCGCCACACAAGTAAAATGAGTCAATTTAGGATATACAACAGATAATGCTTGTCCAGCTTTGACCATATAAGGGGCAGCATCGCTAATAAAGAATAACACATTATCGTACATAATACCCTTTGGCCACAGGATACCCATAGCTTCGTTGAACAGTTTAACTATAGTTTTGTTATTGCACTTTTCTAGAACATCACAATGTAAAAGAATTCGTTCAGAATATTGTTCACTTAACAAACCGATAACTACATTACCAACAAGTCTACCTTCTTTGTCGGGAGTCTCATCAATGGAAACCCAAATTGAACTATCTTTAATTTCATCTCTTATCTTCTGTATTGTCTCATCGTAGATGGATGGAGCATACGTCTTCCTAAGTGTTGACTCATCCGGGATTGTATGTTGAGTATATTTTTCAAGGAATTCCCTGAAGACCTTATTCTTTAGTTTGTAGAGAGGAATATCAGCAGAGATGAGAGAACGGCACAGGTCGATGTTAAACTCAGATCTTACATTCGATGTTGTTGGTTGTGTTAAAAACAATTGTCTCTGCTTGGAATTTAGTTGTTTGTTGGCCTGATGTTTACTAGTTGTAATGTGTTGTTGCACCAGGAACTTTTGTGTAGATGATACTGCGCACTGACACAAATTACAAAATAATATTTTATTGTCAGTTGATAAACCATCTTCTTTAAATTCTGAAATGTAACTTGTTAGTTTTGATTTTAAATTGACTGAATGACGTACTTTTGGCATATTTACCGTCTTTATAGTATGATTTACAAAACTGAACCTATGTGTACTCTGACTGGCATTTAACTGTTGAGCTGCACAACTGAAGTCTGTTAAAAATTTTAAATTAAATTAATACAGTTTTGTAACTTACTTTCCCATTGTTGATAGGACTGCTAATTTTCAAATAACTCTGATGTTAAAGGGATTACTGAACATGTGTTTAAATCTCTATTGTTGAAATGTATTTTTAAAAGTTAATGGAATTTTGTTTTGTTTTATTGTTAAACCTAATATAATATGGACTGTTTTATATGAAATATGGAAAATATATGGAAATTAACGAAAATATGTACTAAACTCTAAAATATGGAAAAATATGGAAAATAAAAGTAGGATTTTTCAACCCTACACATTGTGAAACATAAAGATAATGCAAAATATAAATTATATTAGCTTTATAAGTAAATATGTATTTACATATAAATCCTTTCCCTGCTTATTATGTTACTATCATCATTGTTTACCTCTGACTGCGGTCCTGGCTACATCCATTATCGTACAGTACATCTCACTTGTTGATATGTGTCAGAGGAAGAACAATTGAGGAGCTTTTTATCAAAGTTGGACGACTGCACTTTTGCTTTTTTTTGTTACAGGAGAGGCGAAAAACTAGATCCTTGAAAACCAGTTTCACCGTTATGCGTACATTTTTTTAAACATTCTCATGGATCATAGAAACACTATTTCAGCCTCAAAATGTGATTAAAATTAATATTCAGGTCGAAATTTAACCCCTTCAGACCTCAATTTATATTAAAAAATTGAAAAAAAAAACTGGTCTGGGGATCCAAACTTCCCAAATCAAGTCTTCACAGAAAAAAAAAAATTGGGGACAATTTTGACCCCTGGGGCCCCAAACTTTTAAATTTTATTTTTAATTCAGGTATAGAAATGTTTCAAAAATAATATTCTCCGTTTCTATCACATTGGATTTTTCAAAATATTTAAACGTTTCGAAGGCATTCCAAAAAAGAAACAATGTACACTATAATGTACATCAGGCCTGAAGGGGTTAAGTTCAAAAAGTGGAGTTGTCCATCTCTGAAACTAAGTCATGGAGTTGTCTGTTTTTGAAACCAAACGAAACCATATTTAAAGTTAAATTGTCTAGTTTTGAATCTAACAAGGGAAGTACCCCAGCTCGAACGGCTAAAACCGACTGGAAACGCGTTTAAAATATAATGTTCTACCTGTTCGAATAGCTATCAATACCATTCATCTGTAAAACTACGTGTGCGGCCACTAATGCCATCTGAATGTTAGCGTACTAGCCTTATTACGTCGTAGCTGTACAGACAATACGAGCGAGACCATTGCGATGTTCAATAGTGAAGTGCACGTACTAACGGCAGACATGAGTTGGCTGAAGTCAATTAATCCTGTGAACATTGTTTACCTGCTGCGCGAAAACGTACGTCGAACTTACATACCGGATAATGAGGATGTAATTGGAGTGAGGATGAGCCGTTTGCATGCATGTTACGTGACATTATAATGCAAAAATACTACCGGGAATTATCAAAAGTAGATACCGACATATTGGATAGGAATAATGATTGTGAGTCTGATGGCGGAGAAGAAACAGCACATGGGTATGAGAGTTCCAACAGTTCTGGAACGTCCTCTCCAGCAAATAAAGGAACTGCAAGTCAAAGTGAATACTTACCTTCACTCCAACAATGTGACCTCCGCGATCTCCAGGTTTCAATCCGGCCGACTTTTGGTTGTGGGGTTACCTTAAAGAACGAATTTTCCTGACACATCCAATAATCCTACTGCAACTGAAAGACGTCATCTCGCAAGAAATTGCCAATATTCCAAGATATTATCTCCAAAATGCTGTACATGGTGTCGCAGAAAGAAAGCTGTACGTTGAACAAGAGAACGGCGAACATCTTCCCAATGTTTTGTAAACCCCGTTATTTGTCCAACACTGTGATGTTTTTTTTCCCCCCTATCTCATATTATAATATTTATAGCGGTTTAATGTTTGAACTGACTTTTGAAATACCCTATACTCGTATATTATTTAAAGCAAATGTCGTGTAGCTTCTTGCCACATAATTCCTCATTTATGTATTTTGTGGATCTGCTTGTCATAACTGTCTGTTACACGGTGTTGTTTCTTCAGCGATTTGTGCTTCTCTAGTCATTAGATTCGTTATTCTTCAATCATTGATTGCACACGACTGCGCAGTTTTACAGATAAATAACCGTGATGGGTGGTAGAACAAGCACAGCTCTGTATTTTAAACGCATTTACACTCGGTTTTAGCCGTTCGAGCTGGGGTACTTCCCTTGTAAGTCTCTTCTAACTCGGTTTCAATGCAAATTTACGTGAACCAGTACTTATTCATCCACAAACCGATTATACAGATAATCAGCCATGTTGGATTCGCAATACGTGATGGGAAAAGGTGGTACGAATGTGGGCTTCTCATTGGCTACTAAAAGAATTGTCCTAATTTGAAACCAAGCCACAGTGGAGTTATCAACATTCTGATTCTAAAGCGCACAATAAAGTGCTATTTTCGCTCTTTTCTGTCCGTTTTTGAACCTGAACAGTTCCAGAATCGCATTCAGTATATAAAATTCTATGAGAAATAATCGATATCTCGAAATCGAAAAAAAAATGGAGTTTTTTAACTTTGATACTATGCTCCTCAATTGTTGTATACGTCTTGAGTCTGATTAGTGAAATATATTACTAGTCAGCGAAGTATGGAGTGGAGGGGGAATGGAACTGGCCACTTTACCTTATTAGCTCCTGGTCTAGTTGCCTTATGAACGTTGCCTTGTTGGTGTCACAAGGTCTAACTAGTCTTCCGATTGGAGGAGGGGCGTTCGATCCGGTACTGCGGATTGGACTTCGGCGTAGCTCAATGGTTAGAGCGCTTGGTACGTTGAACCAAGGACTCGGGTTCGGTCCTCGGCGCCGGAGCGAATTTTTCACCTCTAATATTAATTGTTACCATAACAGATATACTCTGTAGGACCAAAAAATAATAATCTTTAGTAAATTCCGACTGCTGACTATACATTCACACACATCATCATTGGTTTTTAATTGGTTATTTTACGACGTTTTATCAAATCCTCGGTCATTTAGCGTCGATGGGATTGGTGATAGTGAGATGGTATTTTGCGAGATGAGGCAGATATTCGTCTTGGAGAATATCTCGGAAAAAACCAAATCAGAAAATCAGCCCAAGGAGAAATCGAACCCGCCCCTAGCCGACTGAGCTGGTACCATTGTTATTGTTGTTTATTTTATGATACTGCTTTCTTTGGACTGTAATAAAAATTTGTAGCGTTTAATTGGTATTTTAAAAATACGTAATTGGTTTCTGCAGTGTTTGGTCGTGATGGGCAGGGACTGCTCTTTCCCCCTACACTTGGCGCCCATGCCAGGGCGGTGGACGCGCTTAATTAGCAACACACCCGCCTTGGTGCCACCCCGGATGCAGTGGCCAGGCTGTGGCGCCGCATCTAGGGTTGGCGGTCGTACAAGCCGTCCGTCGATTGCCCTACAGATATATTTATTGAAGCCAGTTTTAAGTAGGCCTAGTGTGATTTATTCCCGTGTAGTGGCCACGCTGCGGCGGCGTCGGAAGGCACCATTTGCGATTTAGTGGCTCTTCCAGAAAACTCAAATTGGAATAGCATGCGTACGTCATGTTCCACGCATGCGCAGAGAACGTGTATTGGTGTGAGTCAGCAAGCTATGGAGCCACTCGGATTTAAATGTTTTTGAGTTAGAAAGAAAAAAAAGTTAATAGACACGAAAGTATCAAGATATAAAACCTTGATTCCAACATTTGTTATACAGGATTCGTAAACTGCCTCTCTTTTCACGACCGTTAGCGAAAACTAGACTCAACATAGCTACGTGGTTCTATAAAGTCTGCGAATACTTGGATCTGTCTTAGTTCATCTCGGCATTTGGCGACGGGGGCTGAATATTTATTAACCTAATTTATTCTGGGAGAAATGTATAAATTTCAGCCTCTCTCTAAAATAGTACAAGCCGGTCATGGCTCTTCCCTGTCCCCTGGTAACTGTTGAGGAATTTCGACAGGACTTGTTTTACAGCGTAACAGAGAATTCCTTTTTTGGAGATAATACCTGTTTCAGGCGCCGTATTTAGAATCAGATTTTGGAGACAAATGATAATAGGAATTAATTAAACTTGTAAATCTTCAGTCAAAGGTCTGAAAGACGTTTTATACTGTAACTTCACGTTCTTATAAATACTAACTTAGATAGTGTAAACTGTGCGATTTTCACAATGAATGAGACTGCTTTAACGCTGCGTGGAACTATGGTTGTGGGTTAGAATCCCACCTAGGGCATGCGTGCTTCACTTTTCTGAATATGATGTCCTCTATATTGGAGATGCGACGTTACATTTGCCAAACGTGTAGGAATTTCATTCTTTCCATTATAGTGCCGGTTCTGGTGAGGGGGGTGTAATTTAGACTTGGCCAACGTCCCTCTTGCGGTAAATGAATCCTGAATTGCAGAAACCCCACATGTCCATCTGAGTAAATTTTTCAGGAGGCACAAAAAACAGATTATCTTCAAAAGTATTTCGTATTTTGAAGTGACTATTTTTTTTATTAAAACATAATAAGAAGTTGTATTGTTTGACATACATTAACTTTAACTATTTTCTTCAGTAGGCTATTTTCTGGGAAGAAAAATTAAATTGTCTGGACAAGTGAGGTTTGTGCAATTCACGACTAGTAACAATCATTTTATTTCTTTAAAACAATATTTAGGTGAAGAAGACGGAAAAGGACAATTTTTTATCTTCTAAAGAACTTTAAATATACAGACTGAACCGTAAGTAATGCCATTAGTTTCAGGAGGTTATTCTTTGAGATATTTCAACCAAAAAAGTTTAATACAATTGATGGGTTGAGAGCCATATTGGGCCAAGCGCCATTTATTAAAAACGGAGAAAGCAAGGGTTAAAGTTAAGTGAATACCATACTTTAATGAAGATTGACATATCATTTAGTTTTAATGTGTATACTTTATATTACTTGCTACATGTTTCCATTGAATTATGGTAATAACTTCATTTTAACCCTTGTTTTCTACGGTTTTAGTAAATGGCGCTTGACCCACTATGGTTTTGAACCCTTCAATTTTGCTCGATTTTGCTTCCTTTTTCGAGAAAATATTTGTTTTATATGAAATATTTCATAGCGTGTTTTGGGAAAGCCATTGATTGAATTCCCAATATGCTCAGTCACTTTAAGAGAGCAGTGTATTATGATAACGAATTAGTGAAAGAATTTTAATTTTGTCATTTACATGTGCAGAAATTTTATCCGAACTAATGTAACTTTTCGTTCTGAAAAAGAATTTTAAAATGTTTCATTTGCTCGGATCAAATTTCTGCATATTTAAGGGATAAAGCTAAAATTCTTTCAATCATTCATTATCGTAATGCACTGCTCTCTTAAATTGACTGAGCTTATTGGGAATTAAATCAATGGCTTTCCCAAAACAACGCTATGAAATGTTTCATATAAAACAATTTTTATCTCAGAATGGAAGCAAAAACGAGCAAAATCATATTAAACTTTTTTGTTTGAAATATCTCAAAGAATAACCTCCTGAAATTAATGACATTACTTACGGTTCACTCTGTATATTAGAACCAACAAATTAAAAAGACACAAAGGCTACAGAAAAGCAAAGTTATATGAATAGCATATTTAATTCTTCAAATTAATTTAATCCTTTAAAACCAAAGAAAATAAAACTGAAAATTTTTCTAGTTTCTAAAAAAATTCCGTGTGCCTTGGATTTGTGGTTCTCCTGCAATTTTCTGTTCTTTACTGGAACTTATTGCCGTTTGAATTGAAACTGAGCACTGGACGTGTGGGATTTCTGCACTATACAACATTTCGTACTGTGCTCCAACCACGAGAAAGTCTCTGCCGGATGAGACGAAGGGGAGTAATGCTGTGAATGAATGTTGATGTCATAAGGTCACACACGTGGGTACTCATATCTCTATTGGCTCGCTGTCACAGCACAAACAATAACATTGATACACACATGTTTATACTACCCTAGTTACAAAATTAGATCACTGTTAATCTCCTGGTCTTTTAATCTCTCCATACAAATGCAGGAGAGCGAATGGTTTTTAAACTGACGTTATAACGATGATATTATATATCTATTTCGCTCCAATAGATGACGCAATAGTAAGCACATTCCTTTCACGGTTGATCTCCTGGTTGGAGAACAGTACAAGTTGATAGGATGCGAAGGCATTTCTTTCCCCTTCTATTTGCACTGAGTCCGTCAGAGACAGACCGGCAGCTGTTACCTCTTATACCTGCACCCCCTAAGTTGTACACACAAGAAAATAAAACATTAACTAAAGTACATAAGTGAATATAAAATACAGTGACACAGATGTTTGACAATTACATGATAGAGTATATTTTAGTGTAGTTCTTACAGTATTTTCAACTAATAAATAATTAATTAAATTAAGGAATGTTAGTTTGTATTATGAAGTCGGGGGGAGTGACACATTGCAGATTGTCATATTATGTATGCTGTAGAGTAGCAACTAGCGGTGGAGAAAACATTTATCTATTGTTAGTAGCTTTTGTAATGTGCCAGTTAATATAAACAGCAATAAAATGAAATATAAACGCTTAGTATAGACTTCCGGAATATAGATTACCCGTAAACACTTTCAATAACACAATTTGTCACTATATCGAAAGTGAATTAATCGAACGTTAGTAAGATGGACAATAGCATCTTCCCCTTCACTGATGGTAGAGAGTGTGAGTAGAGGGGAAAGGCTTATCAACCAAACTGAAATGGAGATTAGTTTAAAGGCCTATGTTTGAATATTGAAACTACGAGTAGGCTTACATGAAAAAACTGAATTTGAAGAAATGTGACTTTTGGAATTTTTCCAATTTACGATTCAATTTAAACTTAGGTCAACGTTCACCTTGATGTAGCCTAAATGTCAATGTATTCAAAATGCGATTTTAATCATAATCATCTGTTTTCTGCAAATTGTTTCACTCGAAATTCAGGACTTGAGAGATCATATGGTATATACCTTCATGTTCGGTTGTTTAGTAAGAAAAACGTTTGTTTCATAAGTAAGGTTAATTTTATTCATATGTTGTAAAATAACTTATAACTCTCCTTTTTTCAGGTAAATGACGTCATTACTCTGCCGTGTGATTGAACAGTCGCTGATCTAGAACATATTGTAATTGTTGTAAGCAAGTGTTGCATAGTCAGGCAAAGACATCGACATAAGGGCCTAGGTAGGTAGACACACACACACACATGTTGGCTTATATTAGGATGGATGGATTGATAGGTTATACCGGGTTTGTGACGAGAATTAAACATAAATGTCTAGTACCATTGTGGTTCTCAGTGGTTTTTGAGATACAAATAAAAATAAAATATTGGCGAACAGATGGCAACACTGTAACACGTGTACACATAACAGTAGCGATTGAGTCTCAAGACAACACATAATATTATTATGTATGGAACTGCACGAGAGGTTCAGTAACCTAACACTCACAAGCTATGTATTTCCTCTTTCCCGCTCTAGTCTTTTTTCGACTTGCCTCTACTGTCGCTGAATGCACGGTTGTCACATCTTCCTATCACAAAATTTTGTTACAGATAATCAATGAAATTGCGGATAAACCGTCGATGTTACGCAACAAATTAATAAGGACACATTTTGTTGGCATTTGTTCTACACAACCCACCCAATATCACCTCTCCAATGTCTACCGTTTTCCTGGAACATACATTCCAACATTCAAGTAAAAGTGATACTTTTCTGAAAAGCCATTCACAAAAAGTACTTATATTACAATTTTTATGTTTAACTCACTGCTCTGAGTCATAGTGCAAAAGGTCTTTATTTAGTTCTAGAGGGCAGATCTGTGTGCAGTTAGAGAACGAAACATGTTATTGATGAATGTTATTTTTAATATGTATTAATGACCTTTTAATGATAGACCTTAAAGAATATGAAGGTGATTTATATTCGTATGCTGATGATACTGTTTTACTTTTTAGTGGAAAAACTTGGACTGATGCTTATTATAATGCAAATTGCGGCTTAAAATTAATAAAAAATGATTCGATTTAAATTCATTTGTAATTAATAAAGATAAAACAATAGCTATCCCATTTTCTTTAAATAATAAAGGTAATAAACCAATTGCATCTATACTACAAATTAAAGTGTATAATTCTGATTGTTCCGATATAAATTGCAATGGTTCATTTATTATTGAAATTAATGAGGTTAAATACTTAGGTATAATTATTAATAATCATTTAAAATGGAATAATCAAATTCATTATATTTGTAATAAATTACCTAAAACATTATGTTACTTTGTTGTTCTAAGAAATATTTTGTCAATTAACTGTTTACGTATAATTTATTTAGCATTATTTCGATCTATATTTATGTATGGTATCATAGGTTGGGGTGGAACTTATAAATCCAACCTTTATCCTTTAATTTTACTACAGAAAAAAGTATTAAAAATTTGTTTAAAAAAGCAGAAAGATTACCCAACTGAATTGTTGTTTAAACACTTCAAAGTTTTCAGTATTAAACAAATGTATTATTTTATTTTATTAAAATATTTTCATAGAAATTTTAATATCTTTGAAGGGTATATACATAATTATAGAACTAAAAATATGAATTCTCTGCGTTTGTGTGAACCAAAATGTAAAACCAATGCAGCTTTTTATCATAGCATGAGTCAAGGTCCCAGATTATTAAACAAATTTCATTCCAATATTATTTTAACCACGAATCCTCTCCAAATTAATAAAAAAAAATAAATAAAATTTGTATTGGATTTATAGTTTGGGTTTAAACATATTAAACACTATTTAATCTGTATTCACTCTCAATTTTAATTTTATTTTTGCCTGTATTGGAGCGAAATTTATAAACTTGTACTTGCAATTTTGGAAAAGGAAATTGTACCAGAACAATTGAAGGAGTCCATAATCGTACCTATTTTTAAGAAGGGGGACAAGACTAACTGTAGTAACTTTCGAGGAATATCACTTTTGTTGACGTCGTACAAAATTTTGTCGAATATCCTTTTGAGAAGATTAACTCCATATGTAGATGAAATTATTGGGGATCATCAGTGTGGTTTTAGGCGTAATAGATCGACTATTGATCAAATTTTTTATATTCAACAGATATTGGAGAAAAAATGGGAGTATAAGAGTACAGTACATCAACTATTCATAGATTTAAAAAAGGCGTATGACTCGGTTAAGGGAGAAGTTTTATACGGTATAATATTCTTATTGAATTTGATATTCCCAAGAAACTAGTTCGATTAATTAAAATGTGTCTTAGTGAAACTTACAGCAGAGTCCGTATAGGCCAGTTTCTATCTGACGCTTTTCCAATTCACTGCGGGCTAAAACAGGGAGATGCACTATCACCTTTACTTTTTAACTTCGCTCTAGAATATGCCATTAGGAAAGTTCAGATAACACAGAGGGTTTGGAATTGAACGGGTTACATCAGCTTCTTGTCTATGCGGATGACGTGAATATGCTAGGAGAAAATCCACAAACGATTAGGGAAAACGCGGAAATTCTAGTTGAAGCAAGTAAAGCGATAGGGTTGGAAGTAAATCCCGAAAAGACTAAGTATATGATTATGTCTCGTGACCAGAATATTGTACGAAATGGAACTATAAAAAAATTAGGTTTATGGACATAGATAAGAATAGATTGAATAAATGAACGAACGAATGAATGGGAACAAGAGGAAGACAAGATTAAGGGGGATAACGGTAACAAGGAGAATAGACAAAAACAAGGGGAATACAAGGAGAACACGTAGTTGTAAATAAAGGTATCTATCACAGTAAATTATGCATGTCCCTATTTTTTGTTGTTCTTTTTGAATTCCTTCAGCTAAAACAAGGTCATGAGGAAGCGGACATTTGTTTGATGCATGCCATTTTGTTTTAATCGGTACTTTTTTTGCATTTAATGTGTCTCTTGAGTGAGAAAACATTTGTGTACAAATGACGATGATCAGCATCGACAGTCTGGGTTTTATGGCCATATGCTTGCTCGGCGAATGACATTTGTTTGCATTCCATAGCTTTATTGTGTCACAAGTATTCCCAAAGAAGCTATTAAAGTGACAGCCTTCTTACAACGTCTTCTGTGTACGGCTTGAAATAAACCAATCTAGGAAGTAAAACAAGCAGATATGGAAGTGTTGATGGTTTGTTTCATACTGACCAACTCGGGTCTGCAGGAGATAAACCAGATGGAATAAAACGTTCTTCAGAAGCACTGTGATGGACGCTTGAAGAACTTAAGACTCGTGTTGTTTTTTTAGATCCTTAGGAGTGATGAACACTTTATTGTGGAAGTTGTAGAAGTAAGCATGCAAATTAAACTTGCTTTAATCCACTCTGCCTTCGTTCAGATTCTTTTTATTTTCGCAGTTGTTTAATGTATACAATTAAGCATTCCTCAGTCATTTCGTCATAATGTTCGAACTGGAATGCCAAGGAGTTTTTTTTTTTTTTTTCACTCAACTGTGTTGCTAGTTTATTGATAAATATCTGTGTTTTAAGGTCTCGGTTCTTGCATTGAATTTTATTTACAACCAGTTTGATTACAGGAATCTTTTATTTCTCTCAGTTCTGCTAATTATATATCTACTGTGAAACATGAGTTAATTTATGTAATTCTGTAATGACCATTTTGTGTTGCCTTGACGGCATAGTATTTTAAGGATGTGGCTTTTATTTTATGACCATAATTACATTCATTGGAAAGGAAAGTTATATGTTATTTCGCAACATATGAATAAAATTAACCTTATTTAAGAAACAAATGAAGAGATACAATGGATTAGTGATGATCAGGGAACGGATTTATATGGACTAAAAATATATGAAATATGTAAATATATATGTAGTTATTTTTACCAAAATATGGAATTAAATATGGATTTTTACCAAAATATGGAATTAAATATGGACTTAAAATTATAAAAAAATGACTATGTACGTTAAATATTGGTACATTTTAATCAAACTAAACAAAAAATATAATGGACGTACCTTATCTTCCAATGTAGTTTCAACAAAACACAATTTTTATTGTCTGTTACCATAACAATAGGTTACAAACATTTCTTTCAAGTGCTGAAAAGTGAATCTTCTTCTATTGTCTCTGAGGATAGATTTATACTGACTAAAAGAGCGTTCGACGTCACAAGAAGTAACTGGTACATAATTCAATTTCACAATGTCTGCTGGGGATAAGTCCAAGTTAATCTTCACTGTTGATTCACCACTCATCACAGCAACAACCTTTTGTAGTTCTTCATATCCAGGGTTTTTTGAAAGTACAGTGTTCACCTTAGCTCTTACTGCATCTGCAACTTTACCTCTACCACGATTCAGTTGTTCCACAGTACTATTTATAATTTCAAAACTTTCAGATAGTGAAAGGTGCCTATTTTGGAGACTTTTGAGCGTTTTTATGATGCATGAAAATGTATGCTGAATGTGAGCTAAGTCATTCTTCACACTTATGTCACAGGTAACTGTTTTCGCAGTATCAATTGAGACTGCATCTTCAGAGTCCAATGCAAGGAGAACATTGTTAATAGAGTCTATATGTTCGGCATAATATTCAACTGCTTCTAGCCATGTACCCCATCTAGTTAAAATTGGCTTTGGTGGCAATGGAATTTCAGGGTACATTTCTTTCAACACGTTAACTCTACTGGGAGCTTTGAGAAATACTTTTTTCACTGATGAAATCAACAAATCTACTTTAGGGAAATTGTCTCTGACCACTTCTGCCACACGATGAAATGCATGCGCCACACAAGTAAAATGAGTCAATTTAGGATATACAACAGATAATGCTTGTCCAGCTTTGACCATATAAGGGGCAGCATCGCTAATAAAGAATAACACATTATCGTACATAATACCCTTTGGCCACAGGATACCCATAGCTTCGTTGAACAGTTTAACTATAGTTTTGTTATTGCACTTTTCTAGAACATCACAATGTAAAAGAATTCGTTCAGAATATTGTTCACTTAACAAACCGATAACTACATTACCAACAAGTCTACCTTCTTTGTCGGGAGTCTCATCAATGGAAACCCAAATTGAACTATCTTTAATTTCATCTCTTATCTTCTGTATTGTCTCATCGTAGATGGATGGAGCATACGTCTTCCTAAGTGTTGACTCATCCGGGATTGTATGTTGAGTATATTTTTCAAGGAATTCCCTGAAGACCTTATTCTTTAGTTTGTAGAGAGGAATATCAGCAGAGATGAGAGAACGGCACAGGTCGATGTTAAACTCAGATCTTACATTCGATGTTGTTGGTTGTGTTAAAAACAATTGTCTCTGCTTGGAATTTAGTTGTTTGTTGGCCTGATGTTTACTAGTTGTAATGTGTTGTTGCACCAGGAACTTTTGTGTAGATGATACTGCACACTGACACAAATTACAAAATAATATTTTATTGTCAGTTGATAAACCATCTTCTTTAAATTCTGAAATGTAACTTGTTAGTTTTGATTTTAAATTGACTGAATGACGTACTTTTGGCATATTTACCGTCTTTATAGTATGATTTACAAAACTGAACCTATGTGTACTCTGACTGGCATTTAACTGTTGAGCTGCACAACTGAAGTCTGTTAAAAATTTTAAATTAAATTAATACAGTTTTGTAACTTACTTTCCCATTGTTGATAGGACTGCTAATTTTCAAATAACTCTGATGTTAAAGGGATTACTGAACATGTGTTTAAATCTCTATTGTTGAAATGTATTTTTAAAAGTTAATGGAATTTTGTCTTGTTTTATTGTTAAACCTAATATAATATGGACTGTTTTATATGAAATATGGAAAATATATGGAAATTAACGAAAATATGTACTAAACTCTAAAATATGGAAAAATATGGAAAATAAAAGTAGGATTTTTCAACCCTACACATTGTGAAACATAAAGATAATGCAAAATATAAATTATATTAGCTTTATAAGTAAATATGTATTTACATATAAATCCTTTCCCTGGTGATGATCTTCTAGCTTTTCTAGTCGGTTTTTTAGTGCTGTTACTATCAATACTACCATACGTCTTGAATTGGCATACTATTATTTCGCAAAAATTTCTAAATTATAACATTTGTGTGCGTTATTAACCATTTATTTAAATCCTCTTTATTGCAGAAACATAAACTTGCTTTTGTTATTTTTTACGTTACGGAATGCGCGCTGCTTCGAGTCCTTATAGGAGAAGTAAATTTGTCATGAAATTTAAGCCAGTGTACTGTATAGGACCGATGCCCATCCAGCATCGTGGTGCATTTGGGGAGGTACGATAGGAAGGGAAATCCGATTACGAAAGCCAGCTATAACGGCTGGGGGGATCATCGTGATAACCACACGATAGCCTTACCTCCATTCTGGTTGGATGATCGTCCACCTCTGCTTCGGCATGTGGACGTAAGATCAGAGCCGACTGGTAGGTCTGGGGCTCTTAAAGGGCTATAACGACATGGGTTAGTTTATTTGTTTCGTTTGTTAAAGAAGTCCTGTGGCTAATAGAATAGAATAGAATGTTTTATTTCCGCTGGCAGAGTTAAGGCCATAAGGCCTTCTCTTCCACTCAACCAGCCTTAATCAATAAAAGAGTTACATACATATTTAAATTATGAATGTTTGCAATACACTTAAAAGATTCTCCAGCAATATTCTTCAGTTAACGACTAGTACATGTTTATTTAAATTGAGATAAACCTATAAGATAAAGTAATAATTTATGAGCTAATTTAATTCAATCCAGTCTATATGCAATGTGCAAAGAATTATAATTAATTTGAGATAGCTCGTTGGTTAAAATGATGAGAATTAATTTAATATAACTTTACTAGAACTATGTTATAGGGAGAAAAAATATAAATCAAAAATATATTTATATAATGAGAGAATTAATGTAATGAAATTTTACCATTAGAGGTTTTATATTCTATTTAGAGAAATTAACGGTAATAATAATGGACAGATGTTAGTTTCATTATAAGTAACAAATATTAATCAGTAATTAATCTCTTATGTAAGAATTTATGTAATTTTGATCTGAATGAAGTTATTGTCCAACAATCCCTTACATCACTCGGAAGCGAGTTTCAATTTCTAGCAACTGGAACTGTGTAGGATGAAGAATATAAAGATGTCTTGTGGTAGAGTATAATGAGTAAATTGGTGTTATGAGACCTGGTACTTAGCTGATGATACAGTATGCTGATAGAGGGCCCCAGGCAAAATTTATTGGCCATTTCTCGCTCAGGTTGAATTTCGACGCTTACTACCCTCTGCAGTTCAAAGCATCGTTAAATAAAATAGTACAGCCGATAAAAGTTAAAATTTAGTTGTTGTTTAGTTCCCCTTCCCTAAATTCGCATGTAATTGAGACTTGAACGTTCTACATATTTCTTTTCCCAGAACTTACGTTAAAATATCAATACTCAAAATATGCTTATCGTTAAGCAACATAATAAAAATATGCATTCTGCAAGATTTCCGCGGTTTTCCGTCTTTCAATGAGGCGTGGATATTGGATCGTCCATTAATAGATATGCAATAATAAATGAAGGGTTCAGAACCATAGTGGGCCAAGCGCCATTTACTAAAACCGTAGAAAACTAGGGTCAAAATGAAGTTATTATACCATAATTCAATGGAAACGAATAGCAAATAATATTTATTTATTTATTTATTTAAATCCACCACCAACAGAAGCAGGCTTCCAATTACAGGTGGCTTACACAAATACATACACAAAATACATAATAAGAAAAAAAAAAACAACACAAACGAAAGAAAGAAAATACATAACGGTAATAGATGCTAGAATATAGTATTGCAGTTAATATAGTGCCAAATGTCAATATAATAATGCAAAATTATTTAAAAACTAGAGTAAAAACATTATAATACACTTCTTCATAATTTAAATATCTAAGGAAATACAATTCTTTTTAATATTGTATGAAATTTTTCAACTGTTAAACTGAAATCTAATTGAGAATCACAGTTTAAAGACAGACAGTTGTAAGTATTACACATAACAAACAATGGAGAGTTCTTGACGAAAACAGTTCTAAGAATGGGAATAACAAAAGGTTGCCTATGACGTAATTGTTTTTTTTTTTACATTGAACTGAAGGAATTTAAGAAAATCACAGTTATTCAATATACCGTTAACAGTCTTATAGAGTAAAATTTGACTATTTATTAATCGTCGAGATGTTAAAGTTTTATAATTAAATTCAAAAAGTAACTGATTATATGTTTTTTGCTTGTCATAAGACGACACGTGATGTTTTTTTTTTAAATATAAATAACGTAAAAATCTTTTCTGTATCCTTTCTATTTGCATCTGATGGGACTGGAACTGAGGTGATCATAAGTATACACATTAAAACTAAATGCTATATCAATCTTCATTAAACTATGGTATTCATTTAACTTTAACCCTTGCTTTCTCCGTTTTTAATAAATGGCGCTTGGCCCACTATGGCTCTGAACCCTTCAAATATTCACGCTCATAGATTTGAACAAAATGTGAATGTAGCTGCCAGTGACGAACTATAAAGTCCTTTAATCTCCGTGTAGTAAAAAAAAACAGCAACTGAAAAACGCAATTACGAATTTAATACAGAACACTTTCTCCCGCAATATGCATCATTTTGCTAGAGATTACAAATATATTTCTTTCGTGAAGCGGAAGTAATGTCTCGATAACGCTTGTGTATACCAGTAAGAGTAAAGTGTTCTAAAGGCACTCACTGCTTTCTGTGCTGTGCGATGGATATTAAATGTAATTTTGTTCTAGTGAAACCTATGAAATAAAACCAGACTCTCTCTTTTCGCTACGGAAAAAGCGCTAATGCACAGTTGCTGTTAAGGTATATATAAAAGCAGTCAATACATTTCTCAGAGCTTTTGACGTTTGAAAACAGTTTCCAATTCACTCGAAGTATAGTATGACAGCCCACGAAACATTATCTTCAGAACGTTTGGCAATTTTCAACCCATTCATAAATATCAAAGCGTAAACAAATGTGTAGGTTATTCAAGAGTTAAGACAGTTTTCAAATCCCTAACATACTGTTTCAAAAGGAAGTTTACAAAGGCCTCAAAAGTATGCTTCAAGAATAAATGTGCAGGAAAGCAGGTGCTAGATACGGAACATGCCACAAAGTATTTTTTTTTCGCGAAAGAAGTGACAGGTAACGTGTAAGTAGGTGTATATGTTACATAATATACTTTACTTCTGATTTTGTCATAAGAGGGGGTGAGCAGGATACTGATAATCCATTTGTAAGATTGGCACCTCTGTTATTACTACTACTGCTATTACTACTGCTACTTATTATTATTATTATTATTATTATTATTATTATTATTATTATTATTATTATTATTATTATTATTATTATTATTATTATTTGTATCGTTTAGTCAGCTGTCCGAAGAACGTTTGAACTTCATAAGTGACACTAATAAGACATCACTCATGAGGCAACTAAGCCAGGAGATAATTGGGTAGGTTGGCTAGTTCCTTTCCCTCTCCAGTGTACAAATATCTGACAAGTAACTTATGACTCTAATCAGACTTCACAATATATGAATCTAGTTGTAAATGTCTATATATATTTATTATTATTATTATTTATTTATTTATTTATTTATTTATTTATTTATTTATTTATTTATTTAATCTGGCAGAGCTAAGGCCAGTAGGCCTTCTCTTCCGCCCAGCCAACGGACATATATATATATAAATTTACAACTAGATTCATTACTTTTTGCAGACGATTTAGCTCTGGTGGCATCCTCAGAAGATGAATTACAACGTTCAATGTATAATTTTAACAAAATTGGAATTAAATATGATAAATGAAAATCAATAAAGAAGAAAACTAAACTTATGGCCTTCTGCGGAAAATACCCTGTGCCTAGCAAAATATGTTTATATTCAAAAATTTTAGAAAGTGTAAATTATTTTACATATCTCGGATACACATTACCATGGATGGGCAACTCGTGCTCCCAAAGTGCTAAAAAACCTTGAAAGAGAGAAAGACAGACGAAGGCAGCCGCAGCAGTTATAAGTTGTTTGTCGTTTCGCTGCAAAAGCCACGGTGCACTCTGGCGGCTCATGCAGGTGGTCGTGATATCTAATCCATGATACAATAATTATAGTAATTTTAGACAGAATGTACCTAAACACATAACAAAATTATATTATTTTCTAGCTTTGTAAATTAGTTTAGTACTGGAAACACAAACTGAATACAACCTTTTCAAGATACAACAAATATAGCTGCAACACTTATTTATTATTACAATATTTGTTAATATTTCTTATTATATGTATTATTTGAAACGTAGAACGATAGAATTTACAAGTCTCTATTCATTAAAGAGTATTCCTCTATTCTCAGAAAGGTAATAGTCTGTATTCGCAAATAGCAACATATTCAAGGATGTATTTTTTACATGTCACGGCAGATGAAATAAGTTTGCTTCTGAGCTCTTTCTGTATTTTGAGAGCTTTTACCTTTTTTCTTGTACTAAACTCTGCCCCAAGCACATACAGTATTGGAAGCAAAGAGTATATTTGCAAATTCTGACTTAGGCAACATTACGAACAGTTCGATTCCTGATTTCGCTGGAATCTGAGTGGCATGTTGTTATGTAGATTTATCAATTCAAGCTATACATTTTCAGGATTTTCTATCGGCTGTAAGCCAAAAGGATTTCAGAAACATTTCGATTCCTTGTCAATTGTCACTGTTTCTCCAAACTTAACAGTGAATTCTGCTTTAGGTCTTGAAGTACAGTCTTATATTTGATAAGAAGATTTTCTTATCAGTCTTCAAGATAGTCCATATTCAAAGAAAGTGAAGTTGTCTATGTTCTACATGATACTGCCACATTTCAAATTTATCCATAAATGCTCTTCGCTAGTCGATCATATGTCGTGCAATTCTGTAACTCCCACGCACAACTTGCTAACGATATTTGATATCAGTTTCACTTTGTTGATATCTCATTTTTACCTTTAGCTGTTCTAAAGCAGATGCAGACACTATTTTTTTACTAAAACCTTCACTGTATATTTGTAACATAAAATGTCATGCGTAAGAAAGTGTAATAGAACATAATACAAGCTTTACCTCTCTTCTTAATAAAAAAAATTTTCTTTCGACTCGTAACTAAAGGGACATGATCTGGAAATTATAATGTTTTTCACTTAAAGCGAGCCGCCATTTTCTGCAGACGCGTTCGAACTTGTGTCTTGAAAGAACCGCACACAGAGAGTACAACTAGCACAGAGTCTGTTCTACCTGCACTGAGATTGTGTTGACACTTTGAGAGCACGAGTTGCCCACCCATGCACATTACCTTTTATTCGATGAAGTAGACATTTTACAGAAAATGTCTAAATACACAAAAAAAATGGAAATAATTAACAGCATTATGAAATCTTATATATATATATATATATATATATATATATATATATATATATATATATATATATATATATAAACAGCAACGGTGAAAGACCGCAACTTTGTCTTACTCCTGTATGATTATTTAACGTGTCGACTAATACAATTTTAAGTTTTTTAAATAAAGTGTTAACGTGAACTATAATCAATGAATTTCTGTACATTGCGATAATTTGTCACACCTTACTGTAATTATTATTATGATGATGATGATTATTATTATTATTATTATTATTATTATTATTATTAGTAGTAGTAGTAGTAGTAGTAGTATTCGGTAATAAAATTGCTATGTATGTACTTATTAATATGGAACCACATGTAACGTAGTAGCCTACCTCTTTCAGGCAAGTGATGAGATTTTCTTTCCTGATAGAGAAAAGAATTTGAACTGGAATTTTGGCAGCGCTCACACTTTGCTCGGTGTTGCCTATTATGGGTGTTTCTCTGATCTTGACCTTGAGGAGGGTTAGTGAATTATTACCGAAATACTCGGACCGTAATACAGATTGACCGCATATTTATGAGCCTGCTTTTAAAGTCACGTTCCTGCCTCGCAGTCAAGGTTGTTTGTGAGCTGCTTGCATGCAAAGACTCCTTTAAGGCCCCATTCTGGCCTAATATGTTTCGCGTGTGTGCATTATTATGTCATCAGATTAACTAAGTATTGCATAAAAGCTGTCGCTCATTATCTCAGTTTATCAAGATGGTCAGTGCAGTGTCTGATCTGGTTTCTTATCTGTGCCGATACACCTGATTCTGTACACAGACCGTAACAGGTTCTCGGTTCTTGCTGGAGGAAAACCGAGTTTTGGTGCAGAGATTTCTGTTAAAATCTGGAATTATTTCCTGATGAGATCATTTCGTGTACAACGAAATTATCATGTCAAGTTCTCAGTGGACAGTGATCAGATGAGATTTCAGGCGTTTGGGGCATTATTTTTACTTTAGAACCTCGTTTATCAGAACTGACTTAGGCGGAGGCGTTTGGATAACTTGTATTTTTTCGGATAAACCGTGACTATTATTTTCGGTAGTGAAAGGAAGCTTTTAAATCAAAATAATGCACATATGTAATACATTTTATTTAATTTAGGTGCAAATAAGTAACGTCGATGGGCTAATAACCCATCACCGTAAAAAACAGCTTGTTATTACGAAACCTCAAAATAAGCCTCGGAATGGAATTGAAAGCAAGGAGATACACTATCATCTTTACTTTTTAACTTTGCTCTAGAATATGCCATTTGGAAAGTACAGGATAACAGAGAGGGTTTGGAATTGAACGAGTTACATCAGCTTCTTGTCTATGCGGATGACGTGAATATGTTAGGAGAAAATCCACAAACGATTAGGGAAAACACGGAAATTTTACTTGCAGCAAGTAAAGAGATAAGTTTGGAAGTGAATCCCGAAAAGACAAAGTATATGATTATGTCTCGTGACCAGAATGTTATAAGAATTATATAAAAATTGGACATTTATCCATCGAAGAGGTGGAAAAATTCAAATATATTGGAGCAGCAGTAACAAATATGAATGGCACTCGGGAGGAAATTAAACGCAGAATAAATATGGGAAATGCCTGTTATTATTCGGTTGAAAACCTTTTGTCATCCAGTCTGCTGTCAAAAAAATCTGAAAATTAGAATTTATAAAACAGTTATATTGCCGGTTGTTTTGCATGGATGTTTAATTTGGACTCTCAGTTTGAGAGAGAAACAAAGATTAAGGGTGTTTGAGAATAAGGTTCTTAGGAAAATATTTGAAGCTAAGAGGGATGATGTTACAGGAGAATGGAGAAAGTTACACAACGCAAAACTGCATGCATTGTATTCTTCATCTGACATAATTAGGAACATTAAATCCAGACGTTTGAGATGGGCAGGGCATGTAGCACGTATAGGCGATTCCAGAAATGCATATAGAGTGTTAATTGGAAGGCCGGAGGGAAAAAAGACCTTTGGGGAAGCCGAGACGTAGATGGGAGAATAATATTGAAATAGATTTGATGGAGGTTGGATATGATAATAGAGACTGGATTAATCTTGCACAGGATAGGGACCGATGGCGGGCTTATGTGAGGGCGGCAATGAACCTGCAGGTTCCTTAAAAGCCATTTGTAAGCTTGTAAGTAAGTAAATAGGTAGCGTATGTAGTACAATGTATTAAAATAAGTGGACTGTAATATGAAATTTAAATAAGGATCTTCAGCTGCTTTTCAGCATTGGTATAATCGTAGACTTATCACACAAATGGTTAACGTCGGCAAGTTAAAGAGTTAATGTTCGCTGTATTGCAAACAAACACTTCGAGGTCTTCCTTGCAACACTGGCTGATTGTTTTTGTTTAGTTTATTACAAAGTATCCGATATATGACAGCGTCTATGGTGAAGATAAGACTTGGCCGTTGACCTCGACCTCCACAGATCTATAAGACTAATAATACTTGCCTCGGGGAGTAAGAAGCATACGAGTAAGTAACAAACACGTGGTGAGAGTACATATCAAGGGATTGCCGACTTTAACCTTTTGAGCACGACAATAATAAATATATATTCTAAATATCGACCACACTTTACTTCGACGAAAATAAAACGAGAAGTCATTATCACCATTCTGAAAAATATTACACTTCTTTTTGCTTGTGCGCACAACCATCACTTTGACACCTGGATAATACTGCATCTACCTGTGGTGTTTTCAGACGCTTTATTAAAAAACGTAGGTAGGTCGCAGCTTGGATTTTTAACTCACTTGCTGAGTTCTCTGTGTAACATAGGAAATCAATTATTTATGTATTATTTTAATGTACCGAAGTACATATGATATTTCCATGCAGATATTCTGCGTCATCATGCGATGAAAGAGTAATGGAACGGAGAAAAATTCCCTCCGGCGCCAGGATTTGAACCCGGGTTTTCAGCTCTACGTGCTGATGCTTTATCCACTAAGCCACACCGGATACCCACCCCGGCGTCGGACAGAATCGTCTCAGTTTAAGTTCCAACTCTTGGGTTCCCTCTAGTGGCCGCCCTCTGCACTACGTCATAGATGTCTATGAACGTAGGACTGAAGTCCACACATGTGCTGAGGTGCACTCGTTATGAGTGACTAGTTGGCCGGGATCCGACGGAATAAGCGCCGCCTTAAATCACGAAGTGATTTACGCATATCATATATATTATTTTAATGTACCGAAGTACATATGATATTTCCATGCAGATATTCTGCGTCATCATGAAAGAGTAATGGAACGGAGAAAAATTCTCTCCGGGAACCCAAGAGTTGGAACTTAAACTGAGACGATTTTGTCCGACGCCGGGGTGGGTATCCGGTGTGGCTTAGTGGATAAAGCATCAGCACGTAGAGCTGAAAACCCGGGTTCAAATCCCGGCGCCGGAGGGAATTTTTCTCCGTTCCATTACTCTTTCATCGCAATTATTTATGAATAATATCGTCCCTGTATGTTTCACAGGAAAATTGTATGAGGAAAAATGTTAAACAGTTGATATTTACAACAAACTGTATCCAGATTCACGTTGCTTTAACTCCGGCTTCTAGTGTAGAAAGGCGAAGATTCTACCACAAATTGCACTAACATGCATTCGAATTTGAACTCAGGTTTATAGGAAGAAAGCTCGCAATGTCTACCACAAACTCCACGCATGTGAACTAGAATTTAAGCGAAGTCTTCTAGGCAGGATGTCGGCATTTATTATAAATTTCACTTACCATACGAACTCAGGTTTATAGAGTAGAAAGCCGACGATCTAAGTATTTTACTAACATTGCTGTATAATGTGGCCTCGTTTGTATATCCACATTTGTACGTTTTCTCTTCAACGGTCCGCTCTGTGGTTTGTATGACCGCGAGGTGAGCAGTCCTGTGATATTTATTATATAGTTACGTCTCTAATGACAGCGGAATAGTTTTTCATATGCTGGTTTAATGTCGTTTGATCTTCACGACTGCGGAAGAATGCTTTTATCCAATTTCCAGATCTGTTTGAGAGCTAATGCAGATTGGATCGTGATTCCCATCCTGGTAGCCCGTATAATCAATGTAGGCTGCCCCTGCAGTGATATCACGACCACCCTCGCACCATTTAGGTGGACTGAAATGTTAATCCACGACCTTTCCGCTCACATGCGAGTTGACCCCATAACTGGGGGGAGTTACACAGAAATCATCATCTGATTTTACTCTTTTTCAGAGGTGAGGAATCGTACTTTGGAGCTTTGCGTGACGGATTTTAAAAGATTCAGTAGAAAGTTCATCATTGCCATAAGTTGAAGAATGGGACTGAACGGCTAGGATTTTTACCCCCCCCCCCTGCGAGCATCCTTCTGCTAACAATCACTTGGATACTCTGTTGCGCAGCTCTGGGCACAACAGGGAAGTGAAACGAAGCTCAGAAATCCCATGTCCTTTTCGCTTATAAAGAAATGCATAGTAGACACTGTACATCAGTGATGGATTTCAGGCGACCAGCGAGAGCGGAAAGTTTGTAAAAGCTATGATGTCTGCATTATACAATCCGTCACTGAGCAATGCTTACCTTCCTGTCTACTCGTCTCAGCAAGGGAAGGTGGAGTGGGGAGTTAAGGTGAAATCTGCATTGACTCGATTGAGTTAGGGGCCTGCTGTAGCCTTTTAGCACCCGCCTTCATATTTTGTATTTCGTATCCCGCTTTATCCTTTAGAGGTGTGTTCATCCTTATGAGGCATTCTGCAGACATGTCAGTGTCCTGCAATGTTGGCAGATGAGGAAGGCAACAAAGACATTACAAACTTCCTCTTATTTCATATTCATATGAAAAGCTAATCGCAAGATCTGTGCTAAAATGCTTAAGCGGTTAAAACTTGAAGGGATGAGAGTGGAGCACAGCAAATATTCTTATAACAATGTTGAAAAAACACAACAGGCCTCCTGCAGAGCGAAATCGAACTTCAATACTTGAGAAATTTGAACCGAACGTAGCGCCTGTAATGCATGATACTAAAAATAATGAATAATTTCGAGGGAAAAATTGTTCCGGAGCCGGGTATCGAACCCGGGACCTTTGGTTTAACGTACCAACGCTCTACCACTGAGCTACTCGGGAACTCTAACCGGTTAGAGTTCCCAGTGGTAGAGCGTTGGTACGTTAAACCAAAGGTCCCGGGTTCGATACCCGGCTCCGGAACAATTTTTCCCTCGAAATTATTCAAATCAACTTTACAGGGAGTTATACCTGAAATCTTGATTTGCACTAAAAATAATGTTTGCAGTTTTTCTTGAGAATGCAAGGAATGATTTTTTAGTTGGTAATTTTGCCGAGAACTCTTTTATTCGTAGTATATCTACTTCACATGATGTATAACTATACTTCGTATTCGTATTCGACAGGAATCATGCTAATCATGCTAATGTCGTTCGTTGCCTTTATCAATAGTAATCTCACTATAGGTGTTGATTTATCTAGAGAAAATCGAAGTTCGAGTGGGATTTAATTGACTATTACACGATTAGAATAAAGTATATGAAGATTAGAAGAAATAAAGTACTCTAATACAATAAAATATTAATTGACTTACTAAAATACTGAACTGTTTTCATATGTATGATTGTACCATCTCTCATCATTACAAATATTCCGCTAGATGGCAGTAATGTGTTATGATGAGCTATTCTCTTCTTACCTGTTGCGCCAATTATACAATCTTCGTTGAACTCTATGGACGACTACTAGTCAAGAAGGCTTTGTTAATTCAGTTTCATTTTTATTAAAACGGTTGCATTCCACTTTAATTATCTCTCAATATATATTAAACAATCTTTGATACGTGACTATCCATAATCTCATGCAGCAGAAGCTACAGCATAGACTAACCTAAATAATATAAACAAGATAAATGATAGAAAAGTTTTAATTAAGGATGATGAAATAAACATGCATCATTTTAGAACTACAATGTTGGCAAACAAAAAAACAAATGTTAAGGAGGTGATAAAAACAAACAAATGCTAGAGAGGTGATAAAAATGCTAGGCATGTGATAAAAATAATAGGATAAGCAGCCATGATTGGTTGAAACACGTCGTTCCGTACCGTTTTATTGGTCAAAAGTAGGGAAAGTGTAATAGTCATTATAAAAATTCAATGGTTGATAACCGAGCATTTCTTACGTATACGTTTCTCATTTTTTATAAATTTACCTGCTAACATATTTTACATTAAGCAATTATGTTTACACTTATGTGTGCATTGTGGACAATGCCTTCCGGTTGCCTTGATTTTCGGATACTAATCAACGTTTGTATCCCTATGTATCGTAGAAGTCTGCCGCCTGGGATCGGAACCAATGTGTGACAGCCGTCTGCATCTCTCTGTCGATCCCATGATATGACAAATGTTCCAATTCCGGTGGGAAATGCGTTGAAAAATAGCTCAACAGTTGTTATATTTATTCCAAAAATTTGTCCAATGAAAGTGTGTTTTCTCTCTGTAAACGGCCCCAGGGAAACTTAATTTTATGGCCCTCGTAATTGCGTTCGAGTGGCCAAAATTTGTGTAAGCACTTGTTTTGTCACTATTAACATTGTGGAAGAAAAAAATAACTTTTTTATCTGCCCCCATGAGAATGTTTGCTTGTTAACTTGCGTTTCAGAATTCTGCCTCTCGATTGAGTTCGATCTTACATGAATAAATTTGAATTTGATGTTAAATGGTTAAATATTACTTTAGTTAATTGAGAATCTGTTCTGAATTATGATACCAAATTAATAAGTAACACTACAGTGTTCTGAGCAACTAGACGCAAAATATTCGACATCAGGCCTACTAGGTACCTATAATGAAACATCCAATATTTGTCATGCACTCGGGAATTAATCACCGAATATATAATAGTTTTTTAAGATATACAAGTGTTAAAAATTACACTTTAATTTCCTGAGGATTTTGTAGACAATCTTTCACTCGTACTGGTATAAAACAATTACCTCAACTGCTGTATTCTCCCTCATTCTAATAGGAAAACTTTATTATATATTTTAAAGCAGGCAGTAATGTATCTCAGTGGCAGAGTATTCGACTGCAGATCGAAGGTCCCTGATTTAAACCTGCGTACATGTATTTTTCGCCCGCTGCCCTGTAATAGTCAATTTTAACATACATGTTTGCCTGGTTTTTGAAGATGTACTTTTAGGAATGACTGTAACAAGTTTTTTTAATACATATTACTAGTGCAAGATATATTGTTTTAGCTTTAAATAAGTGGTTTGTTTTTTTATGTATGTTTCCTTTGGAACGATAACATCTTCAGTATAATGAGTACATCTCTAATTTCCTGACTACCGCTACTGTTTATTAGTTCATGCCATTGGATTTCTTTTAGTGGGGCGAAATGAAGGACAGTTTACACCACAAAACACGAAATTTTCGGGACTACTATGCCTGGATTGTGACAAGAATCTGAACATTCACTCCTTGTATGTTACAGGGAACTATTATGGACGACGAGTACAACTAGAATGTTTCACATGACATCAAAATGATACACGTGGACGTTTGTTGACTTTTTTGTGTCTTTCTTCTAATGCTTGGTGTGCTGTAGAACTGATGTTTGTCGAGAAAGTCGTCATATCTTTATTGCTTATTTCCTGAGAATGCGATAACATTAGGTCATTTTACTGTACGTACTGTATTACAACAATGACAGCCTTAGAGACAGTGTAACATTTATCTCATTGTTTCGAAGAAACCTTTAGTTTTCTTTTCCATGAATTCCAAGTCTAGCTTAGTTTTCCAGGAGGTTGAACATTCTCTCGGAATTAGCTTAAAATTTCGTTGTCTTGAGTATATATAACTTGTTTAGGTTAAATGTGAAACGATTCTTCTGGCGTTGACATACATTAAAATGCCCTGTAGCTCTTCGGATTCTTTTGATGTCTTGCTCAAATAGCGGTACATGAAAGAAATCGCCAGCGTTTGGAGAATCTGTCCAAAGGCAACTTCAGTTTCTCTTTCAGTTCTTACTCTGTCTGTTCACTGTATTACATTCAACAAAACACAAGAATCAGATCCTCGCAAGAAAGATAATTCTCTGCTATTTAAGTTCATGCAGTATGAAGCCATTAGAGCCGGACTTTTCTTTCCACAAACTACGGTTCGATCCCAGTCGCAGACTTACAACATTAATCTGTTATGGTAGCTCAGTTTCCAGAGGGCTGACTACCGCAGGCATGACGTGCAGATTATTATAGCCATGAGTGACTCATCATCTAAATCAAACATTTCCCGGACGATGGATCGACCCAGCTGATCACGTTCATTAGCCATCAAGTTCCCCAGACCTCAGTCCTTTAAATTATTCTCTAGGGATGGGTGAAAAGCCTAGTCTACAAATAAAAAGTAAGCACCAGAGTCGAATTGGTCGCTTGCTTGTCTTCGTACAAGAACGACAGGACGATCTCAGAGGAGCAACAGTTATACTCTATTTTTTTTTTTCATGGAGTGCAGTTTCATAGAAAGGACTTTACCGACAGACCTTCTACTGCCCCCTACTAATTGGCTGTCATAAATAAATGTCTTCCTTACTATGACGGAAATCTTGTCTTCTCTTGTTAGTAACCAATCACAACCCTCGTTCAGAAGAATTGACAGGTTCCCCTCAAATCCACGTGGAGGCATAGTTGCCGCATCTTTTCCGAATTCCAAGATTCTCGTCAGTCTCACTGTTTCATTTCGAAGGTCACCAGGATTGTGGCAACTGTGCAATGTTGAGACGAGGGGATAGGATGGAATTGTCAGAGGTGTTTGTGTAGGAAGTCATAAATCTGTAAGTGGGTGTTCAAAGGAGCCACCGAACTGCACTCCTGGAAATAAAATAGACTATACTATTGCCAAGGGAGTTGAAAAGTGCATTGAAGTCGGTGGTGGGATTTTTAACAATATTGCTTTCAACTGTTGCAAATTATTGATATCATTTAAATAATGAAAAAGTGGAGTCAATAAGTCCCTTGTCCTATCTTCATATATTTTGTAAGCATTTTTATGCCTAAAGATGAAACATCTGTATTTCTGCACCCATTGACAAATTAATAGGCCTACATGTTTATAGGTAGCCTACTTTATAAATCGGAATAGTTCATACTGCCACCTACTCGTACTAAAGTGTATACTATTTCTCTCGAAATATCCCATGTATTACAAAACATCATAAAAGAATCGTGTGACGTTTGTAAGTCTAACGCCGTAGTGAGCTTTTGGATTCAAATAGAGGCCCATTAATTTGTATCGAAGAATACATCCTTCCCCGCACTGAGTATGGGCGCCCGTTTTGGGATCCGTGGTGAAATAAGAAATAGAATATCAAATAAAATAAATAAATCTATACTAATAATAAATCTGTAGCCAAAATTTTTCTGGTAATTTTCGATTTTCCAAAAATAATTGGTGTTAACATGTATAATTAAACATCCTGAAACCGAAAATAGATTTTTTGAAACTTTTGTTTGTGTGTCTGTCTGTCGGGATGTTTGTTACCTTTTCACGCGATAATGGCTGAACCGATTTATATGACAATTAGAATCTAAATTAAGTTCATTGTAACTTAGATTTTAGGCTATATGACATTCAAAATACTTTATTTAAAAGGGGAGTTATTAGGGGGCCTGAATTAAATAAATCGAAATATCTCGGTTATTATTGATTTTCATGGAAAATATTACATAACAAAAGTTGCTTTAAAAATAATTTCCGATAAGTTTTATCCTATACAAAATTTTGATAGGACTGATATTTAATGAGATAAATGAGTTTTAAAATTGCAATAACGCCATCTAAGGCACTGTACTGAAATAACAACAAATGACTTCGTCTATAAAGGGCCTTGGACAACAACAATCGAAAGCTATTAAACATCGCCTAAGAGAATGTTTCTGTATTTGTATGAAGTAATATCGGAAGCTAATTAATTGTTTAATTATTATTTCACCATTGGAAAGTGTTTCTCTAGATGGACATAATTCTACAATGTTATTACAGTAACTTCTGAAACATATAGCAAGTAATATAAAGTATACACATTAAAACTAAATGATATGTCAATCTTCATTAAACTATGGTTGCATGTAATAACAATTAAAAACATATTAAAGGAATTGTCATTGCACCAAATGATTGCTCTCTGGACCAAAATGACCGCATTTTAATTATTTAAATACAATTTAAATTAAGTAACATATTAAACTATTTATCCTTCTATCTAACACGAATGTTCCCTGGATCAAACGTCCTATTTTAATTATGTAATTACTTTATTTTTATTTCTAACGGGTGCAGCGGAGCGCACGGGTACAGCTAGTACGTAAATAAATAAATAAAAATAAATACATAATTAAATAAAATAGTAAATAAACAAATAAAGAAATAAATAATAATCATAATTATATATAAATAAATAAGTTATTAAAATTAATAAGCAAATAAATAAATATATAAATAAATAAGTAAATAAATAAACGAGTAAACAAACAAATAAAAGTATAAATAATAACTAAAATAAACAAATACATATACATTAATGATTAAATAAATAAATATATATGTAAATGAATATATATATATATATACACATATAATTATCTCTGAGATTCTGGCTGATATGTACCTCTGTTATCAGGCAGTACATCTTACTTCACGATATGTGTCAGAGGAAGAACAATTGTTTGTATACATCTGAAGTCTGATTAGTGGAATATGTAGGTAATCGGCGATGTATGCATTGGAGGGGAAAGGAACTGGCCACTCTCCCCATTATCTCTTGGCCTAGTGGCCTCATGAGTGATGCCTTTTGGTGTTACTTAAGAGGTTCAAACCTATCTTCGGTCAGTTGACTAAGCAACAACATCATATATATATATATATATATATATATATATATATATATGTATATAAAGGAATAAATAAATAAAAATAAATCCGAGATGCAACAACCCATTAAGGGTCATTGCCGACCAGCCGACTGCTATCCTCACATCCACATATCTCAGCAGACGTGAAGGATGATCCCTCTAGCCGTTATAGTTGACTCGTTGAACCTAATTTCGTTACTTAGGATTTCAAATGCTTAGGCCTACTGTAACATCACTATGAGCCACAGTCGAATGCTAGTGATATTAGCAGTTAGGAGGTGAGCCAATGTAACGTGTGTAATGACGCCTCCTCCCCTCGCTGCGGGCGTGTGGGAGCCGAATATAAAATTAGCCTTGCCGCGCTAGCTGTCAGTAATATCTCGGCATCGAGAGCAGCTACAAACCCGTGCGACCACTTTTTTGATTTGTAGTCGCGAGTTCTGCAATATTAAAATGATCATAGGCATATAAGATACACTTTGAGTGAACCATAATTATAAATGTGTTGTGAACTGGATCTAATTTCCGAATGTCGTTTCGTAGGTGAAGAAACACATTGCATGCCTTTCATTAATTAGCCCACACCTGTGGAGTAACGGCTACCGCGTCTGGCCGCGAAACCAGGTGGCCCGGATTCGATTCCCGGTCGGGGCAAGTTACCTGGTTGAGGTTTTTCCGGGGTTTTCCCTTAACCCAATATGAGCAAATGCTGGGTAACTATCGGTGCTGGAACTCGGACTCATTTGACGGGCATTATCACCTTCATTTAATTCAGACGCTAAATAACCTGAGATGTCGATACAGCGTCGTAAAATAACCTACTAAAAAAGTTCATTAATTATTTCTCTTATCATAGACTCACACTCTCCATTTGTAGGTAAACCGAAACAAAAATGAAATGTTTAAACCAACACAACTGTAGTTTCACTCCCGAAAGTGGATGACGCATTTATTCTATGTGTAGGTGCATCCCTGGTACAGCGCAGATTGTTTTTACTCGAAATTATGGTCCTGTGTTTCATGTGAACAATTTCCGAATACATCGACTTATAGATTGTTAGTATGTAGGCATATAGGACCATATTCATAGACATTCTTAGCGCGGACTTCCGGTGGATGATCAGTGAACTAACGTTTTTCGTATTCATAAACCAGTGTTAGCGATATGATATGATATGAATCCTGTACAAGTAATCAGTCGATAACCGGGGCTAGTTTAGCACGCTCGTAGCGCGGGCTAGCGAAGTGTCTATGATTAGCACCCATAGAATCTAACCAATAGTTTATGAAAAATCGCTATGCGTATATAGACAAACAAACTTAAAACACCTTTTTCTGTTGAATAATTTCGAGGGGAAAAAATTGTTCCGGGGCGGGTATCGAACCCGGGACCTTTGGTCAAGCGTACCAACGCTCTTCCAACTGAGCTACCCGGAAACTCTACCACAAACCGATCCAATTCTTCCCTCTATATCCACAGACCTCAAGGTGGGCTGACAACCGTCAAGCAACCAACATTGAGTGCACACTAACTCTGTATGACTTAAATTGTAGTTTTTTTTTCTGTTAACGAACACAATTTAAGTCACACAGAGTTAGTGTGCACTCAGTGTTGGTTGCTTGACGGTTGTCAGCCCACTTTGAGGTCCGTGGATATAGAGGGAAGAATTGGATCAATGTCTGGTAGAGTTCGCAGGTAGCTCAGTTGGCACAGCGTTGGTACGTTTAACCTCTTGAGTCCTGAGATACTTTTTTTTTATATTTAAAGTTCAATATAACTCTACATTTGAAAAAAAAGTCACTGACATGAGGAAAAATGCTGAAAAAGTTCTGCAGGTTACAGTTAGGGCACAAATTCAGGTATATTATACTATACTTCGGGTCTGCACATACATCTAATATCATAATTTTTTCTACCCTTAAAATATAACGTTTACTGTATACTTACTTCGAAAGCATATCTACGGTGACTTGGCGTTGAGTTGCTGGCCATCATTTCCATTTACAAATCGTTGAAACACGCAATGCAATGATTAATCGATCTTCTTGTGCTTCAAGAGATGACAAAAACATGACAAACACAGAAAAGAAGTGATCGATAACGATTCAACCTAGTGGCAAATTTGAAACTAAATGCATGTATGAAGTATAGTATACTATACTCCAGGACCCAGGAGGTTAACCAAAGGTCGCGGGTTCGATACCCGGCCCCGGAACAATTTTTCCCTCGAAATTATTCAAATCAACTTTACAGGGAGTTATACCTGAAAGCTTGATTTGCTTACCTTTTTCTGTTACAGGAATACTGAAAACCTGAATTTCCGAAGAAATTAATTTTGACTGCATTACATTGCTTTCTGTTTTATACTTGGTATAGATAAATGAAAAAATAAAAATCTGAAGAATCACGTACAGAGATTTCGTCTAAAACGAATAATCCGGACTGGGATATTTGGAAGCTTGCTGTATAACTTTTAATGTTACCGCCAAGTTTCATTTTGCGAGACTTCTAAAGAGATAGTAAAAAAACGATGACGCGGAGTAGTTACCCATAGCAATCTTCCCCCTACATCACCACTAATTCCACTTGATGTCGCCCGTGTACGAATGCGGCTATCCATAACGGATAGCCGGCACTACACATTCACCCAGTTCTGCGCACATTTTAATTAATATAAAATCGATGACACTGATTACGCATATTGTGGAATTGGCTCTTTACATTTAAATTAATTTGATAAACGTGATGTAATTCGGTTTGTATTGATTGTAGGGGTGTCATAGTAGTGAACTCCACGTAATGTAGAAACGCCAGTAGCATTAATTAATTACAAAACGCGCTTCATGCAGTGTAATTAAATTAATATCGATCAATTTTAAGTAATATCTTCTGACAACAGTATCTAATCAATAGGTACTTCGGCAGTGCAGTTTAATGTAAAATATTAAATTGTAGTTCAGTGATGTGACGTACAGACCGCGCCTTTTCCTGCAGAGAAAGAAAGGAGTTTGCTTTCCGGTAGGAAGTTGACGTTTACGTCTCACTCGTGCTTTCATTAGTTTATATATTTGTTTATGTGTTCCGATTTTATATTCTGTTTTCGGCTGTCTGATAGTTACTATGGTTACAATTGTATTCGAGGTTCGCGGAATCAGAACAGGGATTTATTTTACAATGTTCACAAATTCTTTAAATTGTAGCTTTTTTTTTTGATATAGGCCCATTTTTGTTCCACAGTCTCAATTTGTAAGGTTCAACTTTACAAGGAATCCAGACTAGCCGGCCCGGGTTCGATTCCCGGCGGGGTCAGAAATTGTCATGTAAAATTTCTATCTCGGGACTAGGAGAGATGGCGGTGCGCAACTTCTGATACAAGATTGTGCGCCAATATGCCTGGGTTAAATCTCAAATCTCTCCGCAGTGCATATGGAGGGAAGGCATATTTCACTGTTGATAGTGATTCGTCCGTCGGAGGGGGACGTTAAGTCTGGTGGTCCGCTTGGTACTATTCGACAGGAGTAGCTACGTGCCGGTATCGGGTTTCCCCTTCTCTCTTTCTCATCATCATCATCATCATCATCATCATCACTCATTCCAGATACTACACTTACACATACACTCACCCTAGTACACGACATAACTCTCCACAGATACAAATCATGTACAGTGTGACCCGCCGAAGTGGTGTACAACTAGAAAATGAGTCACAGTCCTGCCATCTATCCGCAATATGCGGAACCGAATCACATAAAGTGAAGTGGGTTGAATACTACATACATACATACGTCCACATCTGTGGAGTAACGGCTAGCGCGTCTGGCCGCGAAATCAGGTTCGATTCCCGGTCGGGGAAAGTTACCTGGTTGAGGTTTTTTCCGGGGTTCTCCCTCAACCCAATATGAGCAAATGCTGGGTAACTTTCGGTGCTGGACCCGGACTCATTTCACAGGCATTATCACCTTCATCTCATTCAGACGCTAAATAGCTTAAGCTGTTGATAAAGCGTCGTAAAATAACCTAAATCTCCTCCTCCTACATACATACATACATACTTATACTACCGGTCAAAAGTTTTCGATCAGCTATGAAAGCAACTATATACTTTATTTCAATGTACAAACACATCGGAAAAACTAATTAGACCAACAAAATAAATATTTTCTCTCTCTAGCATTATGATATGATAGAATATTCAAAACGAAAGCCCTGTTTGAACCACAAATCCATAGTTGTGATAGGTGAACGAAAACTTTTGACCGGTAGTGCACTGTACATACATACATACATACATACATACATACATACATACATACATACATACATACATACATACATACATACATACATACATACATACATACATACATTCATTCATTCATTCATTCATTCATTACAAAGAAAGTACAATTTTTTACAGATGTAATTTTGCATACTTTATAAGTGTTTTTTTTTACAATGTAAGGGTAATTTTACAAATTTGTAAATTTTACATGTAAGGCTAGGACATTGTACAATAATTATTCCTAGGTGGGTATAAAATAAAACGAATTATGTTTAAAGGAAGTAAAGAGAGATTTATTAAATTAATTTTATAAGTAACGTGACACCATAAAGAGTTCAACTAAAGCAAACATGGGCAATATGTTTTCGCGCGGACACTGTTTACACCCACTCCTTCATCTCTCCCTGCACAAATATTGTACTTGTCTGCGTGTACGTTCAGTAAGCAAAGGTTGAACTTGGTGCCATAGTGTTATAATCAGGGGGATGTAAAGTGGTGGAATTTGTCTAATAAATTATAGGGTTCATTTTAATTTCAAAGAAGTACAGGAAGAATAATAAAAGTACTGTAAAACTCAATGCCTCAACTGTTCAGTTGAAATTTATAAAAAATATTATATCAGACAACATTTCTGTCTTGAACATGCAGAAACTTATAAGTAAGAGTTTAAATTAGGATTGTTAAAATGGTTTATATTAATAAAATAGTTCTTACATGCGATCAAGGAATAGGCCTATATTATTTTAATTTAATTTGTTAATTTGTTGTGCAGGGTCAAATAGAGACAAATTTTACCAGGATCTACGAGAAAAATGTGTTAATGTGAAAAGCCAACCTACAATAACCTCCTGGGTCCTGGAGTATAGTATACTATACTTCATACATGCATTTAGTTTCAAATTTGCCACTAGGTTGAATCGTTATCGATCACTTCTTTTCTGTGCTTGTCATGTTTTTGTCATCTCTTGAAGCACAAGAAGATCGATTAATCATTGCATTGCGTGTTTCAACGATTTGTAAATGGAAATGATGGCCAGCAACTCAACGCCAAGGCACCGTAGATATGCTTTCGAAGTAAGTATACAGTAAACGTTATATTTTAAGGGTAGAAAAAATTATGATATTAGATGTATGTGCAGACCCGAAGTATAGTATAATATACCTGAATTTGTGCCCTAACTGTAACCTGCAGAACTTTTTCAGCATTTTTCCTCATGTCAGTGATTTTTTTTTTTCAAATGTAGAATTATATTGAACTTTAAAAATAAAAAAAAAGTATCTCAGGACTCAAGAGGATAACTGCTAGCTGAAAATGCAGTACGATCAACGTTTTGAATTTCAGAAAACAGCCGAGTCATAGAGAACAATACCCTTCTTAAAAGTTTAGTAAAACCGGCAAAGAATTTTTAAAATTAATACCCATTGCCAAGTTTCCTAACTTACGTAATTTCACAGCTACGATGTTGGCAATCTTTGGACCACATATCTTTGCGAACAATTTTTTTTTTTCTAAAATCAACCTCAACTACCCGTACACGTCAAACAGACTTATCAACTTACATCTGCGTAGCACTGGCGTGGCTCAGTCGGTTAAGACGATTGCTTGCCGGTCTGAAGTTGCGCTCGGGCGCGGGTTTGATCCCCGCTTGGGCTGATTACCTGATTGGGTTTTTTCCGAGGTTTTCCCCAACCGTAATGTGAATATAAGGTAATCTATGGCGAATCCTCGGCCACATCTCGCCAAATATCATCTCGCTATAACCAATCTCATCGACGCTAAATAACCTTGTAGTTGATACAGCGTCGTTAAATAACCAGTTGAAATAAAAAATATATCTGCGTTATGTTTATTTATTTTTAGTGGGTTATTTTACGACGCTTTATCAACATCTAAGGTTATTTAGCGTCTGAATGAGATGGAGGTGATAATGCCGGTGAAATGAGTCTGGGGTCCAACACCGAAAGTTATCCAGCATTTGCTCATACAGAGTTGAGGGAAAACTCCGGAAAAAAACCTCAACCAAATAACTTGGTCCCGACCGGGAATCGAACCCGGGCCACCTAGTTTCGCGACCAGACGCGCTAGCCGTTACTCCACAGGTGTGGACCATTATGTTTATATAACTTAGTAATAGTTTTTTTAGTAGGTTATTTTACGACGCTTTATCAACATCTTCGGTTATTTAGCGTCTCAATGAGATGAAGATGATAATGCCGGTGAAAATGAATCCGGGGTCCAGCACCGAAAGTTACCCAGCATTTGCTCATATTGGGTTGAGGGAAAACCGCGAAAAAAACCTCAACCAGGTAACTTGCCCCGACCGGGAATCGAACCCGGGCCACCTAGTTTCGCGACCAGACGCGCTAGCCGTTACTCCACAAGTGTGGACCGTTATGTTTATATAACTTAGTAATAGTTTTTTTAGTAGGTTATTTTACGACGCTTTATCAGCATCTTCGGTTATTTAGCGTCTGAATGAGATGAAGGTGATAATGCCGGTGAAAATGAATCCGGGGTCCAGCACCGAAAGTTACCCAGCATTTGCTCATATTGGGTTGAGGGAAAACCCCGGAAAAAACCTCAACCAGGTAACTTGCCCCGACCGGGAATCGAACCCGGGCCACCTGGTTTCGCGGCCAGACTCGCTGACCGTTACTCCACTATATAGTAATAGTATTTATCCTAATACAGATAGAGTGTTTTGACCAAACATTGGAATTGAATATGTATTGCTGATTGACTAGTCCCATTTGACCTGAACTCTTCAATTTACCACTGGATGCCAGCGGAACAGTCGAAGTTCAGCAATGAAGTTCATGAAAGAGGAAATTGAGTATTATTTCGATGAAGACGAGACAAACCTACATCTGTAACCCGATAAGCACACACAACTCGTGGAGGACATGTTCAAATTGGGCCTACGAAGACTATTTCCCTGATCTTGACGTTTCACAGCCTGTAGGAGATGAATGCATTCCCACAGTATTTGCATACGCATCACGGGCTGGAAGAAGGTATTGCGGCTAACGTTTTACGGAATGGTTGGCGCGCGCCGGCGGGGGCGGAGCCCCTCTCTCTCATCTGCTGCTGGCTGCTTGGCCAGCTTGCTGCATGCAGTAGTGAGTTGGGCGGCCCCGGTCAGGCAACAGAGGGCCTCGGCGGCTTTTAAACAGGGGGGTCTCGTTGAGTGCCACTAATATTTATTTTTAGTGTTCTGTGAAGTGGTGCAGTTTGTATTAATATCCGAACGCGTCCGCACTGAGAGGTGTGTATCGCATTCTGTGTTGTGCGTTTCTGTGTTTGTCTGCCTGCTGATACTATGTAACGTAGTAGATGTTTTATTTGATGCCCGTGGGTGTTTTCTTATCGAACTGAAGCTTTTATCTGTAGTGCATGCAATTATAGAGACTATTCAAGGCTTGTGAATCGATGGATGGAAGTGTTCTTGTATTGGATTTGTTATAGCAGCAAGCCTCCGAGAGAAATTTCTTCCAACTTTTAGGTAGGTTATTTCCATGTTAAGGTAAACATCATGTCACTTTCTTGCCGCAAGTTTGAATATGTAAGTTCTTTTTAAATGAATACTATTACACTTACACTGCTTCGTTCGTCCTACAACGAGTAGACCGCTGATATTGACCTCAATTACGCTGCTGAGTTCGACGGGATGCTTGTCTGCATAATTAAGTTGCCGTGTAGCTTAGAAATGTTTGATTTGTTGCTCATGGGTGTTTCATATCGAACGGAAGCTTCTGCCTATAATGCATGCAGATTTTAGAGACGTGGCTTGTGAATCGATAAAATGAGGTGATGTTGTGTTAGAAATTGATTTGTTACAACGCAAAGTTTGAAAATCTGAGCCTACAAATCCTCGGCAGAACTTCTCTTCCAAGATTTAGGTAAGATAATATATTAAGCGTTAGAGTTCTTGCCTTGAATTTGCGTCTTATTCGCAGTGAATTACCAAAGTGTTGCATTTTGTATGCCTACAAGGCTTTATATTTGTGTGTGCAGTTATTGATTTATGTTCCTCAGTTCGAATTCTGCCTTCATAATACGTGAACTATTTTTAATTACGTTTACCGTTACAGTGTTGCGTTTCGCCATCTTTTCTGCGAATTTAAATATAAGCATGAAAAAGTTTCGGAACTGCTTACAGTATTTATCCTCAGAGTAATAACACTTGAGCTCTAGCTGAGAAATCCAAGTCATCATCATTGCACAATCACCACGAAAACGAGAAATTTCGTAATATAGCCTATTTACCACTTAATAATGCTACTTAAATAGCACGCTATCTTTGTTCATCTTTATCGGATTCAGTATGGTGTTTGACTTCAATTGAAGTATAATTAAGTTCATGTCTCTCGATATTTTGAAAACAAACTGAAATTTATATCTGCAGTGAATGTGATCTTAGACATAAATTGTATTTTAGTGTATCAATCGTTGTTGGGTTTGCGTTACCCTGCAGCGCTGCTTTTGGACATTTGCAACCTAATGCCACAGTCTCGTATATACAGTCACGAAGCTCAATACGTAGTAAATATGCAGCCATAGATAGTTGCTAACCACTAGGACCGCTAATATCGCCTCATTATAGGCAATGTGAAATAGCACCGGCACAGTCTATTGTTCCTAGCACCCTCACAACTCAAGCTTCATGACTTTATATACTAGACTGTGCTAATACAGGCAGATATGCGTTGGGGTTCTTGTCATGTGATATCGCCATTACGCTAGTCTTCTATTTGCAATAACACAGAACTTTTACACTTACAACTGACAAATACTCATGTCTTCAGCGGAACTGAAACCCACGACCTTGCTTTGTTTTACACAGCATAAGAGTAACATCTTGTTGCTTACTCCTCTGCCAGTTTTAGTATTTATTCGCATTGAATTTTAAAGCACCCAGTTTGAAATATAGTCCTGATTGTATTTACATCTGTTATCAGGCAGTTCATCTCACTTGACAATATGTGTCAGAGGAAGAACATTATTATTTGTATACATCTGAAGTCTGATTAGTATAATATGTAACTAGTCGGCGATGTATGTAATGGAGGGGGAAAGGAACTGGTCATCCTACCCCATTATCTCCTGACTTAGTTGCCTCATAAGTGGTGCCTTGTTGGTATCACTTGTGAGGTTCAGATCTGTTGATAGTTGACTGAACAACAAACAACGATTTGAAATATGTGAACTGAAAATGAGAACTTAATTCTAACACTTAAATCGATATTTTAATTTTAAGCTGTGACTCAAATAACAAAGTTTTCGATTTTTTAGTAGGTCATTTTACGACCCTTTATCAACATTTTAGGTTATTTAGCGTCTGAATGAGATGAAGATGATAATGCCGGTGAAATCAGTCCGGAGTCCAGCACCGAAAGTTACCCAGCATTTGCTCATATTGGGTTGAGGGAAAACCCCGGAAAAAACCTCAATCAGGTAACTTGCCCCGACCGGGAAACGAACCCGGCCCACCTGGTTTCGGGGCCAAACGCGCTAACCGTTACTCCACAGGTGTGGACGTTTTCGACTTCAGATCAGCGGTTCTGCGTTCGATTTCGAGCACGGTATGGAGATTTAGCTGAACCATAAGCTGTGTTTCTTTTTCTGTATTTGTTTTGGATTGTTTTACACTGTCGTATTGCGATATGCTGACCACATAATGGATCTCGCTGTATGAATGTCTGATGTTGTTTTATAATTCTCGACCAAGGGACATTCTTGTCCAGACCTTGAAAACAATGATAATGATTGAGAATAATTATTTTGAGCTTTCAGCCTTGCGCTGGGACAATATCGCTAACGTTTTGGAACTATTAATACCATTATTCTGCTGGTTACTCACTTTAATGTTACATCATCAAGTGATGTTGGAGCGCTATTAGCAAAGCTCTCAGGGTTTGTAAAGGCAGGAGGTGAAGTGACCGTGCAATCGACAATAAAATAACTTGTCAACGGTCACGTTCTTGTAACATTGAACAGATTCTTTCACATTATTATTACTTAGGTACAATCAGTCACACTATCGCTAATACACTATCACTAATAGTAATATTAATTTACTGCTATATATAACATTATTAGTTAAATATCCATGAGAATCGCACACTGCAAGTAAAATTAACTCCACAGATTGTATACCGACCGATCTTAGTAACTTTTAAGGGGTAAAGTAACGCTAGGCACTATTTCTTCTTAGTTCTTCTTCATACGTACCCATTGGAATGGAATGTAATTTACGGGAGAGGGGCACTATGGCCCAGCACTGCGATCTGTTACGATCTATTGCGCTAACATTCAAGCTAGGCGCCTTCCTAAACCTACACCAGCTGACTACACTAAGATTTCGAGCAGGCAACCCCCCGCATCCCTAGGCCAGCCCCTCCCTGCGTGTCACATTGTGCAATTTTCTTAATCTAGCTGGACAAAATTAATAACTTCTCTTCTAAGTAACAGATTTTCAAGAAACTTTATACAGAACTTAAAGGTAACGTATTTGATATGATTACCAAGTCTGATTACGTCTGTATGAGGGGAACTAGCCTTTCATAGGGGGTGAATTTAGAAGAAATTAATGACTTCTTTTCTTCATGAAACGTTATATGTTTTTGATATGATTACAAACTCTGATTACTTTTATGTAAGGAGAACTATCCCTTTATAGGGAGTGAATGTAGACAAAATTATTCTGTTTCTAACATAATTTAATTAAACTTCATGAACAACTTAAATGTTGTATATTTGAATTGTGAACAAACTCTGATTATGTTTAAATAAGAAAAAACTACCTCTTTATAGGGGTGAATTTAGAGAAAATTAATAACTATTAATATAATTAAATATATTTAAATTTAATATAAACACGTCCTTATCCTCGAAAATTTACTTTCAATAAGCAATTATGAATTTATGGCATATTCATTAGTGTTTGAAAGTTGAGGGTAATGGAACGTAAGACAGGGTAAAATCAGTTATTCTTTGCTCATTTATGAAGTAATTTGATTAAACAGGTACAATATTGCGAAATTGATAGCAACATTTTACAGTCCAAAGGTAAGATAGTGCTGACGTTAATGATGATTATGTTGTCTGAATGCATCTACTAGTTTTCTATGAAAATAAAGTGCTTTAAAGCCACTATTTCATTTGCTGTCTGAATGACTGGAGTTAGTCGAATCTTCAAAGGTGCGGCCACGGGCTGTGTTGCTTGGTTCGGGAGGGCTCGACAAAAGGCCGAGGACTTGTGATGATAAACTTCCGCTGTTTCTTGCTAGTAGTTTCCTTATTGTTGAAATAACAGGATCTGATGAGATTAACAGCATTGATAACAAGTCTTCAGTTGTAGAAAGTCTGGACATTTTCCTAGTATGACTTAAGGTAATTACATGTACACTCACAAAACGCAAAAAATGATGATCGGGGAATGCTGTGGAATGATGAGGAAATAGAGAAATGGTGACGGAATGATGTAGATAACTAATATGGAAAAAAAGAGAAGAACCGCGAGAAAAAAACCCAACAAGTGTCACTATGAAAAATTCCAAACCTGACCGGGACTCGAACCCTGGCCGCCTGCGCAACTTCCACTTCCCTATTGGAAATCGAACCTAGATCCTCTGAAGTTGTAGCCAGAACGCTATAAATTAAACCAGAGAGGAGTGCAAGTTTCTCTCTTAAGGTGAAGAACATTACCTACCAGAATTTCTACAGTTTGTTTGCATAATGACAAGAGTTATCGTATTTGGATACGTTGATATTGACCTCAATTTCGCCGTTCGGTTCGACTGGATGACGAATCGTTGGAAACTAAGTAGCAGCTTTTAAAGGTCGTATCTGATCCTCGCTAGAGTGTTTTAGCATTTTAGCGTTGCTGCGATGGAATTGGCCATTTATTTCCACCTGCATCGTTTACGAAACTAGGTCAGACTAGAGTCGGTTCGCGTTTCCTATGTGTGTGTTGCTTTTACGTGTTCTGCAGCTCTCTCGCCCGGGGGATGAAGTGGCGATATGATTGTTACACGCTTTTTCATTAAAAGTGTGCGGCTCCGACACCCTACTTAACATTTTCGTGATAAATACTACGTCACAGCAGGTAGAGTTGTTCTTGCTCAAATATCAAGAATGGCAGGCACCATATGCAGCCAATTCTCAGTTATATTTATGATATTAGTGTTATAAATTACCCTGATTGCTTTGCATAATCTGTGGCTTGAGGTGTTGTCGTGTTTAGCTCCCTATCCACAGGGAAACAATGAATAAGTCGATGGGGGTAAGGAGAGGGAAAATAAACTAAAAGATAGACGAGTGCACATCCTTGCAAGTGTTCTGGAGACTTTTCCTGTCCTAAAGGCCACTATATATTTTCCAGTTGTATTTCAGAAAATATCAATTGTATTTGAGAAATTATCAAATGTATTTCAGATTAGTCAATTCAGTTTCAGATAGTATCAATTGTATTTCAGATTTGTCAGTTCTATTTCAGATGGTATCAAATGTATTTCAGATTTGTCAATTGAATTTCAGATGGTATCAAATGTATTTCAGAAAATAAGCAATGTATTTAAGATTACATAGTCACTTTTATTTCACAAAATAAATGTAGGCCTACTTGAGATTTTAACATATATTAAAAAAAATGGAAAATAGATTTTAAAAATCCTCAACTTTATTGCATTTTAGCATACGACAGGCATTTTCACCATAGCTCAAGCTGCAGCTTGATGAATTGTATTGTGCTGTACTGCACGAGCACAATCACCACCAACAATATTATGTGTGTTGCTTCATCAATTTTACTCTCTACAGTAGCCTAAAACACCAGGAGCCATGACGTCAGGAATTCCAAGATGAGTTTTTACGTACGTCTTCACTTTACGCCAAACGATCTCGATTGCATTTAACATTGGAGAATATGGTGCCAACCGTAACTTCTGAAATACAAATGATAGTTTCTGAAATACAATTAACAAATCTGAAATACAATTGATGTTTTCTGAAATACAATTGATACATCTGAAATTGAATTGACTAATCTGAAATACAATTGATATTTTCTGAAATACAACTGGAAAAGGTGTAGTCTCATTTCGTTTACACCGTCTTACGTAAGGGACTTTGCCACATTTAGTTCACACCATTCTACGTAAGGCACCAAAGAAAATGTTACAAAGAGAAAACTCGGAAAATGGACGTAACAGTATGGAACATTAAAGGGTGGGGAAAGCAAATGAAGCAGACCAATTTCTTTTAGAGCTTTACCCAGATAATTATCTTAACGCCTTAGGGAAACATTTTTATTGACTTACATTTGACCTTTCCTTGAAAGAAAACATCGATATAGTTATTGTAAGTGGTTACTATAATCTAATAATAATAATACTAATAATAATAACAATAATAATAATAATAATAATAATAATAATAATAATAATCCGTGGCACTACAGCCCGTGAAGGGCCTAGACCGACCAGCCTGTTGCTGGCCTCACGCCCACATACCGAAGCAGAGGTGAACGATCATCCAACCAGAATGGAGGTATCGTATGGTTAGCACGATGATCCCCCCAGCCGTTATAGATGGCTTTCGCAACCGGATTTCGCTATCTATCGTAGCTCCCCAAGTGCACCACGATGCTGGGTGGGCACCGGTCGAAATTTCATGAGAAAATTCCTTCCCCGATGAGGACTCGAACCAGCGCGCATTCCGTAACGCGAGTCCTAGGCAAGATGCCTTAGACCACGACGCTACGGCGCGGGACATTATAATCAAATAAGCTATTGTTTATAATCAAGCTTACGAAGGGTTTGTGTGTTGTGGCTGTGAGAGAGATTGGGTGGGGATGGGCATGATTTCTACCTCCGTGCTGACGATTGAGTACATGAGTCGCTGCTGATAGGATCATCCCTAACACTGAATGCTGGACGAGCCATTCGCCCAGTCCAGACCCGTCAATCTCTCCAGAAAGAGGGGGGGAGAAAAAGGTTTAAGCCCTGACTCTGTGGGAGATTGTGAGTGGTCATGATTTCCACTCGTAATGACTGAGTATATGAGTCCCTGATATAATCATTCTTAGTGCTGAATTCCGGGTGAGCCATGCGCCGAATTCAGCCCTGTCGATCTACCCAGAAAGAGGGTCGACAGTTTGGGAGTGGTCATGATTGCTATACGTGGTGATGGTTGAGTATATGAGTCACCGATACAATCATCCTTAAAGCCGGGTGAACTATGTGCCCAGTCCAGTCCCGTCAGTCTCCCCGGAAATGGGAATAAAAAAAGGTTAGAATTTTAGTGGTTTGTAACATTATCCTAAAAGCTGGATGGAGCCGAGCCACGCGTCGAGTTCAGATCGGTCATTATCCCCGCAGAAGTGGGAGGAAAATGTTTCATAATGCGAGGTCTGAGGCGTCATATCTTGATCTATAGATGTTGGTTCGAGTCCTCATGTAGGAAGACATTTTATCATGACATTTCAGCCAGTTGGACCGGTGTCCACAGGCCATCGTGAGCAATTTAGTGAGCTTCATTGAGTAGTGAAATCCGGTTTCGTATGTCAGCTATGATGACTGGAGGAATCATCGTAATTACGTTACTCCCGGGCTGGTTGGATGATCGTTCACCTCTGCTGAGGAATGGGGATGTGAGATCAGTATTCGGCTGGTCGGCGTTGGTCCTTCTTGGGCTGTTGTGCCACGGAATATTACTACTATACTACTACTACTGCTACTGCTACTCGAGCACGGGATTTTTAAAGAGGAAATATACTTTTGTTTTCGATATTTTGAAAAAATCATTTCTGATATTTCAATTTTTGAAGCATTTGTTTCATTTCTTTCACTTCTTATAACCTTGCCTTCTTTTACCTAAGTTATTTTTTCATAGCTCTCTTGCAGCTTATTCGTAGCTTATTATTTGCCCATTCTCATTTTGATATTAGACACATGGCGGGACTCAAATGACATGGGGTTAAGAATGCCAGACTAACATTTGTGACAATACAGAACATCGTGTTCACAACGGACAGATGTTTATGCTTAGGCAGAATTCGAAATCATGATCATGATCTAGACGTAACGTGAAAATTTTATTTTGTGCCTTAGTTGTGAACGGTAATCAATCATATACTTGTACTGTCCGACCGAGTGGTTATGTCGTATCCCGGTTTCCCCCACTTATTTCTGCAGGCTCCTATGTAAAGGCTAGTAGCTGTATTGTTTCCTGAAAATATTTGGTGTACAGAATTGGAAATCTACGTGCGGCACGTGTGAGATGTTTGGAACTATATCCTGAGATATAAATTAAAAGTTTTTAATATTGGCAGAATTTCACAATGACAGTGTGTGTTAATCACTGTAAAATAGTTTCACTGTATTACAATGTCACTGATATGAAATTCCTGGTTATATTTCTCCAGGATTTAACATTTATTATTAACTTTTCCTTCGAGTTAAACTTTTTTTTTTTTGCGTTCGAGTTAAACTTTTTTGTTTACGTAACCGTGAAGTTCTATTAAAATTATAAAGAACAAAACAAGTTTAAAAGAATTCTCCCTCAACTTGATCAAAGGAGGAAGTAGATTACGTAACTCTGTTTTCTTTGTTCATTAAGCTCTTCTGTGTCAGCCGTTGAGTTCTCTTGATATGTGTAACATTTCACAAGTATAGCGATTGGTTAATAGTGCAACTCAAGATTAAAGGCGAACAGTGACCTATAAAAATGTGCCAGTGGACAAGGTTTTTAGCACGTGTGAATAATTTAACGACAGTGAATAGATGGCTCTGATCCATTATACAGCGTCTAGCGTTTCTTTGATTAGAATTATATTATTTTTATTTGTTCTTATTTTTTAAATGCGTTTAACTATTTTTAAGCCTACTTGAAATATTCGAATGACAGTGATTTCTTCAATAGGCTAATGGTATGAAAGATTTAAAAGAAAGTTCATAACATTTGCAGGATAATTGCAAAAAAGCGTATAGTTTAAATTATGCGTCGTTCAATATCGCGTTTTGCATCATCATCATCATCATCATCATCATCATCATCATAATCATCATATGAACCTACCGCTACATCGGAGTGAACTACTCTTACCAGCTATCGACATAGTTCAGACGGTAGACGTGTATAAATGTGTATAATAATGTGATAAATAGTCTGTAAAGATGCTGGGTATGTATCTGGATCCTAAACTAAGGTGGAACAGCCATGTTAGTTATGTATGTAAAAGAATTTCCAGAGTAATTTATCTCTTGAGAAGTCTCATGTACAAGATTCCCAAACATTATTTAACACACTATGCACTATTTGAAAGTATTATTAGATATGGATTACTTTTATATGGAAATAGTTCTGATCTTGCAAACATTCTGTTATTGCAGAACAAGGCTGTTCGTATTTTAACAATGTCACCATCCAGACTATCACGTAGATCTCTTTTCAAAAATGAAAAGATTATGACAGTGTACAATCTATATATTTTTGAACTCTTAATGTAACAAAAATATTACTAATTATACGATTATACAAGATGACTACGAAACCAGAAATATTGATCAATTAAACATACCATTTGTCAGGTTGCAAAAAACACAATTAACTATGTAATTACTGCAATGAAAGTATATAATAAGATACCTACAAATATAAAGGCACAAAATGAAAGACAAAATGAAACTTCAGATTGAGAGATCGCTACAAAATAATCCACGTTTTGAAAATGATGTAGTATTTTAGTTAAATTTTATTATTTTTTAGTTTTTAACATTTTTAATATTGACACATTGTGTTTTATATTATTACATTGACGAGGCCTCTTGTACTCTTGTACCTTCAGGCAAATAAAGAATATGAATATGAGTGTGTCTGCTGATCCGGAGCTGCGCTTGGGGGTGGGTTCAATTCCCGCTTGGGCTGATTACATGGCAGCGTTTTTTCAAAGGTTTTTCTCTAATTGTAAAGCGAATGTCAGGTAATGTATGACGAATCCACAGCCTAATCTCGCCAAATATCATCTAGATATCACAATTCCATCGGCGCTAAATACCCTAGTAGTTGAGACAGCATCGTCAAATAACCATTAACAATTTTAGGTTACTCCCAGCTACTCGCAATTTCATCCATACCAGCTGACTGCACTAAGGTTCGCTGTGTATCCCAGGTCTCATACAGCCAATTCCCTATGATGTTCTAGGCTAGATTCCTGAGCATTTCGTGAACTTTGATCGAGGAAATGCTATGAATGCGATAGTGCAATGAAAGGTTATGATGCTTAGCATGAGGACATACAGTAGGAGAATCCCGAGAAAATAACTCAACTGCGACCGTGTGGTCTCCAAGTATCACTATGTACTTCTTAGGCCTGACTTGGACTCGAATCCGGACTGCATGCGTGACAGACTGATGACTACACCTTTTCCAGTTGTATTTCAGAAAATATAAATTGTATTTCAGATTTGTCATTTGTATTTCAGATTAGCCAACTCAATTTCAGATAGTATCAATTGTATTTCAGAAAACATTAATTCTGTTTCAGATTTGTCAATTTAATTTCAGATAGTATCCTTTGTATTTCAGATTAGTCAATTCAATTTAAGATAGTATCATTTGTATTTAAGAAAAAGTCAGTTTTATTTCAGATTTGTCAATTGTATTTCAGAAACTATTATATATTTCAGAAGTTAAGGTTGGCACCTTAATCTCCAATGTTAAATCCAATCGAGATTATTTGGTGTAAAGTGAAGACGTACATTAAAACCCATCCTGGAATTCCTGACGTTATAGCTCCTGGTGTTGTAGGGTAATTTACCTACTGTAAAGAGTAAAATTGGTGAAGCAACACACACAATATTGTTTCTGGTGATTGTGCCCGTGCAGTACAACACAGAACAATAAAATTCATCAAGATGCAGCTTTAGCTATGGAGAATATGCCTGTCGGACGCTAAAATGCAATAAAGTTGAGGATTTTTTAAATCCATTTTCCATTTTTTTTAAATATATGATAAAATCTCAAGTAGGCCTACATTAGTTATTTTGTGAAATAAAAGTGACTATGTAATCTTAAATGCATTGTTTATTTTCTGAAATACATTTTATACCATCTGAAATACTTTTGACACCATCTGAAATATAATTGACAAAACTGAAATACAATTGATACTATCTGAAATTGAATTAACAAATCTGAAATTCATTTGATAATTTCTGAACTACAATTGATATTTTCTGAAATATAACTGGAAAAGGTGTAGACCATGCAGCCACCGCAGCAGGGAACTCATCATCATCATCATCATCATCATCATCATCTCCATCTACTTTAATGTGCCCTTTGGCGCGTAGTAAACGTTCCTACAAGAACCGAACCGAGGTGCGTTAGATTTGTAGGCGGAAACGCTTTAACTTGAGCAACAGGAAGGCACTTTATTTTAATTTTTTATTTAAGAATGTCAGGAATGAAATTAGACTGCGAAGCCATCTGCAGACGAATTCATCATTTGAAATGTCTCGAGTCATGTGTAAATATCACTGCAGTGCTATGGAAACATATGTTTGTTGTTACAAAGTCAGTGTTGATGACTTTCTTCATGTGCGATGAGTTCCTCATTCCGATGTCCGTTGCAAATTGAGACACAAGCCTATGTGCTGCGCGTTCTCCATCATTTCCGTTTGCGGCCTCATCCTTCCGCGCTCAATAGGCACTTAATAGTTACGACTCGTCCGACTATGCATGCAGGAAATAAGATAATGTTACTAATTTTATTTACAACATCTGTCAAGCACACGCACAAAAAGAAGAAACTTTTGCAGCTGCAGGCCAGTTGGTTAAGACGCAATAAACCGAAGTTGTCGCGATGATACCGGTAAACAAGCCTCTGCCACGGAAGTTGGAATTGAAGGTGCAGGGAAATTTTAATCAGACTGACCTATTTTTGACACTGCTTAAATTTGTGGTCTCGTGTTTTGTTTCATCTTGACTTATTTCTATCTTTCTCCCTCCCCTTTTCACTACATTTAGGCCTATTCCTTACTCTTCCATTCTTCATCTTTTTCATTCAGTTATTTTTCTCGAACCCTTTTATTTCTAACAGGTAGAATATTTGTGGAGGGAGAAATGAAGGGGTACTGTATACAGTGCTCACGTGGGTAATTTGCTTATCCCTGCTTTACGAGTATATGTTCCTTCATTTTTCTTTCAGTTTCATTCCTAGCTTTTAGCTCTTGTTTCTTTTCTTTTGTTTCTTTCTTTCTTATTTCTTTCTGTTTTTCTCTCTGTATTCTTTCTTCTTCTCTTGTTTTTCATTTTATTCATTCAGTTCATCTCATCTTCCTATACTTTTCATTTCTTTCACTCCGTTTTCCTCTCTTATTTTTCATTCACTTTTTCGCATTTTTCCCCTTCACTTCATTACATTATTTCTCTTTTCTTCCCTTCTTCATTTTACCTTTCCTGTTCTTCACCCTCCTTGATCCATTACTTCTCTTTTCTTCCTTTCTTTATTCTTTAATTTCTTCCTTCTGATCCTTTTCTTTATTCCATTATTAATTTATTTCTTTGTTTCCTTCTTTTCATGGGAAACGTTTATACTCAAATGTCAAATGAATTAGTAGGCTGTATCCTCTAGGAAGATTTCAATATCAGTCGCTTAGCAACGGCAATGAGTTAAGTCACTCTACTCTGAAGTCAATTGCTTAAACAGTTGCAGTGAGTTCAGTCACATTATTATGATATCATTTGCATAGCAATGTATCATTTAGGTAAAACAGAGTAATTCCATTCGAAAATACACTTGTGCAGATATATGGTAGGCCTATACGTTCAGTAACGAAATTAAGAAAATTAATAATTAATAATATAAAATCTAAATTGTATCCATTTTCATCTTCCTTTTTATTCTTGCTCCATATTTTCTCACCTTCATTTCACTATTTCTCATTTATAGGTCTACCTTTCTTACTTTCCGCCTTCATTTTTTTTCTTTACTTTTCTCGCTCAATTTCATTATTATACCTTCGTTTTTGTCCTTTTTTTCTTTCTTCCTTACTTTCTTCCTCATTTCTATCTTATCTCTGTCTGCCTTAACCTTTTTTTTTCTCCCCTATTTAGCCAATCTCTTCTATAATCTTTCTGATATTATGTCATAAATTCCACCATCTTGACTACCGACACAAAGATAAATAAAATATTACACTAGCGTGTTATGTTAGATAGGCCTACATTTCATTATTCTACCTTCATTTCTGTTATTTTCTTCATTCCTAATTCTTTCTTTCTTTCTTTCTTTCTTTCTTTCTTTCTTTCTTTCTTTCTTTCTTTCTTTCTTTCTTTTTTCCATTTCAGTCCATTATTACTCTTTTCCTGTATTTCTTTATTCCTTAATTTTCTTTCCTCCCCTTCATTAATAAAATTCCATTAAGCTTAAACTTTCTTTCTGTCCTATTTTCTTTAAATTTTTCTTTCCTCCTCTTTACCCCTTCCATTTAATTATGTCTCTTTTTCTTCTATCTCCTAGTCTTTCTACATTTTTTCTTTCTTCTCTTTACTTCATTCAATTATCCTCCCTTTCTTTGTCCTCCATTCTGTTCTTTCATTTATGTTTCCAGCTTTGTTTAGTAGTTCATTTCATTATTCATTTATCAATTTATTCATTCATTGTTTCCATTTTGTCTTTGTTTCTTTCTTTAGCGTTTATGTAATTTATTTATGTATGTAGGTCCTATTTATTTATTACTTTAGGCTTTTAGTATTTTACCTAGTATTTGTTTGTTAGGAACCTGTCTTTTCTTCTCTCGTCTTCAAATGTCATATATAATAAAGTCACGACTTGCTTATATCCGTACGACTTGCAGAAACGCTAAGCTGTTAACATATGCAATAGCTTAAGGAGTAAGTACTATTTTCACCCCTGATATGGTATATAATTGTGCACAACAATGGGTAAAACCTGTTGTCGAGTTTATATTGCGTGTTTAGTTTTTATTGACGCTAGTAAGTCTGTGAGAATTTATTCCTGTGTCGTGTAAGTAATGATTACAGCGCTTTATGATGGAAGACTTTGTCAGGCACACACACACACACACACACACACCCATATGAGGTTCCGTACAACACAGACTCACTCGGTCATTAGGTCGATATAGCCATTTGAATAGCACCTTTATAGATATCCTACTGAAATCTGTGTTAATGCTCTCGCGGTGACGTGGTTATACTTAGAATCATTTTACTTGAGTATTAAGACCGGTTTGTTCTTCGAAACCGCATGGTTGTTAGGACGAATGTGATTTAGGTCTGCTTAATTGGAAGGTGAAGATGTGCAAGCTCGTTTCCTTTTATTTGGAAGCAGAGGAATACTGCCTTGAGAGATAATTTACGTTGCGATGACTAGAGACTGATACAAGACGTTGAAGTACTCAGTGTACACGTGTTTGGAATACTCGCGTAATGTTAGTGTGGGCGGCTAGTGGAATATGGACTGTGTCGTGCTGGGAGTGCTTATTTGTGCTAATTTTTTTAGATGTTAGTATATTCCCACTAGTGAACACAAATACCGAATGAGCATACGCGAAGTAGCTGTCGAGTGTGCTCAGACCACTTGTGCTATTGGGCATTCAGTGTGCGAGTGCCTTTTCCAGGCAAGGGAAACCCTGTTTGTCGTAATTCTTATTACAGGTAAAAGCGAGGGCATGAGAGATATGAAAACACATGAGACTAATGCTGAATAAACAGAATCATAAAGGTGACACATACTTCTTCATTATAGATGTTTTATGCATTTCCAAACAATTCAATTTGTCGTGTTATCATTTACATTCCTGTCTAGATTCTTAGATTATACTTCACATTCGAGCTCCCTTATCTCTTTTTTTAATTGAGTTATTTTACGACGCTGTATCAACATCTAGGTTATTTAGTGTCTGAATGAAATGAAGGTGATAATGCCAGTGAAATGAGTCCGGGGTCCACCACCGGAAAAAACCTCAACCAGGTAACTTGCCCCGACCGGGATTCGAACCCGGGCCACCTGGTTTCGCGGCCAGACGCGCTGACCGTTACTCCACAGGTGTGGATTCCCTTAACTCGTTCTACTGACATATACAGGGATATCATTTATTTTTACTAACATTTCTAATATTGAACCGAAAACACCGTTTGCTGCCTCCTTCCACTACTGGAGTTCGATGATACTGGCGTAAAATAGAAACAGATCACTTTACTAGGAATAGGAGGGAAGAAAAGTAGATTATCCATTTACGTAAACTAGGAAATATCGCGATTTTGAGTTTGATAATTTTCATTAGCCTAGGTTTTTGTTTAATCAAGATACAATACTTTATTAGCAAGAAGTGTTTTTACTCACGAACAGATCTATCCATTCGGACGTATTCATTATGCAGTGTAGGCCTATATTATACTGTCTACAGTACATTAGCGTACAATTTAGAAAATGAAGTTAAATTGGAAAATAATCTTAATTTGGATATTTAAACACATTGGTTATGAAATCGTGTATTTCTCCTGAAACCTCGAAATCGATATTTTTGTAGCTTCAAAAGACCTTCTGTTAAGTTATACTTCGTTCAATGAGAAAATGCAAGCTATAGGGTTTAAATATAATATGAAAGGTAATATTTCTTTTTAACATTTTTCATCCCTTGAAGTACTTTGAATTATTCGTGGATATTTATTAAAATTCGTTTCATAAAACATAATACGGCGAGACTTAATTTCTTACTCTGCTTAACTTCCCCTTCTATCTGACTTGCCACTGCCGGTAGAGAAGGATATTCATTGGATCTTATATTAGATATTTCACAAATCCGCGCCTACTCGCTCATGGATCGGCATGACGTAGTGCCACCGCTAAGACATCAGAGGGAAATCACAAGACAAACGACCAGTTCTATTGATGGAATATGAATTTATCCATTTGGTGATCCCGGAAATCGAATCTCGGTTGCGAAGTGTAGTTGCTATCCACATAGCCAAAATGGAGGACTAATTTTATACATTTTGTTGCATATTCTCAAAGCATGACGTTTTATCGAATTTTAGGCAAAATATTTTTAATATTTTCCTCTTTTCCGTGGTAACTTGTTGCAAAAATTCCCCGAAAAGGAATATTTTCACTCTATTTACCATCAGTGTACAGACCCACAACGAAATGAGACACCGTAAAGTATAAGAACAGCTTTCCATCAATCCCTAATCCGATTGGTCACGGGCTGGTTGCGTCTCGTGATTGCACGTCAACAATCTTGCTGTCGTTGCTCTGAAGTCTGGAAGAGTCGAGTGGCGAGCGACTGTCGCCAAAGCAGCAGCTGTAACAAGTAATAAAGCATGTCCTTGCAATTTTATTCATTTTGATTGATACGCTATAAATTTAATTTATGTAAGTTATATCCTATAGCGGCAATTAAAATGCTAATGCAAGAGATATCATTATGACATCTAAGCAAGTTCAGTAATAACCAGTGACAGGCAAAATATGAAATTTCATATTCTGAACCTAAGCTTGCGATTTGGTAACAAGGATATTCAGGGTTCACGATTTGAAGAATGCAATTAACACCAAAAAAATCCATATTTCATAATGTTTTGGTAATGTTTTCATATTTCATAAAAATCTTGATTTTTTTTTCCCATATTTTTTTACGATATTTGCTCCTCTGCTTATATTTTTATAACTACCACTGTGAACGGGCTTTATAGATAAGTTATTATAAGGAGACAATAGAGATTTTTCCAGGAAACACTTGCATCCATTCCACCAACATTCCAAGGTTCTCAAGGACAAGTGAAAACTCCGGGTTCTCCTTTAGAGTTACTGAACTCGTAGCGTCAATGAATTCGAGAAGCCAAAACAAATAAATAAATGGTTCTTTTTAAGTTGGTTATTTAAAGGCGCTGTATCAAATACTAGGCTATTTAGCGTCGATGGTATTGGTGATAGCGAGATGGTATTTGGCGAGATGAGACCGAGGATTCGCCATAGATTACCTGGCATTCACCTTGCGGTTGGGAAGAAACCTCGGAAGAAATCAAACCAGATAATCAGCCCAAACGGGGTTCGAACCCGCGCCCGAGCGCAACTTCAGACCGGCAAGCAAGCGCCTTAACCGACTGAGTCACGTCGCACAGTGGTCAATTTCTCGATTTTAGGAGGACAAAATTATTTTTTGTTCTCTACTGGGAATAGCATCGGTTTATTTTACTTTTCTGTTAGTAATTGACACTCTTAAGATAACAAGACGTGAAATTTAATAATAATAATAATAATAATAATAATAATAATAATAATAATAATAATAATACTTACTTACTTACTTACAAATGGCTTTTAAGGAACCCGAAGGTTCATTGCCGCCCTCACATAAGCCCGCCAGCGGTCCCTATCCTGTGCAAGATTAATCCAGTCTCTATCATCATACCCCACCTCCCTCAAATCCATTTTAATATTATCCTCCCATCTACGTCTCGGCCTCCCTAAAGGTCTTTTTCCCTCCGGTCTCCCAACTAACACTCTATATGCGTTTCTGGTTTCGCCCATACATGCTACATGTCCTGCCCATCTCAAACGTCTGGATTTAATGTTCCTAATTATGTCAGGTGAAGAATACAATGCGTGCAGTTCTGTGTTGTGTAAAATAATAATAATAATAATAATAATAATAATAATAATAATAATAATAATAATAATAATAATAATATCAAAATACATGCGATACAACTAGAAGTTAACTTAACTAAATATCAACTTCATGTTGATAATGATAATGAAAATATAATATGTATTATTATTATTATTATTATTATTATTATTATTATTATTATTTATAGTTTTTACGAACATGCTCTACTGTTACAAGATTATTTAGATACATCTAATTTATAAACATTGTTAACTTCTACAAATACTATGTAAATTACCTGATATTATTGTAAAATGAAGACGGTATTCTTTCCCATCAATCACAGGAAGAGACGACCTTAATCACTATCCTCTTCTGAACTCCCATCCGTTGAACCATGGGCAATGCTGTCCAGTCTCGGTTTTTCCAACAAACTTGACACTTCACTGCCAAGGGAACTTCTTTTCTTTCTTGGTAATTTCCTTTTGCTTGTAATAAGCGGATCAGAAGAAATTAGAAGCATGTGCAAAAGGTCCTTGTTACAATTTATTCTTGAGGTTTTTCGAGTGTTGTGTTCTCGGAAAAATCTATACTCTTTATGCCTGGCTTCTTGGGTATCTTCTGATAACTGTCCAATAGGCAATATCATGTTGTTCATAACATCTGCACCATGTATAAGTATTTTATGGACAGTGGCAGGCATGTAGTACCATCCATAGAATTTTACATAGAGATCAGCAGTGTCTAAGGCATACTTTTTGAATGCACCAATGTTCAGGCTATATCCACTTGACATAACGTCCAAAATTACGGAGAAACGGTGGATAAGAGCTTCATCAAGCCAGTTATTTCAGACGATTTCTTTGAATTCTCGAAAAATCGGCGAGAAGTGTTGCCATCGTTCGTGGTACCACTACCTGGTTTCACAACATCAACTAAAAGGCCCATTTCAGTTCTAAATTTGTTAATAATTTCTTCTTTCCTTGCCTCATAAGCTACTTTCTTCTTTTGATCTCCGCGTACCTGCCACTTCTTTATTTCTATTCTGTACCCAATATGAAGCAAACACTCAAAAAATCTAATTCTTGCATGCAGTGTCGAAAGTCCAAATTCATATGCACTTTTATTTATAGGTAATGACTGTATTTTTTTCAAATAATTCATGTCTTTCGGCTTAGCACCACATATGTAACACACTTGGACTGAAGGATTATCCATGAGAGCGTTGCATATTTTGCCGTCGACCATAGTTTTAATTAAATTATGTTCCACAAAAAATTCTCTATTTCCCATTATAATTCTGGTTGGTACTAAACTCTGTAGCTGTTCTTCAATCTGTGCGATTTCTTGTCTCGTTTTTTGTGGCGTCTCTTTTGTGAACTGAAATCGGATGGGTCTGCAATATCTTGTTGATGATGTTCTTGGATTTTGCCAGAGAACCGTTTTTCGCCTAGACTCTTTATCTTCGCCCAGGAGTTGTAAAGGCACTATTGAAGACAAAAATATTTCAGAATCTGTAGCTCCTTCATACCCCGAAATATTTTGTTTGTAAAGGGAATGGCCTGAGCTCCCGTCACACCCCCATTTGTAAGTCATTTGAATTTTGTGAATTCTGTTTTCTTCGTGTTGAAAGGAATGTTCAAGAACTTCTTTTTGAACAATAGATAAACGCTCAACAGTGTGGTCAAGTAAACATTGTAATTTTACTTCTGCCAGTGAATCTGTAATTATTAGCGCTTCCTGACTGGGATAGCATTCTGATTTTGCATTTAGCAGTCTATAATATGGCAGGTAGATATTTGCGCTTCTTTCTTTCTCACCTTTTTGTAATGCTACATATTGATGTTTTGTTAATTTTAAATCAACAAGTAAAGCTAGTGCCTCCTCTGTTGTATATGTATTACAACTAGGCTCAGTGGCTGGCTGCTGGCAATTTTTTTTTTATTTTCCGTACTGATCTCGGACTTTTCGACGCAGATTCTTGAATAATTGTTGCCACATTTCTTTTACCTTCATACGTAAGAGACATCTGTGTTGCCAGGGCAAGTTCTTGTGACGAACAAGATTTTGAAAGATTTTCCACTTTTCTTTTCTTTGTTTTTACACTACTCGAAGAAAACAGTTCCCTTGGGCGCCCTCTAACTGCACCCGAGGCTTCTCCTTGGCAAGATTCCTCCAGTAGGTATTGGAACTGACAATTCTACATCAAGCCATTCTGAATATTTCTGTAAAAATCGCGACATTTTACTATTACATGACCTCCACCTTCGTAACAGGTTACACGAAAAAATTCTAATTTTTTCAAAAAGTTCTGACGTAAGGTTTTCATCACAGCGTTCAGATTTCAATTTTGACAATGCATATGAAAGTAATTGTTGTAACACTTGTGATGACCTTGCTTTCATTACACAGTTTGTGCTTTGGAGAAAGGTGAATAGATCGCGGCGCGTAACTGCAGTCGCACAATCTGTAAGAAAGTAGATATTTTGAAAAAACGGGCAAACCTCGGCAAATAAAATATATGCAGTCTTAGAGATTAAGGTCTAAGGAAATTGATTACTAAGATTTTATCGTGACCCATCGTGAACCAATTTTTATATTCCAAGAGCAAGTTGCGAAATATATTTAAAATTATAATATTTCACGCGCATAAGTGTTAAGCATGTACAACCAAACTATTAATGTTATAGACTTGGAATGAAATGTAAAACATACCTTCAACATTCTTCTCCATTCTTGCACAACAGATTTAACGAAACATTTCACCAGTAATACAGAACCACACAAGAAATGCGATCGTTCCACACTGCAGATAACGCACGAGTGAGGGACATGCAAGAACCCATAACTTTGACCCTCTCTTAAGTTTAATACAAACATCGAAGCCATAAACTATACTCAGTTTAAAAAGCTTTGGTTCTTTGTTGTCGCATTCCCATACAAAAGAACATCATCAGAGAAACTCGAAATTTCGACTTTTGTCCTCCTAATATCGCGATATTGACCACTGTGCGTCGGTGGCTTAAATGGTTCTTATTCCAACGTTGCTCATTCTTTCGAATCCAGTGAAAGTCTTTTTTCCAAATTAAAGCTTTCTGAAATCGAAGCCTTGATTTTCGCATATTGCCTTCGGTACTCTGGGGAGAGTTTAGTCGAGCACAATGCAAGGACTCTGATTCCTTCTCTTGCGAGAAGTGCGGCACCTAATATGCCCACTCTATGTGCAGGTTTTTAACATCTTCGGCGATCTTGATCTCTTTTTGTGTCGTGCTTCTCCCCTCCCCCATCTTTTGGTAGCTATTAAGTTAAGTCCATTTCCGGCTTTACCCTTAAAGATGCTTTAATGTACTTGAATGGAACGGCGAAACTTGGAGCGAGACAAGTGGGCAACAGGCTTGGAGCTCATATAGACACTTCTTCTCAGCCCCAGTTTCCCTTGCAAGTACACGTTTTGGTGTACCTTTTAAATGTGTCTCCTCCCATTCATTCATTCATTCATTCATTCATTCATTCATTCATTCATTTCCATCATCAGCGAATTCACTTTTAACCATAGTCACAAGTAATAAAATTATTAATTTCGTATTGTGTTTTCTGTAGATACCGTTGCAATTCGGACCCATGCTGATTAGAACTTTTTCACTCAAAATAATCCCAGGAACACGTAGGTAAGTTATGGACATCTCCCAGTGGGACACCCTGTAGCCAGGGAACGAAGTTTAGACACCAAAACATTGCCTATGCGGCTACAGGTTTAAGAAACACTGACTACATGATGACGTCAGTTGTTTACTTTACTGATGTACCTTCAAGTTCATATGAATAATGAAGGACGTCGCGTAAGTGAGCTCTGTTCATTCGAAGTTTAATGGGTGCGGGTTTTGTATTGTTTACTGCATTATAATAGTTGTTTAGACACAGCAAGCCTATTTTCTGTTTAAAAAGTAAACCTTTCATATGGAGTTCAGTTATGATCCAGCAAAGGTAGCCTGCTGTGAAGATGTGTTAAAATGTCGCCAGTAAAATCTGTGACTTCCCCTATGTTCGTAAAAGACTTCGGCAATGACTATTTTTCAGTCAAGGACGAAAATATATTCTGGTAAGTTAGACATAAAAGTTAACAAGCGTCACGATTTGACTCTAAAAGACACATCAAACATCTGGAATTGTTTAGTGATTTGATTTCGAATCGGTCCAATTTTTATTATGACTTGTGTCTGATTCTGATATGTGCGAATATTCTGGTCCAAAAATCTTGAGAATCCCATTTTAAACACCTTAATTGAAAAGTACCTACGTTTAGAAAATTGGCCACTCCAACAACCATACTTACACAATATATACCCTCGTATTATGGAAATTAAATTACTTTATACGATCAGCTGTTAGTAACAATAAAAGTGGTAAACTGAAGCTGAAGAGTGATATTGAAAAGATCTGCATATTCGAAACTCTGTGAAGTGCAATATGAACTAAATAATGAACAAGCACAGGATTATAATAAATAAAAACTATTTCAAATTCGCACCAGTAATATCGTGTGATGTCGAAAGAACATTTTCTTGTTTGAGTGAGAATCGAAACAGGTTTATATTTGACAATTTATTAATGTACACAGTTGTACATTGCATCAAAATTAGTGACACTTAAAGTACACCATTATTATGTAGAAAATATCACCATTTTCTACAAGGAAGAGAGTGAAATAAGTCGCTTTCGTAAATGTTTGTTATACCCTATTTGCTTTTAGTCACTTGATTATACCGAGCAATGTTTTTATTCAAGCACAACAGTGCTCTTCAGAACTCCTTATGCTACCCTGAATTGATGTAAACAACACAATTTGTATAATAGCGTCGTAGTTAACTTCCATCCCTATGGAATTTGGAATTCAATGAAATTTAAGTGAGGTGGGCATGGATGGCCCAGCACTGCGACCTGTTGTGATCTATTGCGCTAACCCTCGATATGGAATCAGTTGCGTGCCATAGATCCCCTACGCGCACCAACCACATGACTCTCTAACGACCAGTCCCTACAGCCAACAGAAATCCATATACCATTCCTGCTTCGGCAACTTCCCCCAAGGCCCCCCTGCCGGTCCGAGGCGAAACTCCTTCCCCGAGTAGGTCCGCCTCGTGTGCTCGTTGCAGAAGCCATCCAACGTCGTTTAGCTACATTCCACGGAGGCCGGTCGAGAGAGACAGTAGTTCCGGGAGGCCGCCTGTAGAGTGATCTGAAAAACCAGAAACAGGATGATGAGGAAAGGATAATGGGGGAGGAAAGGAAGTGGCGAAGATGAGTGGGGTTCCAATCGCCTGATAAAGAGTTACCTGATATTCATCCATAAGAGTGAGGGAAAAACCCGTCCTGACCGGGACTCGAACCCGGGACCGCTGGGTTCTGTGTTATACTTGCTAACCCCTCAGCCACAACGGTGGACTTCCATCCCTATATTTTCGGTAGAAGGAAAAGCGATAGTGTGGCAGATTTTATCGAAATATTTTCCCTTCTCATTGTCTTTTACCGTAAGTAAAATGTTGTCCATCACAATTTTACTTTTGATTACTGCACTTCAGCACACTGCTTTAATTTAATCTTGAGACAGACTACGTTTTTATACTCACGCGAGAGTTTAATCTCACGTGTAGGATGCTAGCTAACTGTACAGCGTGTTCGTGTGCGTCAGATTGACACCGCCTGTTCGTGTTAGTTATCGATTAAACCGTGCAGCAATCATTCCTTCGTGATGGCTACACTGCGTCTCTATTTTAATGCCCGAAGTTCAGCAGGAAACTCCGTGAACAATGTCACAAACAAAAAATTACATTCAAATTGGATCCAAACCTTATTTTATTAATTACTAAAGTAATATTCACTCACAGTAATTCTCGGAGGACTTGGTCTATTTGGTCTATTGATACAAGTTTTTATTTTTTCTTTAACCATCTTAAATTTGTCAAGAATTAACATATTTACCTCGTGTACTGAGTTAATAGTCTCGTAAGTAGATTCCCTGATCACATATACAGGGTTGAAGTGAAGTTATCCTGCAGATTTTTAAAGCGAATAGGTCATGTTGTATGTAACAAAAAATTGTAATACCATATTGGTGGAAAGTTCATAGTTTTCTCAGGAAAAAATATTTTTCCCAAACGTTTAACACCATCTTATTCGGTAACTATTGTGAATTGGATCGTGATTTTTATCCATATCGATAGAAAATCTAATAAAGAATAATTTATCCTTCTGTCGTATTTCAATAATGTGGGCGGTTTTCGTGCAAATCTAATTTAAAAACCACTAATTTCAAGCCACTGAACATGCAACCACATCGCAACGTTGTAGCTAGAGAAGAAGGCGCGAGACATTTCACGTACGCTGAGTTCGTTGACCTCTTATCTCTGTATTGCGCTATGAAAGGAGACAAACTTCCAACTTAATTTTCTAATTAACCGTGCAGTTAATCACAAAACGTAATATAGGTTTTCTATTCATTTAAGTGTACTCTATCGTCCGTTTCAATCTGCAGGACTATTACTTTCACTCTGTATATCAGAATGGCCATTCCCATGTAATAAAATGGCAACATATAAAAGAGAACAATCGCTAGGATCTCTACTGACGAAAATGAATATTTTGGTAACGACCACTAGATGGAAATGCATCTGCAAGCTATTACTCCATATAATTCCATCAGGGTTATAACGTGACTTCTTTTGCAGTCTCTATACAGTGTGTCCCATTTATCTTGTGCATCTATTATAACTTTTTTGTTTGGATAGGTATTGGAATTTTTGTTTTTGAGCGTTATGTTAGAACAAGGGGCTAACATGAATGTGGGGATTTGGTGCATGTAACTACATTACGGTACAAGATACACGTGACGGCATCAATTTTTCAAATAGCACTACATACTTTAATCATGTTATATTGGTTACACACATAAAGACGAGTTCAAAAATGTATCACAATGTCACCTTCCTAATCAATAACAACAAGACGAAACAAAAACGTATTTCCAATGTGATAATGTTATGCTTTGAGATCACAGAAGATGTTCCAAATGGTGACCATTCACATTAATGCACATTCGAAGGCGTTCCCCATCATGTTGCTGGCTGAATGGACACACAAGCCTGTCGAATGCGTTGCTGCATGTCGTCTGGTGTTGTCAGAATGTTCTGGTACACACTGTCTTTTACAATTCCCCACAGGAAGAAGTCGAGTGACGACAGGTCCGGAGAACGTGCAGGCCACTGTACGTGTATTGTGGCGTCGACATTTGTGGTTTGTTTACATGTTAAAACAGCAAACACACAACACACGTCAGTCGTCTTTCGTATTGTGTAAGTTAATGCACAAGATGAATGGGGCACCACAACAAACGGCACATTTTGATGGCATTCATTTTGTATTTTGTTGTTGTTTTTGATTGCGAAGGTGACATTGTGAGACATTTTTGAACTCGTCTTAATGTGTGTAATCTATATTTGAAAAATTGATGACGTCACGTGTATCTTGTACCATAATGTAGTTACATGCACCAAATCTCTACACTCATGTTAGCCCTTCGTTCTAACATAACTTTCAAAACCAATAATTCCAATACCTATCCAAGCAAAAAAGTTATAATAGGTGCACAAGATAAATGGGACACTGTATGGGAGAAAGTGAAATTGGTAAAACTTGTTGCCTTGAACGGCCATTATGTTGACCAATTTGTTATGTGTAATCAGAGGTTGGTTCCAGCGATGGATATACTGGATTGTGTGAAATTCAGTAGACTATATCAGTACAATAATACAAAAACAAAGAGAAGAAGGGGAATACAAGGAGAGCGATGATAAGACAAGGAGATCAAGGGGTGGACAGGAAGAAAGTAAAGACTAGGTGAAAAGAGTTAGAGGAGGACAACAAGGAGAAGACAATGAAAATCCAGGATAAGAATGGAAAGACAAGGAGAATTAGGGGACTACCTACAAGGAGAACAAAGGAGAATACTTACAAGGAAAGTAAGAGGAATACAAGGAGAACAAGGGCGGTTGCATTTTTATGTAACAATCAATTCCGAAGTTATCCCACCCCCCACCCATGCCCAGTGAGAAAAAAAGACATGCAGTAGTTTACATCAAAACGTATTCCATAGTGGAGACCGGGTAGCTAGGATACTAGTGCAACCGACTACTGATTGGAAGGTCTCGAGTTTAATCCTGGATGGTGCAGAGTTTCTCATTGCTCAAAACTTGTAGAACGGTCGCGGGGTACACTTAGCCCCTTGTTAAATTGAGTTAGGTAGTCCTACCTGTTCTTACCTGGGGAGTAAAAGGCAGAAAGAGCGTATATCGATCACACCACATCGTTATAGTACCGAAGTCATGAAAGAATGAAGCTTCACCTCCATGCGCTTGCGTGACCTTTTGTTCAATAGTAAAAGAAAGCCTAAAGTAAAAATTTAAGAAGTTTGAGGAAAAAATGTGATTTGACTAAAAACCAACACACATAATCCTTTTCGCTACGCCGCGCCGGTTCGTTCCTATGTAGCTGATGACCAGGGAAAGGAAGTTCATGCCCTAAAAACGTGAAGAATATGTATGCATTTATTCCGTAAAAATAGATAAATATGCTACAAAATATGCATTATCAGTCTGAGATTGTTTTAACAGAATAATAAGGTATAGGTAACTTACTTTTAGTCTATGGATTTTGAAGTGCTTGCCTCATTGCTGAATGCTCCATTTATGCTGTTACAGTTCACAACTAAGCAGTGACGTATGTTTTCTGTTGTCATTCTTCGCCTGTTGTCTGTCAGCATAGCTTTGTAGCACGAATAACTTCGTCCTGTGTCACAAGAAGAGGGGTTTGCACAAAAGCTGTGAGCTATAGAAAATTTTGTTGGTTTTTGGAGTGTTTTTCCTTCGAGAATATCTTGAATTTCTTTAAGTTGATAACAGTCAGGGGTTTTGGAAAGAATATTTGTTGTTTTCTCGTTCACTGTATCTCCTACATTTCCTGGAACTGATGTTAAACTGGATATTGTTCTATCGAAATCTGCTAAAGACTGCAGCAAAGGAATACCAATTGCTAACTTGAGGGGCTCCCTATGAGGGCGTCATCGTTACGTTGAAAATTCATAAACATAAATTAGTCGTGTTTACGAGGTTAAACACTTTTAAAAATGAGGGAAAGACAAATAAACATACATAAATGCAGTTTCCCTGCATAAATGTTAAACTATGCGTATATAAATAAAGGCAAAGTATGCACTTTTATGCACAATAAAAGTAATATCATTGTATTCAGAAATTTGTGATTCATGTAGATAATCTTTCAGCATATTCACACAACAATAGGGAACAAATATGCAAATGCATGAACTTCCTTTCCCTATTGATGACACTATGTTTTTGAATATCTCTACATTTAAGACGCGGTGCAAGTACCGAAAAACCTCGTATAACGTTGAATGCCGAGCAAGTCTGAAATCATAGTTAAGAACAGTAGTTGTGTAATTCGTAGCAGTTTTGTGTACCCCTGAAATTGTTGACGTGCCCTTGACTTGTATCCTTCAAGCCGAAGTGGCACAAATAGTAATCACAAAGACGTATTCAGTGTGGATCATCACTACAGCAACGAGTTTCGTTGCGGATCTTATGAGAGAAAAATTTTCGTAACGTTTCCTTGCTGACAGCAATTTTATTGTACTTTCGTCTGATCCCACACTACCAGCGCGTGCGCACGAGCGGCCTCCCACCAGACTTCTCACATGCACGCACGTACGTACTTATTTATGTATGTACACGCACGCTCTGCAGTGAATTGATTTTTTAGTTTATTTGGGTTAAAGTATCAACAAGTAAAATTTTAGCCGTAAGTGCTGATTCGTACAATCCGATACAGTATACAGTAACTTACAGATTTAAATTTTGTGATGGACCAGATACATACTTCTGAAGTTTCTCTTCTGGTAAATTTTGCCTCATTATCGGTGCGTTATTAGCAGGCTTCGGCCTAGGGACACAGAGTAACCAGTATGAGGTTTAGAGTACACGGAGTATAAATGACGTCATGACCCGTGTTGCAGGGTGACTGCAACAGCACAGATGGGTCCGTAATGTGTATTACCGTTGTGTGTATTGCTACTTGGCTGCGGTACGTGTAACAGGCTTCGGCGTAGGGACACCTGATTGAAGGTTACAACTCACGTTAATACTTTAATGGTAGACATTTATTGTCCACACTAGGAATGTACTGTATATACTACATGTGTACAGGGTGAAATATATATTTGTGCCGTACTATGACGGACTGTTTACATGTTGAGACACGAAGTAACGGCGCGCTCCATCTCCCAGTCCACTCGACCCACATCACACTATATTTCGTGCGTTCTGAACTTCATGCGTTTCTGTGCCCAGGAACGAAGCCTGATTATCAGCTTTATCAGCCGACCCATTCTTCAGCATTGGTAAGCACTTGTTGTAGGCCTGTTTCGCAACATAGAGTGTGAAAAGCTTGTGTGGCATCTTTTTTTATTTTTAGTCGATGGTTTAAATAGTTATTCCCAATCAAGTAAGAAAGTATTCATTTGATATTCTATACGAGTGCACTTTTCTGGGGAAGGCGCTAACAGCGTGTTTTTATGACGACCACTGATATGTCGTCAAGCAGAGCAACGGTTAGTTTCAGAAACATCAGTCGGTACAGATATATTAAATAGGTAAGTCTTATTCGCACATCTTGAAAACTGCAAAACAGCTGACTGTCACTTCGACAATAGTTTAATTGATAATATTTCGACAGCAAGTTCTTTGTTTCGGACTTGTTATGACAACCGTATAATTCATCCAATTCAAAGCCGTGACGTCATCCGAAATTGCAATGTCTTATATTTGCTAGTTTGACCCGCATTCAGTGTTCCATGCGCCTTAGCCTGTTGTTTCACTTATTGTTAAAATGTTCGTATTTCTATTTTGCGAATCTATAATTTAGGATATATTTTATTTATCGTCAACATTAGTATATTTTATACATTATAGCCAAAGTTAGTCCTCAAAATGTCTTCACTGTTTAACAACTATTTGACTGTCTTCAGGAGCTGGTGTAATATAGGACGAAAGTTGGCTGTTTAAATTACGTGATACACGTACGTAATTTAAGTCGTTTAGAAAAACTACTTTTTACATGATTTGCTACGTGATGTGATTATTTTCATGGGAGGAAATGCATGACAGGCGTTCATTTTAAACACGTTCATTTATCATCACAGAAATGAAAAAAAAAAAAAAAAATTGAATGCTGAACTACAATGAACATAATATAGTATGAATTATAAGACTAGACTATCAGATCACAATATAGTAATTTCGCTAGCCCGCGCTACGAGCGTGCAAAACTAGCCCCGGCTATCGACTGGTTACTTGTACGGGATTCATATCATATCATATCATATCATATCGCTAACACTGGTTTATGAATACGAAAAACGTTAGTTCACTGATCATCCACCGGAAGCCCGCACTAAGAATGTCTGTGAATACTGCCCAATATGATCACGAACAATCTAGAAGTGTGTAGTAAAAGTCAAAGGTACCGCCTCTGACAAAGAGTCCGCAGAGAATTCTGAAAAGGACAACACATTTGGTTTCTCGGTCCCAGTGAAGAGGACTTCTTCGGCCAGCGAATAAAGAGAGAAAAATAAACGAAGTCAGCACTACACACAAAGACACAATCCGTTAGTACAATAATATAGCTAATGTGTTCGGTAAAAAATATAAAGATGCCGGTAGTAACCGCGGGAAATACAATGACAAAATGCACATGATGAAAACCGTCAGCAGCCTTGACGACTAGTGACTCTAGGATCTGTAGCGGCGAGTAGCTAAGCAAGACTCGGTAACACCACAGTCTAGTAATATACAGTCACGAAGCTTGAGTTGTGAGGGTGCTAGGAACAATAGACTGTGCCGGTACTATTTTGCATTGTCTGTAATGAAGCGATATTAGCGATCTTAATGGTTAGCAACTATCTATGGATGCATATTTATTAAGTATTGAGCTTCGTGACTGTATGACTGTGGTAACACTGTGATGAAAACTTATATGAAAAGCTCGAATTCCCCTAAGCAATGCACGCTGATAGCTTGGAAAATCGAGTAACAGCTTAGCATTTTTCTTTATTTAATGTATTACAGCAAGTTTTAAATTTATTACTTTTTTTTTTTTACATTTTACATTTTATGACAAATTACGCATTTTTACACTATTTTACGGGTCATATAAAAATTAATTTTCTACACGTAACTTCCCTCCCCTTTGTAGGACTTACATGGTGTTTGTTTAAAACAAACATTCGAAATTAAGAATTTTTTGTCGATTAGAGTGTGAAAATGTTAATAGAGATATAGACTGTACATTTACGTAGATTTCGTTCTGAGATAATAGCATTAACCTACAATCTACCATGCATACAAAAACGACGTCTGAACTTATTGAACGGTCCAGTAATTAGTTGATAGCGTCACGTAATGGCTGGAGGATAGGGTTTGTCGGGTGAATAGAGGGCCATTAGAATAAAAGCTGGAGTAGGCATTGGAGCCTTTGACCTTTATATTAGCTACAAAGCGACGTAGTAAACTAGTTAGGTTAATGATTCACTCTGGTTCTTTCAGCTGGGAACTGGTTGTCTGTGCGACGCGTTTCGTTCCACGGGGTGCATACGTACTGTATATCGTAATGTCGCTCTGTACTTGAGGGAAGTCTCATTCAGGCTCATCGCTTCCTCGAGCGAAAACAAGCACCGTCTCAGCAGTCGCTACATCCGCTGTGCTCTGCTGCATTATACATTAGTTGGACATATTGATTTTCATTTCAGAAAAACAAGAAACAGTATTGGGAATAAAATTGAAGGACATATGAAGGTTTAGCCTACATCCCCTGTCGGTACAAATTTCACGTTCATATTTTGGTTTTGTTTCTCGGTGGTTGGCATTGTTGCCAGTGCATTTGAGTTATATTTAAGTTAATATCTTGTATGTATTACGTTCAAGAAGGGTTTTCATGGTCATTCTATCCCTTAGTAGCATCTCCTCTTCTGTCCTAGACAGGTAAATTGAAACTTTTTATATGAACTGTCTAGTAATGAGTTTCTTTTGATCAGACTATTCTCCACGTGAGATGACAGACTTGTGCATAAAGCGTACTTGACAGTGTAAGGTTATGGGTGTGAAGGACTCCTGCGTTCTGTTGTATAATTAAGTATTAATAACAGAGGTGCTAATATTCCTCTCATGCGAGCTTTGTTTTCAGCCGGCGTTCTTTTTCCTTTTGTTTGTGCGGACCTGCGTGCAATGCTTATTGCAATATTCGTACGTGCTCAACTCGTGTTGTGGCGTAGTTCGAATCTCACATGCGTATGCATTAACACACGCACGCGGCACAGGAAGGAACTTAACGCGACCCACTTTTTTTTTATAGATCAGTCGTACAGAAAATAGGACACACCGAACAGTTTTTTGAGTAATGAGTCTTGGAGGAGGACGTGAATATCCGCCAAGGTAACAACGAGCTGGATCAATACAGCTGTTTCCTTGGGCATATCGCTCTAAGGCTTAGCCGATCCGTTCGTTCCTTTTGTTTGCTTGTATTGTTTATTTTCACAAGGCTAATATTGGCGGCGCTTTGGGACTAGTTGTGAAATATGTGTGACACTATATCCGAGTGCACGGAGATACGACAAACACATAGGACAGTTTCCAACCTGTCGTCTGACCTGTATTGCTTTGGCAGGCGTTAGCTAAACTTCGCTATGTTGGCATTTTTAGCATGGAAAAGATGTTAATATAAGTGCGTACAGAGAATATTCTCAGGTTCTTCTTAATCACACTTTTAATCGCTCAGATATCTATCCATATATCTATCCTTCTATACAGGGTGTATCTATAAATGTGTCCATAAATGTGGAGGCGTATTCCTGACACCAAACCATAACAAAAAGTTCATATGAACACGGGTCCGCAAACCCTTCTTTAGGGAGTTACGGGTTTATTGGTAATGGTACATGTGATACATTTAACAACACACATTTTACCAAAAAAAAAAAATCCATTTTTTTCCACACGTTTTCCAAACGTTTTTCCACAAGGTAAGTGCCTCCCAGGGTACCTTTCTGAATAAAGTTGACGTGCTTCTGCCGTATTATACCGTATTCTCATCTGCTAGGCCATAAATGTAGTGCATATCCGTCATTTCTCTCATTGAATACATCTTGTGATGTGATGAATGTTACTGTGAATAACACAAAACAGAACAAAAGGCAATTACACAAAACAAAACAAATGTCAGGACCAACTGTAATGAAGAAAGTGGGAAAAATGCAAGTTTGAGGTGAATTAAGTTACATAATCAGGCGTCAACGGCTGGGGGGATCTTCGTGCTAACCACACGATACCTCCATTCTGGTTGGATGATCGTCCACCTCTGCTTCGGCATGTGGGCGTGAGGCCAGCAGCCGGCTGGTCGGTCCAGGCCCTTCACGGGCTGTAGCGCCACGGATTATTATTATTATTTAATCAGGCGTCACTTCAGGAAATTCCTTTCATAATTCCCTAACGAAGGGTTGCAGACCCATATTCATATGAACTTTTTGTTATGGTTTGGTCTCAGGAATACGCCCCCACATTTATGGACACATATATAGAGACATCCTGTATATACACGTGCAGTCTTAGAATAAAGTTTTGTCGCACAGATATTTTATGTCTCAGAAAGGCGGCAGTGCGCATGATCAGGCATACAACGAAACAAAACTAATTTTATTACCTCAACTTATATTTTTCTTGTGAACCAGGTCGCACGTCTTTTGATCATGCGCACTACCTCCTTTCTGGCACTTATAAAGTATCTGTGAGGCAAAAGTTTTCTCTAAGATTGTACACAATACATGAACCGTGAATTGCAAAAACCCCACAAGTAACAGTTTGTATCAAATTCAGTTTTTTGTGTGGTTGTAATATTCTTAACTAGGCTTTTCAAATGGTACGTCCAGTCTCAAAGTAGGGTAAAGTTGCCTAATTCCGTGATACTTTTTTTTTTTTACTGAATGTCACGTGATTGCGTATCTTGCTAGGAAGTTCATCGATGTCTCAAAAGCAGGCGAAAGATGCACTCTTTTGAGAAAGATGTCTGGCGCTCTGGTTGAACGGCAAAGCTTTGACTGACATTCAGTTTTAAAAAAGTATCATGGGATTAGGGGTATCACGGAAATAGGCAATTTTACCCTACATTTCAAAGCGACAGTAAGTTACAGTGAATTGGAGGAACACCACAAATCCAAGATATGTGGAATTTTTTAAGAAACTAAAAAAAAATCTTAGCATCCCTTTGTTTTTTATAGCATTAAAGAAATTTGAATTAAATATGCTATTTACATAATTATATATTTTGTACGTTTGTATTTTTTTTCGATTTCTCGCCTTAAATATATGTTTAAAGTTCTTTATAAGATAAAAAATTTGCTCTCCGTCTTCTTCATCTAAAAATTGATTTAAAGGAATAAAACGATTGTTCCTAGTCGTGAATTTCAGAATCCCACATGTCCAGGCAATTCAGATTTTTTTTTTTTTCAGAAAATAATAAAGAAACAAATTAAAGTTTATGTTTGTCTAACACTATAACTTATCATTATGCCTTAATATAAAAATTAGTCACTTCAAAATACCAAACGCTTTTGAAGATAAATCAGCTTTCTGTTCCTCCTGAAAAATTTACTCAAATGGAAATATGGGGATTCTGCAATTCAGGATTTACATAAAAGCATTTTGATTTGGACCGGATACAAGTGAAAGGTCGAACAAACCCTTGGGTCACTCATATAAACCTCTACGTTTTTATGATTAATAATTGGCGGGAAAATTTTCCTTGGGCCCTCTCACTCATGGAACAGTTTTTTTTTTTTTCACGAGACATAAATTTACGTTACGAGTGCATTCCCATAGAAAAGGGGAGTCCTCATAGGTACACAGGCTATTTGTAAGAGTTTATTATAAGCCATGGGGTGTTTGCAATGTATCAAAAAGTATTGTTATTGAGTTGTTTTGACACAGACTTGAAAAATGAAAACTTTAATCTCCCGCTACCCTGTGAGCCTTCATCGCCTGCAACGGGAATAACTTTATCTTTTTTACCTTTAACGTCTGTATTCCGTCTTTTTTTTTTTTTAAATAATGATGGGTGCTTGATTGTTCATCATTCACCCATATGAAGCCAGTTGCGTAGACCAAGTTACCGACTGACGTGAGTCGTTGCCCAGGAAGCGCAATAGGAGGCTGGTTTACGCTACACTCGAGATGAGATGAGATGCCACAAAGGAACCGAAGCTCCCGAAGAAAACCTCTGTTTCGCCTGGATCACGGGTTTGCCCAACATAAGTTATAAATTTGGAGGAACACCGGGGACGAACCCGGGTCCACAGGATTATAAGCCCAGCGCTTTAGTCATTAGACCACCGTGGCGACTAAAAAGTGAAACAATTTGATGGAACGGAAATTGCACTGGTCGTCATGGGAATGCTTATGACATTGTTTTAATACTGGTTGAGTGGAAGAGAAGGTTTTATGGCCCTAACTCTGCCAGTAGAAGTAAATCTACTAAATAAATAAATAAATAAATATCCGGTGAACTTAACGAAATCACCAAGTACATTCCCATTAGAGATGACCAACAATCGAGAAAGCAAGACTAACAACGCCCGCAAAGCCGAAAACCCGCACGACAATGTTCTATACGTCGCATAGTTGACGTAAATACTGCTTGTGAATGTTTCGAGACGTCGAGATTGATCACTCCCATAGTCCCAAACGTCAAACAGTCTTGAATCGCATAGTCGTTTATACCTGTATAAACAATCAAGTAACCTATTTGAAACATCATCTCTTCCTTTCTGTGCATAATAATCCGTTCCCCAATCTTTATTTAATTACTAGGTCCTTATTAAAATGCTAAGAATTTTCTTTTCATATGTTTCAGATCAAGTGTGCAATCTCAAGTAAAAAGATATTAACGTTATGTTTTATGTTTCTTAGAATTGCAAATTTATTTGAGCATTGTTTTTTTTTTTTTCTATTTATATTACCATAGGTAATATCGTAATATAAAGAACCAAAATATTTTGGTAACTAAGATACTATTTTGTTTTGTCTTTTTTATCAATTAGACATCTCTAATATTACTTGTTTCAATTATGTATGTTATTCAAAGTTACGAAATCTTTCCACGCCGACCAAATGCTATTCTGAGAATGGTGAGCGAGACTCGAAAGACAAATGCAACGAACACAGCGAGTGAGAGGGGCAGTTTTGTTCGTCTCTAATTCCCATACAAAAGGGGAATCCGCGTATCTACATAATCTACTTGTAAGAGGTTTTTATAATCCATGTTTTTTTTTTCTTTTTGCAAAATATGAAAAAAAAATAATAATAAGGGTATTCAGTTGTGTTTTGACATGGACGAGAAACAGGCGTGTGCACAATACATGGATAACTTTGACTTGATATTACTCACATACAGGTGTATAAATAATATTTTCTGGCTGTTCTAATGTACTTATATACGGTATACCACTTAATTGTTAATTATCTGTGACTCAAAAACAGTTCTTTGCTTATCCTGTTAGAAATAGTACAGGGACATCATTTTATTTTTACTAACATTTTTAATATTAACCTGTCTATACCTTTAGAGAACCGGAAACACCGCTTGCTCCCCCCTCCAAGACTGGAGTTCGATGATACTGGCGTAAAACACAAATCACTCTACTAGGTATAGGATGGAAGAAAAGTAGTTCATCCATTTACGTAAACTAGGAAATATCGCGATTTTGAGTTTGATAAATTTCATTAGGTTTTTCTTTAATCAAAGTACAGTACTGTATTAAGAATAAGTGTTTGTACTCACGAAGTGAGTTATCCATGCGAACGTATTCATTATGCAGTGTATATTATACTGTCTACAGCACATTAGCGTACAATATAGAGAAAGAAGTTAAATTGAAAAATAATCATAATATGAATATTTAAACACAATTTTGAAAATGCATATTATCGCACTATAGACTATTGCATCTAATTCCAATTGCCAGTTTCGTCCTTCGTACTAGTAACTCATGTTGAAATAATTCTGTACCTACTCTACGTACTGTGAATTCAATCTTCACTTCTGCACGAGCCGAAAATATAAAATTACTCAGACATGCTATCTACTGTCCGTCCAAGTAGTTATGCCGCAGGATTGTAGAAAGGGAGGAAATCACGTGACAGTTAATTACTTAACGAGTCCCTTTTATTTAAGTTAAATTAAACAGCTGTATAATATTACGTAAACGTCCAATTCCTAAGAGAAATTAATGTTTTCAGAAAAGAGCTAAGACAGCCCAGCTTTTACAGAGGGGCGAGCAGAAGCAGGTGGGGGAAATCGGGATGCGACGTAGGCAAACGGACAGTACCTGTGCGAAAATATGATTCAATATTGAAAGCTCTTTCGTCACTGGAAAACGCGAACATATTTCTGGAACGTACTATACTCAGTAACTCAGTACTGCTTACTATCTGCGGTCTTGGTTCTGTGTGGAGTTGGAACTTCCTTAGTAGAAGGGGTGGGAGTGAAGTACATTCAAAAACTCAGGTACAATAAAAATTGAAGTAAAAATAAAATGATGTCCCTGTACGTTCTAGTTTAATGTATTGTTGTTGGAAGGCTGACTGTTATTCACAGATTATTTCATTTCGTTCATTAGGCACACTTAAATCTTACAGCAAATTTAATTTATTGAATCTGTTTATCCTAATTCAGTGACCCTAATTTCTGTATAGACACACACAGTCACAGGGATTTCCTTTAATCTTCTATCGCTTTTTTTCTTTACCTTTTATGATTGGCATTGGTGTGTAATTGTTTATCGCATGATATAATTATAAATAACGGAATCTGATCCGCTTGATATTTTTGTTTCATTCACTTGGCTGAGAGAAAGAATGAATGTTCTTGCGGAGAGAGGTATATATTTAACATGACTGCGGAAATGACGAAATATAGAGGTGTTAAAATTGCAAGGGAGGCATTCAGCGTGGGAGTGGGTGCAGGACTCGTGCCATGAACGTGACGGAATGTGCGGCCAGACGTGAGACGAAGAATTTATGAGACGCATATTCAAGTATTTGTGTGAATCTAGGCTTTGGGGAAGATGCGAAGTTTGTGTACATTGTGATCTGTGATATGATAATACAAACTAAAAACCAGAATGAGGCGTGAATTATGATTATATATACAGGGTTGGGCAGATAAAACCTGCCCGTGTTATGACATTGATAGGTACTAATGATTTGAAACAAACTTCAAATGGAATGAAAATAAAATGCATCTACCTTCATAATAAATGTTGGAAGTGCCCTCCATCTGCATCTAGACACTTCTGTGCACGTTTTAACTGGTTCATGAAAACACGTGTCAATTCCTCATGGGTGATAAATTCATTAATTCGCGCCGTAAGTTGAGGAGTCCGGACAGAAGGAGTTCTGTTCTTGTTACATTTTTGATGGATCCAGAAGGAGTCGGGACAGAAGGAGTTCTGTTCTTGTTACATTTTTTATGGATCCAGAAGGAGTCCGGACAGAAGGAGTTCTGTTCTTGTTACATTTTTTATGGATCCAGAAGGAGTCCGGACAGAAGGAGTTCTGTTCTTGTTACATTTTTTATGGATCCAGAAGGAGTCCGGACAGAAGGAGTTCTGTTCTTGTTACGTTTTTGATGGATCCAGAAGGAGTCCGGACAGACGGAGTTCTGTTCTTGCTACATTTTTGATGGATCCAGAAGGAGTCCGGACAGAAGGAGTTCTGTTCTTGTTACATTTTTGATGGATCCAGAAGGAGTCCGGACAGAAGGAGTTCTGTTCTTGTTACATTTTTTATGGATCCAGAAGGAGTCCGGACAGAAGGAGTTCTGTTCTTGTTACATTTTTATGGATCCAGAAGGAGTCCGGACAGAAGGAGTTCTGTTCCTTGTTACATTTTTTATGGATCCAGTCGTACGCCATTTTCGCACCAAATCTTGAATGCTGCTTTTCGCTGGTACTGAGCGAAGCGGATATTTGTCTCTGAATAATTGTTGTGTTTCCTTAATAGACCTGGTCTGTCCGTACGCCTCCACAATAAATATTCGCTCTGGTATTGAATAAGTCATGCTTATTTAAAAAACAACTCTTTACATGTGTTTAGGACGTCTGACTTTAAAACAACTCTTTACATGTGTTTAGAACGTCTGACTTTAAAACAACTCTTTACATATGTTTAGAACGTATGACTTTTAAACAGCAACCAGAAGAGGTTATAAGCAACAATGGCATAACAACAATGACACAAAACACGCGGAAGATATAGCCAACACAATTACATTTTCAAGAAAAAAGAAAGAAAAGAAAACAATACCCTACATAATTTATTTTCCAAATCATATGATATGAGATGGGGCCGGTTTTATCTGCCCAATCCTATATATATATATATATATATATATATATATATATATATATATATATATATATATATATATATATATATATATATATTTGTATATTTGTGCAAAACTAGTGAAATTAACACTCGTTCTTTCTTTTTAATTGTAACCATGGCAACATAATCAGAATTTATAAATTATTATTGCATATAAAGTATTAAATCAGGATAGGCGCTGACTTACCGGAACGGATCCGTACGGCGCATTCGGATTTTTATTCTTTGCATTATTTTAAATGGAGCAACGCCCACTTGTCCGCATCGCCTCTGTCCGCATGTCCATCCAGAATTCTGGCTAGAGAATTCTAAATGGATTTCAGTACGGGCCAAGATCGAAATGAAGAATGTCATAGCAAATATATTGATTGCAAGGTCTCCAATCGCGGTAATATTGAAGGTACAGTAGAGCATAGATTATCCGAAACAATTGGGGACGGGGGTGTTCGGATAATTGATTTTTCGGATAACCGATCATTTACGAAAACAAATTGTGCCGGTGATATAGGAGCAGTATGAAACAAAGAAACACTGATATTAAACACAAAACTGTACATAGAGTATTTTGTATCACACGCCTTTTAAAATAACACAGAAAACTAAGTAGCCTAGTTTGACAAGTTCAAAACGGCCATTAAAGTAGACCTACAGTTTAGGAAAAGAAGTTAAAACTTTTTTATTTTTCAGAGCTGAGACTCGTTTTTTGCCGCTAAATCTCGCAAACATCGCTAGCGAAACTTCTACATGGCGCGCGCGCAAATTCAAATTTTCCGTCTGGAACGCTATCGGTTAGCCGATGTTTCGGTTGATCAGTATTCGGATAATCGATGCTCTACTCTATAATGAAATAGATGACGCAAAGCTTGTTTTATTAAGTCCAGCAGTATGAAAAGCTTTGCAATTTTTGAAATTAGAATTATAGCAATGTAATATGGAGAAAGAACATATGGGATGTGATTGGGAAAATACTAAATTAACCAGATATGTCCTTCATAGTTTAAGTTACAAAGCTATTCATTTTATTTTGAGGTTCAGTTTAGAACACTGCGATGAAATAATGCACTCTAGCGATAAATTACAACACTATTTGATGATTAATTCGGAAATGCTGACAAGTGAGCGATACTATAACAAAAATCCGAACGTACTGAACGAATTTTTTTCCGGTAAGTGATCACGTACAGTACACGCAAAGATTTATCGGATACTTATCTGTACATGATTTATTTACCTCTGGATGATTGTCCATACACGTTCATAAAGAAATCATAAGAGGTTGTTGAAATCAATAATTCTCCGTTGAGAAATGCTGTTCTTTCTTTCGTTCATGAAAATGTATTAGAATTGCTTCTCAAATTTGTATTTTCGTAGATTACCGCCATTTCGCTCAAGAGCACTGCTTAAATCGAAGCAATGACGAAATCTCAACTACATGCTCGCAGTATCATTTGTTTCTGTATGTTTTCTTTTTCTCCCGCTTAATTTAGAGACCGCTACAATTGGAAAAATTGAGGCAGACGCTGAACACTGGAGACTTGCCTCTAGGCCGGGCGAAAGTTTTCATACTTCTCGCCTATACACGAGAGGGATTTTCTTATTAATTTAATTTTGTACAGACTTTCCTCCATGTAAGTCTCAGCACTTAATGGATAACATACCATTAAATTCCGGGTCTAGGTGATGGTGGTGATGATAATTATGACAATAGAGGCTTCATTATGAATGAGATAAGGAAAGAAACACAATAAAATTGTGGCTGAGGGTTTGTATTCTTTTACACAAATGCACAATTTAATATAATGCATGGTATGAAAACATTATCAAGTTAATACTGTATACAGCACATACTATTGTGTTTATAGGTAGGCAACTTACCTTAAGCCAGCGATCATCAACACAGTGCACCCACGGGCTAGCGTCGCTTACCCGCGGATAAGATATTGCACTGGGCTGCTGGCGGGTATATTCTCTCCCTCTTCCTACTGCACTACGGGGCATATTACGTTGCACTGCTTACCCGTTACCCATTTCAGCGAGTGCTGACGAGCACTGCCTTAAGCTCTCTTAAACCTTTAATGCAGATATAATTTTTAAACTCTCTTAAAATCTTTAATTCAGGTAGAATCTTTGGACCGGGACAGTGAGCATTGAAACTGCGTATTGATTTGCTGCATTGTGGTATGCTACTCTTTCAGCAAAATAAATAAATGCATCAGCAGCTTTCAGAATAAAGAATTGTGTGAGAAATGAATGTGCGTAGGCTACTGAAAATAAGAATGATAAAATGTTTCGCAACGTCCGCGACCCTGTGTGTTAACTTATTGTCCTCAATTTTCTTCATACCAGACAGTGAGACCTTGGAGGACTAATTAGTGCCCCTCTCTGTTAATTATATTCATGCTGAATTCAATAAACTTCTACAAATTCGTTGAAGAATTACTAGACAAACAAACATGTGCAATGCCTTCTCAACAAGGCCCGTCGCTGTTTAGCCAGTATAGAAGCGAGGATGAACTCTGTTCTCATTCCTTTTGTATGAAGTTGGACATCTGCTGATCAAACACCATGAAGGAATATAAGCTCTACTAACTTTAGATGTTATCATCTTCTTCCGCTTTTCCTATTAACAGTAGTAATGTTTTTTTTTTAAGTAAATTCCTCAACACGTGGCTTCCTTCGCTCAGAGCTAATTTTCCTCCTCCACAATTGTCTATCCTGCTAAGAAGTGTCTTTGTTATACCACCGGCGTAGCCCAGGCGGTAGGCGTGTTTGCCTACTGATCCGGAGCTGCACTCATGCGTGGGTTCTATTCCCGCTTTGGCTGATTATCTGGTTGGACTTTTTCTAGGTTTTCCCCAACAGTAAGGCGAATGTCACGTAATCAATGGCAAATCCTCGGCCTCATCTCGCCAAGTACCAGCTCACTATCACCAATTCCATCGACGCTAAATAGCTTGATAGTTGATGAAGCCCCGATAAATAACCAACTAAAAAAATAGACAACGGTTGCTTCTTTGACATTAGAATGACGTTGACAATATAATAAGTCATTCAACCAATCAGTAAAAGCTTGGCCTTGCCACTTCAACCTTATTTCTCTTTCCTCTGTTATTCTTTTAAATTCTCACAGCTGTTTCACTTCATTCTAGTGAGCATGTCTATTAAAGTCTGTTATGTCTGATTCTATGACCAATGAAGTTTATTTTTCTCTTCTCTAATTTCTTTATCACTGATCTTTAGCTGGTTATTTAACGATTCTAGATCAACTTTACATTGTTTAGCGTCGATGGGATGTGATAGCTACATGACATTAGGCGAGATGAGGCCGGAATTCGCCATAAATTACCAGATATTCGCCTTACGTTTGAAGAAAACCTAAAGAAAAAATCAGATAATCAGTCGAAGCGGGAATCGAACCCACGCGCGAGCTTTATCAGTGTTGTTTTCATTTATCCTCTTTAAATATTCTGTATTCTTATTGTATTGTGTATAAAATTGTATATGTATTGTAAAATTGTATTGTGTATTGTAAATTTTATTGTGTATTGTTTATATTGTATATACCACTGCCACCGGGTGCTTGCCCACTTGCAGTGTAAATAAATACAAAAAAAAAAATAAATAAATATATAATCTTTCCAGTTATCTGTAACATTCTGCACTAGATTCACATTTCCACGGCTGCTGAGGTTTCTTTTCTGGAAAGTTTTCCAACGATCGCTTCTGTAAAATATAATACCGTACCACTTTAGTTTATCTACTACTATAACTTGATTTTATTTAATTTTATTAAAGTGTGTTAATTCTTTCATTTGTTTATATTTTTTGTTATCTTGTGTATTTCGTGTGAATAATAATAATAATAATAATAATAATAATAATAATAATAATAATAATAATAATAATAATAATAATTCTCTGTTAGGACCTAAATGGTACTTCTGTTTAGTTAGTTTATTGTTAATGTAATTCGGTATGCTTCCACTTGTGGCTATCAAGCTCACTTACGCCCACCATAAAGTTCTTACGATGAGCACGCATGGATTTGGTTTCACAATGTAACAAATGTTTGATAAGTGTTTTCCTTATTTGCATATGTGAACGCAGGTCAGCAATAATTATTGTCTTCATGAATGAAGGTTTGTTATTTTACGTAATATAGTACAAAATTATTTATATGAGTTTACTTCATGAACACCATTCTATATGTTACTAGCAATGATTTACATACTTGCAGGACTGTAATTGCTCTGTAATAATTTAATTAAGTCAGATGAAAATGAAGAATGTGCCTGTATGCTGCGAAATAATGATAGTCAACTAATGACAGCTGGGTGATTACGTTATTAGTAGTGACCAGCTTACTCCCTTCGGCCCGGCAGTATAGCCTACTCTACTGCATCGGACATTCTGTCTCGCACAGGACGGTTTTGTCTCGGACCGTTCGATGTGACTGTGATTGCACGCGTTGTTATTAGGCTGCAGCATACTGCATCGGATATTCTGTCTCACAGGACGGTTTTGTCTCGGACCGTTCGATGTGACTGTGATTGCACGCGTTGTTATTAGGCTGCAGCATACTGGATCGGATATTCTGTCTCACAGGACGGTTTTGTTTCGGACCGTTCCATGTGACGATGATTGCATGCATTTTTATAAGGCTGCAGCATTACTGCATCGGACACCACACCTCGCTCCTGATTAATAACCACTCCAGCTTTCTCCTAGTGTTAACAATTCAAGATCTGTAGAACGGTAATTTTGAAATATGAATGTATTTCAATCTGTACATGACCTTCACGACTGAACAGTCGCCTTGGGTTTTCCCTGTAAACAGTGTGGCATCAGCCGTTTCGGCATTTGCATTTCATCATTCATAAAATGATCTGTTCTGCACAACAACATGTACCATCGCCACGTGTAGGTACATGTTTGTTATATTTGCAGTCAAAATAAAGTTGTGTCTCTATCTAAATCTAAACCAACTAGATGTAACCAGCGTGTGAGTTGTCGCGGTTAGAAAGTGAGTGCGTATGTCTACGTAGTTACTGACAAGTGACAGCCAGGTATTCGCGATATTTTCCTGTTGTAATTACATTTAGTTTCTTCTTAGTGTTGTCGAATGTTGCGGTAGACTCACAAAGTTTTGGGGTCGCCTAAAAAGGCTAGCTGTCTTGTAAACGCACTTGTTTTAACTGTTCACTTTCTCGAACGTCTATCGACTTTCATTAAGGAATGTTTATTTTTCTCCATTATGACTCAAGTTGTAAGGTTTCCGGCTACAAGTGTAACAAGTCTGGGTGCGATTCTCGATAGTGAAGTCGAAATTTTAATCGTGAAGATTATTTTAATGAATATAATAATAATAATGATAATATTAATAATAATAATAATAATAATAATAATAACAATAATAATAATAATAAACCAACGTCAATGTTACGAATCAAATAAGGTATTATTTTCTCGGAATTAATTATCATGCCATCCAGTGAGCCTTGATATGGTAGTAAATAGACACAGAATTTCCATACACTATCATACTATAAAATATGCATGCATTTGTACCACAACTGTAGCTTATCGTATTAGCAACTCCGGTCCAAGGCTCTATAACAAGATAATAGCTAAATTACCAAACATTCCAATTCTAATGCTCCTTATTTTAAAAAATCAATTAAAAATTATTGTTTATGAAGGAAATATACATTTTCAGCTATTTTAGGTTAATATCAGTGTTTTTCTTTTTTCCTTTTTACTTTTATTTTTGTTAATTGATTAAATACTTGTTTTGCAATTTTGTGGAATGCTCACCGAGCGTGAGTATGTAATCTTTCTGGGGGTGCTAGAGTGTTATATATTCATTCATAGTGTTCTGCCCAAGGGCAGGTCTTTCAATGCAAACCAAGCATTCCCCAGTCTTTCCTATTTTCTGCGTTCCTCGTTGTCTCTTCATATGACCCATATATCTTAATGTCGTCTATCATCTGATATCTTCTTCTGCCCCGAACTCTTTTCCCGTTCACCATTCCTTCCTGTGCATCATTCAGAAGGCAATTTCTTCTCAACCAGTGACCCAGCCAATTCCTTTTCCTTTTCTGATCAGTTTCAGCATCTTATATACAGTCTCTATAGTCGATTGAGGTTCTGCCTGATAATGTGCATCTATTATCAGGCAGTACATCTCACTTGATGATATGTGTCAGAGGGGGGGATATATATATATAAACAATATGTATCTTTATTCTAGCAATAAGAAATTATTATTATTATTATCTTTTTTTTTTAGTACCCAACATGACAACGGATTAGGTCTAATAGGACATAAAAATATACACTATCATCAATTTCTTTTTCACTTTTTCATTTCATTTATTATATTCCATAGATCTTACATGAGCAATGAAGCTTTAAGTTGTGGAACAAGTCAACATTTTACAATATTACAATTACAGTTTTGACAATTTTTTTTTTAATTTCTACAATATTTTACAGTTTTTACAGTTTTACAATTTTGTAATTTTCTACAATTTTTTACAATTTTTTTACAATATTTTGGGGAGCTGTAGTGAGATGATGTGAGGCTCGAGGATTCGCCAAAAGATTACCCGGCATTTGCCTTATGGTTGGGGAAAACCTCGGTAAAAACCCAACCAGGTAATCAGACCAAAGGGGATGAAATGAAGTAAGGCTGAAGACTCGCCATAGAGACCATCCGGCTTCAATCCCACCGCTGGGGAAATCCTCGGAAGAAACCATTAAATGTGACCAAATGGGGGATCCAACTCAAGCCCGAGCGCAGCTCCGGATTAGCAGGCCAGCGAGTCTGCCGACTGAGCTACATTGATGGCTACATACTTTGCTATATTTTGTATTAGAATAGTGCACAACTTGTAGTCTCTCCAAAGTCCATCACTGTGGAGTAACGGTTAATTTGTCTGACCTACAACGAGCGGTTTTTTTTCGGAGTTTTCCCTCAACCCATTAAGAGAAAATGTTGGGTAACTTTCGGCGCTGGACCTGGACCTCATTTCGCTGGCATTATAAATCGTAATGCATGTGAGGACACCAGGAACGTATTCCATTAAGAGTAAACGAAGGACTCCCGTGTCGTGGGGTTGGCACGAAGTCGAGTCAATGTCAAATACAATACATATACGTGAGACATCCATGCTGTAAGTGGAATTCGAACCCACGATCTTTTCTTTATCCGCCTTTGCTTTTGCATAGGCTGCATTGCGGCTAGCCTATGAAATGATTGCAGGTTATGTTGTGTTATATTTTCACGACGGTAATAAAGAAGCAATAAAATCCTTTGAAATATAATATGAAGCAATTAAGAACCGGCAGTCCTTCATCTAATTAGTGAAACAGTAGCGAAACCTTGCAGCAAAGTAGAGCAATTGTTTCGCTACGTTTCAGATGTCACAGGTAGACCACGGTCAAGTGTAACTGAGTGTGAAGGATACCCCCACGTCTGTCTTGCCCATCCCAGCGTTTCGGCATGGTCTCGAAGGTTGCTTCTATACCTTTTAAGTGCACCTTACAGTCTCGAACGTAATGAAATTGCTGCAAGTCTGTTGTTCTTTGCACAGTTTTGTGAGTTTGTTGGGTTTGCTTAAAAGTATTAACGCACAACTAGGATGAATGAGTAGGTAACAAATACAGTAATATAAATAATCGACGAATTACAAAACGACAGTTAATTTGGTACGGACACACTGCTAGGATGGAGCAATACCAAATACAGTACAATAATAAGATACATTATCGACGAATTACAAAACGATAGTTAATTTGGTATGCACACACAGCTAGTATTCATGAATACCAAGTACAATAATAAAATAAATTATCGACGAATTACAAAGTGACAATTAATTTGGTATGGACACACTGTTAGGATTAATGAATAACAAATACAGTAGTAAGTTATCAACGAATTACAAAAGACAGTTGATGTAGTATGGGCTCACTGCTAAGATTTAATAATAATAATAATAATAATAATAATAATAATAATAATAATAATAATAACAATAATAATAATGTTTATTGCCAGAAAAATACAGTACAAAGGAATTGGAAATACAATACTACGATCAATTATCAACGAATTACAAAACGACAATTAATTTGGTATGAGCACATTGCTAGAATGTATGAATTTCAAGTTCTATAGTAAGATAAATTATCGACGATTTACATAACGACAGTTAATTTTGTATGGACACACTGCTAGGATGCATGATTACCAAATATAATAATAAGATAAATTATCGACGAATTACAAAACAACAATTAATTTCGTATGAGCACACTTCTAGGATGCATGAATATCAAGTTCTATAATAAGATACATTATCGACGAATTACAAAAAACGACAATTAATTTTGTATGGATACACTGCTAGGATGGATGGACAGAAAATACAATAATAAAATAAGTTATGGACGAATTACAAAACGACAGTTAATTTTGTCTGGACACACTGCTAGGATGGATGGATAGAAAATACAATAATAAAATAAGTTATCAACGAATTATAAAACGACAGTTAATTTTGTCTGGACACACTGCTAGGATGGATGGACAGAAAATACAATAATAAAATAAGTTATCGACGAATTATAAAACGACAGTTAATTTTGTCTGGACACACTGCTAGGATGGATGGACAGAAAATACAATAATAAAATAAGTTATCGACGAATTATAAAACGACAGTTAATTTTGTCTGGACACACTGCTAGGATGGATGGACAGAAAATACAATAATAAAATAAGTTATCGACGAATTACAAAACGACAGTTAATTTTGTCTGGACACACTGCTAGGATGGATGCACAGAAAATACAATAATAAAATAAGTTATCGACGAATTACAAAACGACAGTTAATTTTGTCTGGACACACTGCTAGGATGGATGGACAAAAAATACAATAATAAAATAAGTTATCGACGAATTACAAAACGACAGTTAATTTGGTATTGACACACTGCTAGGATGGATTAATACCAAATAAAATAATAATATAAATTAATCGACGAATTACAAACCGATAGTTAAGTTGGTGTAATAGACACACTGCTAAGATGGATGAATACCAAATACAATAAGATAAATTATCGACGATTTACAAAACATTTAATTTCGTATGAACACACTGCTGGGACTGCGAAATGGCAAATACAATAATAACATAAATTGCCGACGAATTACAAAACGACAGATAGTGAGAAAGAATCAGAATGACCTAAGAAGATTCTAGAGTGGGTTTCACGAGAGAGACAAACGGATAACAAGGAAACCATGCATCAAAGGAGACTCTTTGGATAGAGTTGAAAATTGGTGGCTTTTCTGGGGGCAAGCCCTACAGTTTAAGAACTCGCTGTTTGCACCTTAAGCAGAGCAGTGCCACTGCCTGTGTTGGTAAACCAGAATTCCCTCACATGCCCGGAGTGCCTTGATACTGTATCACTAACGGGCCTTGTGCAGATGTGCAGGAATTGTGCGTATTGTCGCGTGGAAGGAGTCGGTCGCGGCAGGAGAGGGGATTGCAGTGGAGGGGGCGTGCATTAACTTAACATGTATACACGGCAGTAGGAGCTCAGCCAGCCGCCGGAGGACGAGTGTTTTGTAATTATTTATAGTCAAAACAAGACGTCATCAACACTTTCATATCAACTGTGCTGGATATTGTAATTATAGTCATTACCAGCCGTTTAATAGCGATGTAATGTTGTGTGTGATTAAAGTTGACGTTGGAATAAAAGTTAATCTGTTTGAACCAAATAGTGACCTTTAAAAGAACGAGTGATGATTTTTTGTTATCGTGTTCTGTGCTTACTAGTGCTGCGATTACTTCCGTAAATGTGTTTTAAGCAGTGATAGCCGTTATACAGTTTTCTTTTGGTGTTCGTGAGATTGGAAACGTTTTGATGTGTCTGTGTGCTTCAAGTTAGAAGTTATTTGGTTACAGTGGTGAAGTGAAGATTTTCTTTCATTAGTTTGTGTCTATCTAACAGTGATGCAGTGTACTTTGTAGTTATTGTAGTATTTGAAGCAACTTAACACCTGATATTCCTTAAGCATCGTTACAGGAATTGAAATTAGCCTATATAATTTGGAGGTATGTATGTAATTCTAAAGTAAGAAAACTCCTTTATTTAGTTCTTATGGCAAGATAACAGACGATATCCGAATATTCGGTCTTTCTCTTCGTTGTAAGGGTACTCATGGATATATAAAATGGAAATCTAGTTAGTGTTGGCCTCTGTGGTCTCGCGAATGCCATGACAGCTGAGGTTAGAGTTCAAATCCGGCCGAAGATTATGGATTTTGAAGGGCTGGAAAATCATTACCATGGTTATCTGCAGGAGAAAGGTAAAAGTATGAGTTATGTGTTATAAATTTACTGCGTGTGAGAAAACCCGTTCTCTGATATCTCCAGGCAAAATTTTGTCCACCATTTCTCACTTACGTTGAATTCTGACACCGGTTAACTTTTGCACTACTACTACTACTACTACTACTACTACTACTACTACTACTACTACTACTACTACTACTACGACCACCATCACCACCACGATAGCTGGGGAAAATTTTTATCGGTAATATTGGTCACAGTTCCTTGTGTAATATATTAAGATTTGCTCTTCTCATACGTCGATTTTGGTTACGCTTCGGTGATCTACACCGTAACTAAGGAAGCGAATTGACAGATGTCATTTTTGCTGTAAGGTAACCAACACTATACTTTCGGAAGTGTACATGTAAAGAAATAAAATTTGAAGCTCCCTTATTGTTTAAGTTTCTCTTACAACACATTACGCATATGCAGTAAACAAGAGCCCCTGTACATATGCTACTTGTGGACAGTCGTGCGAAATTGTTGCCTACAAACAGATGGACTTCCATCAAGACTCGCTCCAAATTTTAAATCTGTATCTGTACATGCCGATAATTATTTGAAGGGAAAATACTCAATTTTTTATTATTTTGATCCTCAGTAAAATACTAATAAATTTAGGTCTACTCCATTTATGTTGTATTTTTGGTCCATGGACAATATTAATTTTTAGGAAAGTAGTCTACGTGTTTTATTCACACATTTATAGTGCATATATTGAAGGTCTCACGGTGAGGATTAACGAAGGTTTACGTTGATTTTCGTTAATTCTACTGATAACTCCTTTTTAATATTTCCTTCTGACTTCATTGCATTTCGTAAAATCTTGGGGACAATTTCAGTATACGGATTCCTCACTGAAAATTATATTTTACAATACTAAAAAGAGCAGATTTGTCTGAGTTTGTCAAATGCGCATCATCATGCTTACGAAAAGGCATTTTTCAGTGCCAATAATTTATTTTGTGTGCATAAGATTGGAATTTTGAAGTAAGAGGTAAAGGAAGGAATGCGTGTTCTGAAATTTATCCAAATCTTGAATGCTACTCTTTGTTTTAATTTCCTTATTTTGTGTTCTGTCAAATAATACGTTTCCCTGAATATCACATAAAATTTTAGTTATTGGTTAATATAAGTCAATGTACTTAATTCCATTTTTAAAAGTTGAAATTCATAGGAACTAATGGTACTCAGATGTGCCTTTTGAGATCGTTTTTGGGCATAGCGAGATTGGACCATAAAAGATTACAGCCGTCGGAGAAAAATTACAAAGTCATTGTTTAACTGAATAAATTTAATAACTAGAGCCCGGATGTTTAGGCATTTATAACAGTAAAAAATAGGCAGGCAAAAAGGCAATAAAATGTAAAAAAAAGGCATAATAATCTTTGAAAAAGGCATAAAATGTTTTAGCAATAAATTTAAATTAAAAATGACAAAAAAAGGCATTTATTAGTAAGAAACATCTTAAAAAGGCAAAATAGGCAAAATAAAAATTGGCCCTATCACTTTGATTTACTCCAAATCACATTTATATCTATGCAAATAATGATTTACTTCCACCCAGTAAAAAAAGGAAATTTTGCTAAACATAAGGACTCTAAAAATAACCATCAACAGTTGAAGAACTGTGTACAAAGAATTGGAGAATACACACTTCCAAAGTTAGCTTTAGCATGTGGATCAAGAGGACACAGAGACCTGGTAAGACCAAGACATCGGTGGAAGGATGAACATAATCTTTCCTAGATGACCACGTGATCTAAAACGGGAAAGTTCGTGGCATATTGTATTTTATTAATTTAATTCGAGTATAGATGTTTGACGCTATCATTGGGATTTCCTTAAGTTCCTTGTCATTTTTTTTTTGGCCAAAAGTGTACTTAGTTCATTTCTGTTTAGCCTTCCCAAGCTTCTTTTATTGCGCTTAAATTTTGTTTGTTCGTGTAATACCTTCATTATCTTTAAGATTTATTTCCAAGAACTTCATTTGTTTTATTGAGTGGGATGTTATTACATTAAATTCTGTCTCTGTTTGTAATTTATTTCGCGTTTACATCTTACACTTGCAAAAAAACATGAGACCATTAATCCTATTTGTCATGGTGGTGCCAATTTGAGAAACTCTTTCACTCATTATGCTGACTGAATATTTTTTTTTATTTACTTGTGGCATTACTGTATTGTACATGTAATACTGCAGAGTCAGAGGTTCAATTGCAACGTTTTTTTCTGGCGAGAGAATTCTGTTTGAGTCAGATCACATGCCATTTTTACAGCAATAAAGGTTATTTTGCAGCAGATCATATTCGAACCGTGATCACGCCTTTCTTTGTGAGCCTCCTTTCTTTCCGATTATCATATCACACACAGTGCATAAAAGTCAATACACACAGTGCATAAAAGTCGATAACGTCAGATCGTATCCATGTTTAAAATACTCACTCAGTATTACATCATTTGGATAGAACACGTAACACGTCTGTTGCATCAACGTATGTACATTTTCCATCATATCGCCTCAAGGTTATGAAATCCTGCAATACGAAGACGATTTACGTTCAGATAAGTAATTATTACAATATCTTTGATCCGTCCTCAGAAAGATGTTATTAATTAATTTTAAATATTGAATGTAGTGTCGTTGTACAGTAGTACAAAATTGGCTTTTTCGTCGAAAACTCAATAATGATCAACGTTTCAACCGTTTAGCTTCTATAGCTGGCGCTAGCATTTTTGGCGTATGTCCTAAAGTATAGTGTCTAGTTTGTGAGCATGTTGCTAGTGCAGCTGAGAATGGTACCACTTCATATACACGCCACATCAGCCATTTGACAAACACAGTTGTCAGACTGACTACGCTAAAGGCAGGGCACTAGCATTCAACGTTCCCATTACTTATTTCACAAGCCAAAAACGGTGACACGGACTATAACTGCAAACTAACACATTCCCGCGAAAGAGAGTGTCAGTGCGTAGTAATTTAGAAGGCTTCCGCTAAAATACAACTCATGTTAGGTCGTGTATCACACTATTTTATATTTGTACTACTATTTCATTATTTATAATACTTCCTCTATTATTTATTTATTATTCTAGTTGCGAAATAAGTTTATTAAATATCACGCGATGCTTTCATTTTCTTCGGCGCTTCGCGGTCGTGAATTTTTAAACAAAGTGAAAACCTGTTGTCATCTCACCTATGACAATGTCTCAGATTTCTACAGTGCGGGATTGATTTAAATTTTAACATTCCAATGTGGTGTCACCCTAATTGCAGACACAATTTTGGGTCCGACTGTAGTATTTCCTCGATTTCAAATTTTCCGAATTTCTTCAACCAGATACAGCACAGTATGTTACTTATGCAAGTGTTGAATGTTTGTAATAGGTAACATAATTATATTTTTGTTGAACTATCTCATTACTTTCCTATACTTGTAGTAGTTGTCTTATCAATCAGTAATCGATAATAACTGTACAGTCGCAATACAGTTGGAGTGTTTTCTTGTTCAGTACTGCCCTAGGACTATACTAATAATAGGATGTTTGTGCTTTCAAAAGTTTGCATTCTTGGACGACGTGGCTGTGTATGATCTTGACGACTTAGTTGTGTCTGGTACTGTCTCGTGGCTATATAGCACATTCGGTAGCGGTTACTGCTTCACATCCTCTTGTATCACGCTGAATTACTTCTGAAACTGCTTTGAATTTCTTCGAAGTGACTAGTCATGATGTGTTATCAGTAGGGGGCAGATTCATATGCACTAAAAAACGGCAAAATATGCATTCAGATATGCACGTAAAACTGAGATATATGCATTAAAATAATAAAATAGACACTAAATATAAACTTATTTTATTTTAAGCAGATTACTGTTATTGACAATTTTTCTGTTATATATAAGAATATTGAGATAAGTACACTTCTGACATATTTTTCGTTCAGCATCGTTGATAAAACTAATTGAAAATTGATAATTTTCTTGCTGCTAAACTGTTCTAAAATACTATTCAATTTACAAACTATCGAATTTTCTCTACATTGTCACCACGATACAATGAAATATTCTGATTTCCCACGTCGGCAAGTAGAAGACAGAAAATTGCATTATCAAGCCTATATTATTGTTGTCTGTCGGGGGGGGGGGGAATTCGAGTTTAGCGAGAGCAAAGAAGTCTATTAACATTTTTTCGTCGCCGATCATATTGTAGCGTTCTTATGACAACTGTTAAAATCTTATGCATGTGCGAAGTAGACGATAAAGCAGCTTCTTTTTTTGACTCAACTTTCGTCCATCATTACGATTCAGTATCATACAGGTCAGGCCTTTCACTGCAAACCCATCTTTCCCCAATCTTTCCTATTTTGTGCTTTCCTCTTAGTCTTCGCATATGATCCATATATCTTAATGTCGTTTATCATCTGATATCTTCTTCTATTCAGAACTCTTCTCCCGTTCACCATTCCTTCCAGTGCATCCTTTAGCAGGCAGTTTCTTCTCAGCCAGTGATCCAGCCAATTCTTTTCCTCTTCCTGATCAGTTTCTGCATCGTTTTTTCTTCACCCACCCTTTCAAACCTAGCTCACGTTTTTTATTCTGTCTGTCCACTTCACTCTCCATTCTTCTCCAAATCCACATTTCGAATGCTTCTAGTCGTTTCTCTTCACTTCGTCATATTGTTCATGTCTGCCCCATAAAATGCCATAAGTACTCCACACAAAGCACTTCACTAGTCTCTTCTTTAGTTCTCTCAGAAATCCGCACTAGGTAGAGGTACAGTATAATGCAACATATCGTTGTTGTTCGTTCAAATTGTCGTATGTCAAAATATTCAAACAATTTTTTCCCCTCTAGACATGCATTATTTTGGTGCTTACATATAATTGTAAAATATCACAAGATGTATTTTTATGATAATATTTTAAGTTTCAAAGTAATTGATCTGAAATCAACAAAAATATTAAGTTTTTTCCCTTTCCTGCAAAATTGGTAAATTTAACTTACGACATTTTGCACGAACACCAACGATATGTAGTTGATGCAGCGTCCTTAACCGATTAAAATCTCGTAACTGTTAGATAACTTAATGAGCCAACTGTGTCGTATTTTTGAGCCTTAAAGTTGACTCGTAGGGATTCCGATATTGTATGCATGATAAATGTATGTTATGATTTAAATTCAGAAGGACTCCGTATCTTTCTAATACATATACACACGCACGCGCGCGCACACACACACACACACACACACACACACACACACACACACAGACACACACTGATAATTTAAGGAGCTCCCTTTATTAGCGTCGCAGTAAATTTTACGACGTGAAATGAAATTAAGCTTGTATGCATTTCTTTGTTTTTATGCTTATAATTAATAATATGCTATGTGCTTAACGTGGCATTGAATAAATGGTCGAGGTAATAAAGTTGTTCCTTCGAGATATCTTAACCACTTCCGGCCAGGATTGCGATTTGTGGCGCGTTGTACACGCTATTGCATTGTGTTGCTACTCTCAGGGTTTGCAATAGCAGTTTGTTTTACCTTTCTCCAGATTTAAGTTTTACGTTCAGTCCCGTGACTTCATTGCAACAGTGTGTGTTAAATGTACACATTACCGATTGTATTAGTTAAGTGTAAATTGATATATTGGGTATGTAGCAGTCTTGGGGAAAAAGAAGTTTGTATACGTGCTATTCATTTTTTCCACTTTGTTCTGTATTTTTAGTATTTGAAACAACTTTTTTATGTTAACAGTAATTCATTTTCCGAGTTTTCGATTGAAGATTACGATATGGATTTCCTCGATATTTTTCACAAATCTGGGATTTTTTTGTATGATTTTTGTTTTAAAATATTTACAATAATTGCGTGGTCAATATAAACATGACTCTTTTACTTTTATCTTGGAAAAAAAATAATTATTTTTCTTCAATTTATTTAGAATGCATTATTATTTTAACATGTCATTGACACATGTTACTTAAAAATAATAATAAATCCTAGAAATGAGATTCTAGAATTGTTAACAAGTGTAAAAGACACAAACATGCAAAGTTTTATTAAAATCTCTCTTTTTTTCTCCCAGGGGAAGCAAATGTGAAATTTAGAGTTTCGGAAAATGAATGCAAAGAGTAGGCCCTAGTTTTAAAGGAATAGGTTAAATGACTTGTACGAAAACTGATGGTAGTATCTCGCGCAATATTAGAGATCTCGAAGAGGATATTTCACCACAAGAAAAAGAAAAGAGTAGGCCTACCTATTTTATAAAGAAACAAATTAACTTAAAAATATTTTACGGCCCATAAAGGCGTATCTATCTCTTCAATGACGTAAGGCTTGACTGAATTACACACTTTTAAAGGCCTTGATTATGTACAATTGCGGCCAAATGTGTTGTCAATATCGAATATCTTTTTTGGCTCCTAACTAAATCATATTGCCAGTCACTTTTAAGTTTTTTTGTCTGTAGATAATATATTTCGAATAGTTTATTTGTATACTCTTTTTACGTGCAAAGATCATTCGAAGACGATGTAATGGTTGTGCGTAGATAATTTGAAATGGTGAATTATGGGAAAGACGACATAAGATATAAAATAACAATCACGAACAAACCTATAGAACAGGTGAGAAATTTCTATTCTACATAGGTATATCAGGTTAAATCGACTTAGGTTAACCCAAACTACATTGTCCTCAAGTGTTTTACATTCCTCTTGAGACACGCTGTATAAGAGATGAATTGGAAATATTGAACCTAAATGATAAAATACATAACTTAGAAGGCAGCTGTGTGATCGTATATGAAGAATGTCACCCGATAGAATGCCACACATTTTATTGCACCATACCTAGGCCTATACCGAAAGGAAGAAAAAATATTTGCCTTCCATTAAACAAAAAGGCTAGATTCAGTCTCTTAAGTGGAAACAGGTCTAGAGCTAATTCCGAGAAGCAGAAGATTATTATTATTATTATTATTATTATTATTATTATTATTATTATTATTATTGTTGTTAATTTTATACTACTTTAAAAACTGTAAAAATAATAGTAACTGAGAATCAATCACATCATTACGATTACAATGAAGTTAAGAAGTCCATAATGCAAACATAGCGTTTTGTGATTGATGTAAGCATTGTCTAAAATAGATATTATTTATACCTGGATTGCATTTATGTGTGGTGAACTGGGAATGGTAAGAAACTGTTCAGTGAACCTCTTTGTAACAAACAGAAATTTAAATTTCTGTGGAGGCAGCGAGTACTTTTTTATTTTGAAATATCGTATTTCAGCGATTATGTTTGTTTGTGTGTTACGTTATTTTGTACGAGTTGGGACACTATGTCAAGTCATGGTGGTTTTACAACGTATTATGATTTCTGGTTTATTTTTGTATTTATCTATTTTTCCATCCTTTACAGCACAAGTGATATTACTTCTATGCCGTGGCAGCTTTTGTATCATGCAAATACCTCTGTTGTTTCATTCACTTGAATATTTCGTAATGAATTTACTTGCATACATTGTTATGACTAGCTAGATATGCATGTCTTGCCAATCTAGGACATCCTGACAGCTCAGAGTCTATTGCTTCTGCAAATGTTTGACATAGTCTACACCTGTTATTTATTCATAACCTTCTTGATAATATGTGAAGGCTACTGTCATGTTTTGTGTTCATTGCTGGTCGTGTACTGCAGTATTTAAGATTCCCGGCCTGCTATCTAGTAACCACAACAACGGCAATAATAATAATAATAATAATAATAATAATAATAATAATAATAATAATAAATGACTGGTAATTATTCTTCCATTGAAGACCCGAAAATTACATAGGAATGAGCGTGCTTAAGGGGAGGCAGAGGTGAAATTTTCGAACAAAACTGAAGAAAAAATGAAAATTTGTTTTTTTTTTTTTTCATTTTTATCTTTATTTTCATATTCCGATGTTAGTTTTTGATTTTGTGCCCTTTAAAAGTATGAAATTAAAACCAAGATAACTGTATTACTATATTATTCCCATAATAAACTAATACTTATTATTTATATACCTTGTCTGAACATATAAATAAAAAGAAATATTGAAAATTTCTTACAATATGGTGCATGGAGTATTTTATATCAAACGATATAAAGTTTTATAAAATTATTAATATTTACAGAACTATTGTAGCCTACTTAGAAAGATGAAACTTGGTATGTCCATTACTAATAACATACTTAGTATCCATGATCAATTTCAAACAAATCGGATGAATGTTGTGGATTTTGAAATATTCACCTCTGCCTCCCCTTAACACATGTTACAAAAGTTGTTATATTTTAAACAAAAATTACAACAGAAAAGTTCATCTATGAAGAACAAAATGGCGTCAGAAAACATTTGCTTCTAAATTGTTAATAAAGAAAAGAAAAGAATATAACCTAGAAATATGTTGGTTTTAGACTTCGAAAAATCTTTTGATAACCTAAATAGGCGAAAGCTGCCTGAAATCCTAGAATGAAGGAATATTCAAGACAAATCATTGAAAACAAGAGTAGATACTTACAAAAGAAAAATAAAATTACAATAAAAAATTATGATAAAAGAACAAGATATTAACAAGGGAGTACCGCATGGTTATTCGCTTTCGCCAATATTGTAAAATATTTACATGAACGTTATTCTATCCTTAATAAGCGAGCAGAACTGAATAATGAGTTCAGATTACCAGAGCGAAGAAAATTTCAACTACGAGTACCTATACGAATCGTAGATGATTAGCTCATATGAAATACAGAAAATTATTTTAACAGTTTCAAAGCAGAGTATAAAACAATGGCGTTTCGAGGTAAATAAATCGAAGGAGAAGCGAAAACTTAACAAAATTATCGAGCAAATTAATTCAATCTACTATTTAGGACGTTTAGTTGCGCATGAATATGAGAAAGACTTCGATAGTAGAAACTCGCAGTTTTTACAATGGTTAAGAATTTTAATACTATTTAAAACGCAATGAAGTACGAAAGAGTACAGGAATAAAATTATTCAACACTCCAGTCATTTCTGTAGCAATAAATGGAAGTAAAAGTCGGGCTTTTAGATCGAAAGATAAATCAGATTGAATTAAATACGTGCGAAGAAACACAGGATACAATTGACCAGTCTTAAGACCTATTGTCAGAATTTTGCAAAATTTGATAGTAACCCCCATTTAAAAAAGCAACATAAAAACGAATAGGATTGAACATATAAACCGAATGTTCAGATCAAGGTTGCCAAAAATAATTAAATATGCTCCAATTGGAAGAGATCAATGAAGAAACTGAAGGTCGAAACAGGTTAGCAGTATCCTATATTCTTAAGAGCTTGATGATGATGATGATGATGATGATGATGATGATGATGATGATGATGATGATGATGATGTTGTTGGGGATGGTGATGGTGATGACGATGACGAAGACGATGATGATGATGATGGTGATGACGATGACGAAGACGAAGACGATGACGATGACGATGATTAGAGCCAGGATTTCCATGCGCTATCAAATCTTAAAACATGCATGCATCATTCATACACTATCAAATGATATGATACATGCATAATGAAGCGGGAAAAACAAAAAGAATATGGACTATCAAAATTGAGTTTTACATTATGTTACATTTTGATTTTATTTTGAAACAACTTATTACAATTAATTTCTCAGATTTTCTTCACTTAAGCTCATGTGTTTATCTGAAGAACGTTGTCGAACATAGAAAATTTTCCTTCTAGGTTACAAAACGTAACAGGTGCATACTAAAGTGAAGAAATTTGGAACAAAGTGAGGTCGAATTATAAGTCTTTTGCATTTCCCCATGATTATGATCCCATCGGGAATCGAACATGTGATCTCCCAACTTTGCAGAATTACGCCTTAACTGCGACGCTATCACGCGCCCCAAAATACAAAAGTACTTACGTCTCCATCACAAAAATCACAATGAACTACATTACCGTCCGTCTTCCAAAATTCCTTTCTCTCAATCCATTTTGACACAGTCGAGATTTCTTCTTACAGTTTTAACAGTAGCTATAGGAACACTTCGAAATTCGATACATAAGTAAGCATACTAAATTGCAGTTTGCAAGCATGCTGCTTCTGTCTTCCTTTCTTTCAGTATTTTGACGTTCAGTTTGTAATGACGAGGGTTGGGGGTTGGGAATTACAGTGTAACAAAGGGAGAATTTAGTGGAAAGTCCAAAGATTAGTTGTCAGGCAGGATGCTTACCGGTAGCTTTTTTTTTTTTTTTTTTTTTTTTTTTTTTTTTTTTTTTTTTTTTGTCACTAGACATATAACGTGGAAATACCAGATTCTACGAAGAAACATTCTTGAAAGGCACTACTGTGCAATGTAGGTCTACAAGCACTACTGTACTCCAACCAGGAGAAAGTCTCAGGAGAATAAGACGCAGCGTGGTAATTCTTTGAATGAATGTTGATGTCATAAGGTCACAAAAGTGGGTACACGCATCTCCATTGGCTAACTCTCAAAGAAGCACAAACGATAATACTGATATACACATACTTATATTACCCTAGTTACAAAATTAGATCATGGTGAATCTCCTGGTCTTTTAATCCCTCCATACAGGAAATGACGCATGCAGGAGAGCGCATGTTTTTTAAACTGACGTTTTAACAGTAATACTATCTATCTACTTCGCTCCAATAGATGACGCAATAGTAAGCACATTCCTTCCACGGTTAACCTCCTGGTTGGAGAACAGTACAGCCAAAAAAAGGACATAATATGCAATATAAAGGTCTAAATACTGTATACGCTATTTTATTTTAGTAGGTTATTTTACGACGCTTTATCAACAGCTTAGGTTATTTAGAGTCTGAATGACATGAAAGTGATAATGCTGGTGAAGTGAGTCCGGGGTCCAGCACCGAAAGTTACCCAGCAGTTGCTCATATTGGGTTGAGGGAAAACCCCGGAAAAAATCTCGACCAGATAACTTGCTCCGACCGGGAATCGAACCCGGGCCACCTGGTTTCGCGGCCAGACGCGCTAACCGTTACTCCACAGGTGTGGACTATATATGCTATTAAATCAAAAATCTTCAAAATATACATTATGTATGAATTTAGTCCCCCCCCCCACAAAAAAAAATCAAAACATGCACGGAAAAAAAAATACTGTTATTTGGAATCGATGTCATAAAACGAATGTTTGCAAAGTTTGAGAAGTGAAACAAGCTAATATAAAAATATGCATTTCCGTGGAAGTCCAGGCTCTGATGATTATGATGAAGACGAAGATAGTGTATGATTATTCATCGGACATGTTCGTTCACAAATACATCTACATACCCAGTGATGGGGCTCTGTGGTAGTGTGATAGTGTGGTTTCCATGATGAATACAAACTATTGCGATAAGATACGTATTATATATAACCTTACTCCTAGGGTGACCAGATTCACATCTATAGGAAAGACGACAAAAAGGTTCAAAAAAGAGGAAATTGTTCGAAAAAAGGGGACAGAAAATATGTACTTAGATTTAGGCTTAGGCCTATATTGTACTTTAAATTACGTCAATATGTTATTAGGCCTACAAAATATTTGCGGTACAGATTTAGGCTTATATCATATTTACAAGTTTGTTGATAGCTATTTTAGTATAAAAATAATTATGATAAAACTTAATAATAATAATAATAATAATAATAATACTAATAATAATAAGGCTTTTGAAGTTAGGCAGGCCTACATATGAAAGTCAAGGGAACTATAATTATTGAATAGGACGGAAAATATCTGTCCTATTTAGATTTAGGCTTAGACCTATATTATACTTAAAATTATGTCAATATATATTTTATTACAGTATACTTATGATAAAACTTAATAATATGAAGTGATTTTACAGTTAATTACATATCAGAGCCAAGGGAACTATAATTATTATCAAAATACATAAAAGGACCGCTCAAAATGTGAATTTAATATTACTTTGTATGCAAAGAGAGTTATGGTCGTTGGCAAAGAGTATTTTCTGTCAATGCTGCTGCCACCTACACGAAAATTACTTGGAAAAGGCGTCAAATCAGATAGTTTCAAAATATCAGACATACAAGTTACGAAAAGGAGGACATTTCTAGATTTTTTTTAATCCGCCCGGACCCCGGACAAAGGCCTAAAAAGGAGGACATGTCCGGACAAGAGAGGACGTGTGGTCACCCTACGTTACTCCTTACATAAAAAAAAGTTAAATCTTCATAGGCGCTAATATTGTATGCCGCAGTTGGTAACAGACGGGTGTAAGAGCAACAACTTTTATTTGATATGAAAGTAACGTGAGCTGACAACATTTTCTTCCCAAGGTGTTAATTGCTGAGACTGGGACTTGTTATTTATATTTCTTTTAGAAGGGAAATGCAAGAATCATGCCTTCTTTATAGTAGTTTATGCTCGAATGCTTAAACTACAATAGAAATGAAGTAGCCAGCGAGCTCTGTGCGTGTGTACAGCCAACACCTAAGAATACAACCCTTTTATCTGTTGGCGTAAACTCTGTTAAGTGTAAACTGAAGTTTAGTTTATGCTCGACAATACTTTTTATTCTCTTGCATGTATACACGTTGATCTTAAAACGTCATTTACTTCCTCCGTGACGTAAGATTAAGAAAACAGCTTGAAGGGATTGAAGGTCACTTCGATGACATGACAAGAACTGTTGCTGGTGGTGGCGGTGTTTTGTGTAGGCTGTTGCGTAAGATACTGTCTCTATATCTTCATTCTCACTTTGTGTTAAGGTTGTCAGACTGAATTACATTGTAGGTGTTCTCACACTTTATCAAGGCCAGATTCTAGACATTTTGAGAGCCCAACCCGGAATTTATAATAAAAAATTGATTTTTAAATATTTAGATTCTGATATTGATGCACTTGGAGTTGAAAGCCTGGCGTTTGTTGTAAAAAAGAAAGAATTGAGAGTTGTAAGACGAGCTCTAAATAACACAGGATGAACAAAACTTCGCTAAACGGCACAAGTCCTTCGTTCATTCTGCGTAGACTACTGTCGTGTGCTTCAGTTATATCTAGACTCGGATTTTATGTAATATGAAAGTGAGAAGTATGTATACAAATATTTAGCCAAAACGAGTAAAACATGTATTTGGAAACCTCTGTATGTTAGACACCTCATTATATTGGACATATTTTCTTGGAACCGGAGAAATTTCTATGCTTTACATGTCCAATATATTCTGTATGTTGGACACCCCTCAATCCTGGAAGCTGGACATCCCTTATAGTTCTATCTTGGACGATTCTCTTATTCTTGTGTGTATTTCTGCTAAATGTTTAGAGTTATTCCATTGAATCCTTGTGTTTTACAAGGACCATTAGCACAGTGCAATGAAGAGGGGTTTTCCTTGTTCAGTACAGCAACTGTGAACCTCTTTCTACATTCCTGGAATTAACCATTTTGAGATTTTTGTGACTGTACTGTGGCAAAATTTGGGTATGGAGTGAAGGAGCATTATTTTTCATATCAATAAACTTTTTAATGCGAAATTATTTTAGTAGGCCTGTAGTGTAGAAAGTCCCGCCTAGGACTCACGTTACGGAATGCGCGCTGGTTCGAGTCCTCATGGGGGAAGAAATTTTCTCATGAAATTTCGGCCAGTGTATGGGACCGGTGCCCACCCAGCATCGTGATGCACTTGGGGAGCTACGATAGGTAGCGAAATCCGGTTGCGAATACCAGCTATAACGGCTGGGGGATCATCGTGCTAACCACACGATACCTCCATTTTGGTTGGATGATCGTCCACCTCTGCTTCGGCATGTGGGCGTGAAGCCAGCAGCCGGCTGGTCGGTCTAGGCTCTTCACGGGCTGTAGCGCCAAGGATTATTAGTAGTGTAGAAATTAGTCTCTGTTGAGGTTTACCGTGATAATCAGTTTGCGCAGTTTGTATAGTGCCTCAATATGAATAAGCGTAAGTTGGTGGAATTAACCATTGAAAGGAAGAAAGAAGTTATTATGATGTTAGTTGTAAAAAAAATTACTGAACAGTTTATAATCTCTAAATCAACAGTTTCAGAACTTCGCAGCAATAAAACATCAAAATTAAATGCACGGCAACAAAATTGCGGTGGGGAAAGAAAAGGAGTTCGCAGAACTGTTAATGACGAACTAAAAGACAAAGTGTTTGAATATTGAAGTTCCTTAACTTTATGTAGGCCTACAGCAATATCCTTTCCATTGCATGTATAGTTGACGGTTCTTTCGGCTTCTCTCTCTGAGAAATTTACTTAGGCCTAAGTCCTCGAGTGGGACAGTGTGAAGTGAGACTGGTAGCCTTAGGCTAGGAGCTCACATAAGGTTAGGATGAGTCCCAGGAGCCCTTGCAAGGACGCAATAAGATTGTGTATAATACCTTTCATGTTGCACTTCCTTTCTCCATTCAGTGTACTCGCCCTTCCTGTGTTATTATTTATTTAATAAGTATCCTTCCTTAACTAACCTAAATTTACATACCAAGAATAAAGACATTTCACGCAATCCAAGGTATCGCTTAGCTCATAAATACCTTCGTCACATTTTGATTCCTTGCAGTAAATAATTGTGAAATGAAATGGTACAGTTGGTGTTTAAGAAATAATCATTAGGTAACATTAATGTTTAAATACGGAATATGTCTACATCTCCATTTTCGTCATCTAAGCGGAGATAGCATGGAAGGCCACATATGACACGACTGAGTAATCAGGCAATCCGTTGAAGAAACCTGAAAGATCTTTGGAGATACCGGGATTTCTATAAAACTGAAATCAGAGTATTGACAAGTGAACAACCTTGAAGTCAAGTTTAAGAATTTAACAACAGAATAGTTGCGGGATCAATGCTGCTAAGCTGTCTCGTTTAGTGATAAGTTGTCTCCCCAGTGCGTCACAGGCCTTGTTATAGTACTGCGTATTCACTTAATAGTCTGTCGCCACTTACAAGCAGACTTAATCCGTTTAGTGGAATGTTTTTTTATTTTTATTTTTAGTTGGTTATTTAACGACGCTGTATCAACTAATCAGTTATTTATCATCGATAGGATTGGTGATAGCGTGATGCAATTTGGCGATATGAGACCGGTAATTCGTCGTGGATTATCTGACATTCTACTTACAGTTGGGTAAACCTCGGGAAAACCCAACAGGTAATTAGCTCAAGCGGGAATCGAACCCATGCCCGAAAGCAACTCCGGATCGGCAGGGAAGCGCCTCAGCTGACTCAGCTACGCCGGTGGCTCAGTGGAATGGTGAAGATCAGAGTGAGACATGTGGTCGTAGGCTTCGAGCTCATCATACAAGTTGAACTCCGAGACTGCTTGCTAAGACATGCGAATCATGCTCATGTTTTATATTATATATTCATTCATTCATTGTTTACAAAGATTTACAGCCAAGAATGACAGATGGACTTGCATTTACCTATCGAGGAATCTAATCAAAATTGCCATTGATTTGTTCGCAGCTGTGCAGAAATGTCCATGATCTGAACGAATAATTTTTACACGATATCACGTCTCTGCTACAAAAATTCAGTGTGCTTGGTAGAATTTAAATTGCTTGGACAGCTAATTTTGTACCGCTAGTATTTGCTGTTATCTGACTTCCTATGAGGTTCTATACGATACACAACGAGATCTGTATATTTCTGTTCAGATTGATTTCTCCCATACTGTTTTTTAAGTTACATTCTTTGTATCAATTTTTCATCATCGTCAAAAAATTTTTTTACTTTTTGTCGTCAGAATTTTGAATTTATCATCTTCCAAATTTTGAACTTTTGTCCTTCTAATTTTGGATTTTTTCTTCTTAAAAAATTCTACGTACTTTTTCGTTCAAAATTTCGTTTAATAATTCAGAACCTTTATTTAATTCTTCACCATTTTACACTTTTCTTCCCCCAGTATTTTTTACTCTTCATTTTACAAAGTGTCCCACTTCTCGTCCTTCAACATTGTTGCCATTTAATTCTGCAGAATTTTTTACCATTTCTTTTTTCAACATTCTGAACTTTTCGCCCTTCAATATTTTGCACTTTTCATCCTTCAAAATTTTCATTTTTTCATCCTTCAAAATTTTATACATTTCGTCTTTCAGAATTTTTCAGTCTTTGTAATTCATTAGTTTCCACTCATATTGTTTTAGAATTTTTCACTTTTTGTGTGTCGGCATTTTTCACTTTTCGTTGTTCGAAATGTTATACTTTTCGTCTTTCTGATATTTTTTTTCTCCGCTTTTAGTATTTGAAATGTATACTATTTTTATCCTTGAAAATTGTCAATCATTCGTCTTTTAGAATGCTCCACTTTCCGTCCTAGAAAGTTTTTAATCCTTAGTCTCTAAAATGTTTATTTTACTTTTTTACCTTGAAAATATTACAGTCTTCTTTTAGGTATAAACATTTTCATTCTCAGTCTTCCAAATTTTTCAGTTTTTGTAATTGAAAATATTCTAAATTTTGACCTTGAATGTGTTCTACAATTTTCGTCCTCGTGAAATTTTCATTTTCGTACTGCAAAAGTATAGACTTTTCTCCGTTATATTTCTGTCTTTGTAAATGTTTATTGCTATTTTAAATGTTTTATTTTTTTAGCCAACAGTCAAACAACGTATCCCAGAGTAAGATAAGTAATAAAAAAAACCTCAGACTTGCCAACAGCCTAGCAAGAGCACGAGATCACACGTATACTGTACCTTTCAGATAATATTCTGCCTCTATATTGGCGCTGTAGACACCACGTCAGTATGTAGGTGAGTTTTTCGAGTATGAGTGAAGGTTTATGTGAGATTGCTACAGCGAAACGAACGTGGACGCTTGCAAAAAATTGTGATAGGTCAGCATAACAAGTGGGTAGCCTTACTATAGCAGAGGCTTACATAATGAACTACGTAGGTTTGGATATTTTGCAAACATGATTTGTGGGTATTATATTATGAGGACTTGTATCTGTTTGGGTCGCGGTCAGGCAGGGTTGCCTCACCAGTACGCTAGAGTAAATAGACATCCTGCTGTAGCAGGTTTGTTTCCTTTGTAGGATGTGGTTCCCATAAAAGGAAAACGCCGTATAGGGCGATGGCTCCCTATTAACTTTGTGGCAGTTGGTCATACTCGTATTTCTCTGAAGGGAGGTCACGCTTCTAAGGTTACACCAGTTTCAGAGACACCGGTATCTTTAAATTCACGGTGATTATATAGTTCGTAATGTTAAACTTACATTAAACCGAGTCTTGTTTTATACGAACATTATCTTGACTTTCGAAATGTGTACATTATGTCTTATTTTAAGTAGAGGAACATGAAGTTAAACATGCAAATTTTTGTTATAAGACGCTAATTCGCCTTTTAAAATACCTTGGCGAAGTTGAGATGAGAACCTAAACAAGACAGAGTGGAAACATAAATAAATTGTGTAATGGATTTGAATTATTTTCAGTACTACTCATTTCTTTACATAAAACCTAAAGATTTATGCCCGTGTGCACCATTCTCGATTAAAATTTGACCATGGTTAAGTCGGCACTTGACCATCTTCAACGCCAATTTGCGGAGTATCAATCTTGATCAAAGTTAAACAAGCGAGTTGATGATGATCAAAATTGATCACGGGTGTGGGACCGATTATCTTGAATTGAACATGGTCAAGTCGAGAAAACCAAAATGGCGGCACGATTTGACGTACTTGATGGAATTGAAGATGAAATGATGTATCTTGAACACGCAAATCACTGCGGAAATAACAGAATTGGTGTTATTGTAGAAAGAGTAAGTTTGTAGATGAATAATAAAAATGTTTTTTTTCCCCCCTCAAAATAGACTAACGTTTTATATATGTTTCTGCTTTGGAAGATCGAGACTTTACTTGAGGACAAAATATTATTTAGACCTAACTGTCCAATTTTGTTAACATAATAATAAAGTAGTTATTGTATGCCGGTAATAATATAGTAAAACTAAATGACCATTTTGTAGAATGCGAGATTATCACTTGTTAGCTATAGATTTCCGTTTGAAACTACATGACGTTTTGAACAATTAGGCCATTTACGCTTGAATTAAGAGAAATTACACGGATACCTTCCTTTCCCTCTTACTCCAAAATTCCAACCTTGTGAACAAAAAATAAATGGATAAATTTCAGAACAAGGATACTTTCACTTTCCTTTCCCTCTTACTCCAAAATTCCAACTTTGTGCACACAAAATAAATTGGCACTAAAAACTTCCTTTTCGTATGCATGATGTTGCGTATTCGACATACACAGACGAATTGCTTTTTTTTTTTTTTTTTTTTTTTTTTTTTTTTTTTTTTTTTTTTTTTTTTTTTTTAACAATTGTTAGCGAGGTATCCGTATACTGAAAATTTTCCAAATAAATTATTCCTTTTCCTCTGCTGTTCTTTTATATTCTTCAAAGTCGAACTTCATTCTATTTAAGATGTCTTTGATGTTATTTTCTTAATCGCCTTCTTGGTCTTTCATGCCAATTTTTTTCCTTTCCAGTATGTGAACTGAAAATGTGTTATTTCTGATTGTATGACCAGTGAATTTTGTTTTTCGTTGCTCTAATTTCTTCTTTTCAGTGATACGTGTATGTGCTTGACATGCGGGAAATCTAATCACCAGACCGCGGTCTTGGGGTACCGAAACGCATGAAGTTACGAACACATGGACGACTGTGTTATAATGATGAGGGGAATGGAAGATGGAGCGTGCAGTTACTCTTTGCCTCAACATGTAAATATTCTATCACAGTAGGGCACAAAATAAATGTTCGCGTTTGCAGATATAATATAGCCTATGCAGTGCATTTCTAGTACAGAAAATAATTGCTTCACATTACATGTTTCATTTTAATAAACTGTACATGTTTATACAATCTAAAATAAAAAGAAGAAAAGGAAAAATATACAATAGGGCCTACATCAAACAATTTCTTCATAATTCATTGGACCGAATCACAAGGCACATTTGCAATGTCTCAAAAGGAAAGCACTATACCTACTTGAGATCCTGTGAGGAAACAAGTAGGAGTCTATATTTTATCGTATTACATTTATGTATTTAATTATTTATGTACAGTCAACTCCGGTTATAGTGAACCTCTGCGTACTGGCATATTTCGTTCACTATGTCCACACCTGTGGAGTAACGGTCAGCGCATCTGGCTGTGAAACCAGGTGGTCCGGGTTCGAATCCCGGTCGGGCAAGTTACCTGGTTGAGGTTTATTCTGGGGTTTTCCCTCAACCCAATACGAACAAATGCTGGGAAACTTTCGGTGCTGGACCCCGGACTCATTTCACCGGCATTATCACTTTCTTATCATTCAGACGCTAAATAACCCAGATGTTGATACAGCGTCGTAAAATAACCCAATAAAATAAAAAAAAAAATAAATCGTTCACTATATCCAAGGTTCACTAAAACCGAAGTGTCTGTTTTTATACTAGTGACATTGTTATGTATACAGTTTTAATGTCCTCTTAGGATAGACAACGTTCAATACAAGTAATAATGTTCACTTTTTATAGTCATTTAGGCAGTATGTACTGACCAACTTCGCACCCCCTTCCATTAATTAGAGAGATATGCCTACTGTGTACTCGGCCTTGGAATTGCCTTGGGTTCATTTTTACAAAGAGACGGGAGGAAGGGTTGACAACAGCTGTAATCCTTCTTGAACTTACCCTTTGGTCATCAGGGCACTCTAATTCCTTTTACAAAAGAAAACACTTTATCTTTCTATTCTTCTAATCTCTTTTAAAGCAGTCAGAACTGACCCTTTCTTTGTACTCTATTCTCTTTAACATGTTTCACACTGTCCAGAAAGCTGAACGAACAAATCTTTTGTTTTTCAATGCACCTAAGTAGTAGCAGATTTCAAATGTTGTTCTGAACATATTCTTGGAAGTGTATATGAAAAAGGGTTTTCGCAAATTACCATTTTGGTCATTTAAAAATTACGTAATTTTCTTGGAAGTTCTAGTTTTTAGGTTCACTATAACCGAAGTAAGGGCTCACTATAAACGGAAATATTAATGTACTTTTTAATGCATATAGGTTGGGACCAAAGATTTAGGTTCACTATAGCCGAATGTTCACTATAACCGAGTTCATTATATCCGGAGTTGACTGCATCCTTATTTGTGTTAGTGTTGATAGGTCTATTTCACTGTTTTGTAATACACAGTACTGAGGAATAATATATTGAAAATTAAGAGCAAGCAACAATATGAAAAACAGTAATGCAGTTTGTTACGACACCAACTGTACTCTCGCAGTACCACCTTACCCCACGGGTCATGATGTCATTTATACTCCGTGCGTTCCAAACTTCAATCTGATGAATCGGTGACCCTAGGCCGTGGTCTGCTGATCACTCTTTCTGGTAATACGGTGACGTCATCCAAGCGCGCTACGTCACGTAAATGACAAGACCAGCGCTTTTTCGCTTCAGGTGGGAATATATACAGTCAATGTAAAGCTTAACGAAATATTCAACTTAATTTTAACTTCATCAGAAATTTTATTCGTACACAAATGGGAGTTATTAATAAATGAGGGGAATATAAAGACAGAAATAGTTAATTTGAAATTGTCTAATTTTTAAAGTACTTAACTGTGGTATTAATTTTCAAATGAATCCAATTATTTGTAATTATATTTTATTATTTAGTACAGTTTCAAATAACTCCTTGGCTTCATATTGTTCTGTGAATCGTTTCGACTGTAAATTGCATTGTCGTCTCGATACGAGGCCTAATGGAATAACTACTAGGTTTTTTTTTTTTTTTTTTTTTTGTGTTAATATTGGTATTTTACATTTTCGGCTAGTTTTCGTCATCTTCAGATTTCTAGTTTAAAAAGTGATTTAACAAATTTAACAAATCATTAGTGAGTAATAGGCCTACGTGTATTAAAAGTGTGTAATCAGGATGTATACCAAGAAGGAATGTTGGCATGAATTCATACGTGCTTCATACTTACAGTACATGAAAAGAAAGAGGGCATCTTCTAGAGTGAAAATAAAATCAGAAATGAAAAGAAATGTCAACATTTTGTTTCAGATACCTAATATCCTTACAATTCCAACCAACCATACTCATGATAACAATTACGAACAGCATGAACGTTCGACTGAGTTATAGGGATTCGATTTATTCACTGTCTCTTTTCATATCCTCTTTAAAAACTCCAGTATTTCACACTTTGTACTTTAATCATAAGATATTATAGTTGATATTACCTTCCTTCGAATCATTATCTTAGTCTTTTTTATTATCCTCTTAAAGGTTTTTGTCTTCATCATCATTAGAATCATCCTCTTCGTAATGTTGTAAATTACCATTTGATTTTCAACCATCATGAACCACTGACAAACGCTGATTTATATCTGCGCTCGGGTGTGGTTTCGAATATCGTTTGGGATGATTACTTTATTGGGTTTGTTTCTTTGTAGCTCTTGCCTAACAAGCAAACATTCTGATGGGGGCAGAAAAAAAAGTTATTTTTTTTTTCTTTCATTTGTTAATAATGTCAAAAGAAATGCTTATACAAATTTTGACCACTCGACCGCAGTTACGAGGGCAGTAAAAAATAAGTTCGCCCGGGGCCGATAACAGAAAGAAAACACAATTTCATTGGAAAAATTTATTGAAACAGACACAGCACTGTTGAGCTCTTTTTCAACATATTTCCCACCGGAATTGAGACATTTGTCGTATCATGGGCTCGACAGAGACGGCTGTCACGCTGGTTCCTATCCCAGGCGGCTGACTTCTACAACACAAGGATACAAAATTGATCCCATGGTACGACAAATGTCTCAATTCCAGTGGAGAATAGTTGAGAAATAGCGTAACAATTATGTCTGTTTCAATAAATCTTTCCATGCAATTGCGCTTTTTTTCTGTAAACGGCTCGAAGAAAAATCACTTTCTGGACGGCCTCGTAATTGCGGTCGAGTAGCCAAAATTTGTATAAGTATTTCTTTTGACATTATTAACATGGTGGAAGAAAAAAAAAATAACTTTTTATCTGCCCCCATCAGAATGTTTGCTTGTAGGTGTAAGGCGAATGTGAGATAATCCCTTGCTATATCCTCGGCATTATTCCGCTAAAATAATATCCGGCTATCACCAATTTTACCGACACTAAATTTAATACACTCGTAAACAGTATAGGTAGTTAAATAACCGATTAAAACATGATTTAACGTGTAGAATGACTTCATATCGGAGGAGTGATTTCCTTAGATTTCCACATAACACACAGTAATTTGTACATTGCGTCGTCACCTACCCTCTGGAACTTCGCACAGTCAATTCAGTGCATCCTTTTAAGGAAGATAACGCACTCCATAAAGACATTCGTCGCATGCTAATGAGCTGGTTTGTTTCAAAGTCGAGATAATGCCGACTGGAAGACGGAAGTGTACTCGGTCAAGCTCGTTTCCTTATCCAAACAAATTCCGAAGGATGTGGGCTGGATTTCAGTTATGTTGGCGAATAATTTCAAGGTTCCGTAAGTATGCAAATATATAGATTTAGGTAAGATTATTTCACATGCTTCCCGGGGCCTTACAGTTATGTTTCAGCTCGGACTGTAAAATGTTCTGCATATTTATTCTGAAACTCCAAAGAAACTAACTTGTGATTCTAGCTCTGTAGGTAATACCTGTGGCTGTGCTAACATTATAGCATCGTAAAATTTTATAGCTCCTAAGGCTTTTCGATTTGAATGTGGGACGTTTCCAAAACCTTAAATGGTGATAGGAAGCGCGTTATATTATTTTATGAACTTTTTAGAAATGTGAAGTTATTTTTTGGTGATCTGTTCCTGTAATTCTGTTTATTACGACTGTATGAGCGTATTATTATTATTATTATTATTATTATTATTATTATTATTATTATTATTATATAAAGTATATGATTATGTCTCGTGACGAGAATATTGTACGAAATGGAAATATAAAAATTGGAAATTTATCTTTCGAAGAGGCGGAGAACTTCAAATATCTTGGAGCAACAGTAACAAATATAAATGACACTCGGGTGGAAATTAAACACAGAATAAATATGGGAAATGCCTGTTATTATTCGGTTGAGAAGCTTTTATCATCCAGTCTGCTGTCAAAAAATCTGAAAGTTAGAATTTATAAAACAGTTATATTACCGATTGTTCTGTATGGTTGTGAAACTTGGACTCTCACTTTGAGAGAGGAACATAGGTTAAGGGTGTTTGAGAATAAGGTACTTAGGAGAATATTTAGGGCTAAGAGGGATGAAGTTACAGGAGAATGGAGAAAGTTACACAGCACAGAACTGCACGCATTGTATTCTTCACCTGACATAATTAGGAACATTAAATCCAGACGTTTGAGATGGGCAGGGCATGTAGCACGTATGGGCGAATCCAGAAATGCATATAGAGTGTTAGTTGGGAGGCCGGAGGGAAAAAGACCTTTAGGGAGGCCGAGATGTAGATGGGAAGATAATATTGAAATGGATTTGAGGGAGGTGGGATATGATGATAGAGACTGGATTAATCTTGCTCAGGATAGGGACCAATGGTGGGCTTATGTGAGGGCGGCAGTGAACCTCCGGGTTCTTTAAACGCCAGTAAGTAAGTATTATTATTATTATTATTATTATTATTATTATTATTATTATTATTATTATTATTATTATTATTGTCTTAGAAAAGGCATTACAGAAACTTTGGAATAAAAATATTGGAATTTCATTGGGCAATGGTAAAATTAATTTATTAGCATATGCTGATGATATTGTCCTTCTAGGACAAACAGAAGATGATATCTAGAAACTTTTTAGACTCTGAGTAGAAGAAACAAGAATAACAGGGTTAAAAATTAATTCTGCTAAAACTAAATACATGAATATATCACGTACCTCAAATAATAGAGGGTCACTTATAATAGATGATTGGGAGTTTCAAAAAGTTACTGAATTCAAATACTTAGGAAGTATAAAATTAATGAAACAGGCTTATTTGGGAAATAAATTGAACATAGACTCGTTGCGGCAAATAAGTGTTACTACTCCCTTCATAAATTGCTTAGTTCCAAACCCCTTTCTAGATTATCAAAATTAAAATGGTATAAAACAATAATCCTATACCAACTCTCCTATATTACTGTGAAACTTGGATATTAAAAATATATATATATATATATATATATATATATATATATATATATATATAAAAACTGCAAAATCCCTTTTACTTTTGAGAACAAAATCTTGAGGGAGATTTTTGGTCCCATTCAAGAACAAAAAAACACATGGAGAATTTTGAACAACAGGAAACTAAGGGATATTGACTTAATATATATGTCAACATACTGTAGGCCTATATGTCGAACGTGGAGTAAGGCCACAAGGGGAAAAACGCTAGAGGAGGGGGATTCGATCCGGTGCTCTGCATTGAATTTCGGCGTAGCTCAGTGATTAGAGGGCTTGGTACGTAGAACCAAGGTCCCGTGTTTGATCCCCGCCGCCGAAGAGAATTTTTTTCCTCTAATAACTATAATTATTTTTACTAATGATCTTACATAAATAATGCAGTTTTCCCTTCTCAGAAGTTTCCTTGATACGCTGTTTGTTGAGATAACTTTTCTCTCCTCCCTTTCAATTCTGTGGCAAGTCGAGGCAACTTACAAATAGTGACGCTGTGGTTCCTGGAAACATCTTGCAAATAGTTTTAAAATAAACATGCAGTATTTTCAGTTGAACCGATAATTGGTGGTAAGATTTTTTGTTTCGGTGTTCCGCACGTGATCCACTTTAGACTTCGACAACGAATTGTTTTCTTCTGTGTCTCCCGCAGAGGCGGCATATGTGTTTCTTGTTCTATATTGCCTTTAGCGTTCTCCTTGCGCGAGGCTAGCCAAATGGGTTCGACTAATTACAAATGTCTAGTTCTGATTCAGAATCCTAATGAGGCTTTTTTTCTGGTGCACCATAATAATATTCGATATTTAGTAAAATGAAGAAGTAAAAGAAATTTTCTGTGTATGAGGATTTTGTCTTTGAGAAGCATTTGAAACATATGTTCTTTTTGGTATAAAATATTGTGACCTTTATTTAAAAACAATAATGTAACTTTTATTGTCACAACAATAATCACTTTCTATAATTGGATTTAAACACTCCCGTCAACAATGGGATTTCCACTCCACACAGCAACACAGTATTCGTTATTGCATTCCACAGACGACAATGACAATTCACTTGGATTATTGAGAACAACAATGTACTGCTAATCTCAACTGATGTTCACAAAGCACTATTTACAAAACAAAACTGTCAGTTCTCAGTTCACAGTTCGTTGCCTTTGCTCGTTCTTCTAGCTCATTCACTCCAGTTCACAGTATATCGAACCCAAGACTTCTAGAGACAGTCCACAGCACTCGAACTCAGGACTTCCGGGGACAGTCCACTGCACTCGAACTCAAGTCTTCCAACTGCGTTGCTTCCGCCTGGACGCTGCTCAAGTTCACTCGCGTGTCGAACCCTAGACTCACAAGTTGTGCTCGCTGTCCAATACTAACAACTACTGACTTGCTCCTTCTTCGCGTCTCCTCTTTATCACTAAACCATAGTTTCCAGAAAGTACGATGCTCGAAATTTCTACAGATGCCGAGAGGATGGCGCCTTTCTAGACTTCTCTGGATTTCTCCCCTCAGTCGCAGCTGCTTTACTCCCCCCTCTCTGCCGTGGCCCAGCGTGCCGTCGTTCCCCTTACGTCCGTCCCCTCCAGTTTGCGTGGCTGCAGCCCCCTCTCTCTCTCCGCTCGCCACCCCCCAGTGCTCCGCGGAGCTCGTCTCGTCTCCCGCGCGCCCTCCCTTTTGCTGGACGCGTGATCGACTCTCGACGTGGCTGTCACAATATGAAGATAGTTTTATCAAGACCTGACAGATGTAAGAGTAACATTTCATGAGAAAGTACAGGAACATATTGAATGAATACGTGTAAAAGAATGACGGGCGGTTCTATTCCGAAAATAAATATGAATTATAGATCCGTTGGAAAGAAATATTGGAGACTCCGGGGCAGAGATGGCTTATAGGCCTAATATCATAACTAGACCTGGGATTTCATTACCCTACTTGTTACTGTTAACTGCACAGCAAGTATATTTTAAACTTGAAAGAAATATAAACAGAACACATTCTCAATCAGTTACTGAGGCACTTCTCGCTTTCCTAGAGACAAGCCAGGCTAGAAACTTTGTAGGACAATCAGGCACAGTTTTCTTTTGTTATTAATTTAACATTATTTTGCAAAACGTTCATTTGGAACTAACCAAAACTTAATACTTAAAAACAAATATCGAACATACATAAATTGAATACGCTTCTATGAATAATAAAATACGTCATTAATTCACAGAGTTAAAAAATTCGATAGTGTTGAACAGTAACCTCGTATGTCAGAAAATTCAGTTTTTACAGTGTGTGAAAAAACGTTTTAATATCTTGATAAGGTTCAAATATCTGACATACGAGGATATTTAAATGTGAAGTTTGTATTCATGCCTTTACCCAAGATGTGTTTGCAGTTGATCCGAGAAGATTTTTTGATAGGAATCAAGTGAAATCTCATTTTGTTAATTTTTTTGACATACCAGGTTGCTGTTCAACACCACTGAAATACAAAATAAATACATAAATTGAATACCTTGTAGATATAACAAAACTTGTCATTGGTTGACTAACTTATAAAAATACATAATAAATGCAGTTCACAGCTGTGGAGTAGCAGTTAGTATGTCTGACCGTGAAACGAGTGGGCCCGGGTTCAAATCCTGGTTGGGAAAAATTACCTGATTGAGGTTTTTTCTGAGATTTTCCCTCAACCCATTAAGATCAAACGTTAGGTAACTTTTGGCGCTGGATCCTGGACTCATTTCGCTGGCATTTCACCATCGTCTCACTTAGGCCCGTGATAACCATAGCAGTTGATAAAGTGTCGTAAATTACCCAATAAAAATAAATACAACACTTAATTACACTTCTCTACATGTAGACTGTATGGCAAAACCAGTCACTGGTTCATGGATCTCTGTTACAATATGTAACAATATGCATTTTGAATGAACCAAAGTACTGTCCGTCCGACTGGTTATGTCACATTCTGGTTTCCCCCTCCAGTTTCTACTGGCCCCTCTGTAAGGGCTTGTGGCTAGGCCAATTTTACCTATTTCCTGAAAAAAATTGCAATTCAGAATTGTACGTTTGCGTAATATTGTACAACTGTTTATAATAATGTAGAGAAAAGGACACCGTTAAATAAGTAACTGTACGTGATTTCCCCCGCTTCAGTTACCCTGGGACAAAACCATTCGGAGGGACAGTAGAAGCTTCTGCGACACTCTCTCAAACAAACGCGACGACTCTTACTAAGTTGGGAGTGTTCGTTCAAAGCTCGTTACGTCGAACTCCAGCTATGCAGGGTGATTAACGACTAATGACCCGCGCGTTAGGAATCACTTCTATAGATCATTTTGAGCACAAGATGTCATATGAACGTGGATCCGATTATCATTAATTTGAAAATTATTCGTAAAAATTCAAACGTCGTACTGTGAATCAGGCTTTGGAGTAGCTTGCATCGTAATACAAACATTCGAACGTAAACTAAACGGAGGGTTGAGCTGTGACGTGAAGTACGGGGCAGAAGGGGAAAATAGGTCTGAGGATTATACAGTATTATTAGCTGCGCTCATCAGGAACAATCGTGCAGAGATGCAGAACGCGCCCGCCATTCACATCCATGCGGCATAGTGTATTGAAGTTGAAGGTGGGATATTTGAAAATATGCTTCCAAACTGACATGTTTGCTTTATGATTAATATTTCTGTGAATTTTAAGTGAATAATTCTTAATTCTGCTCAAAACCACTGCTACTTTCGTAGGATTCAATCAGCTGTAACCCCTTAACGGTTGATAATCGGACCCATGTTCATATGACATTTTATGCCCAAAATAGTGTATAGAACTGATTCCTAAAGATTAATAATAATGATTTATTTATTTAATCAGGCAGAGCCAGTTGACCTTCTCTTCCGCCCAGCCATACTCTAATTCTAATTGAATACAATTGGTTACATAGTTATTACATTAATATATATTTAGACCGTAAAACGACATGAAAGTGAATAATGAAAGTAAAGGTAAATAATGAAAGATAAGTAATGTTAGTGAGATAATAATAAATATTGGTAAGAAATAATAATACTAATAATAATACTAATGAGATAATTTACATATTTATTCTGTGAATATATATAGGCATATATATATATATAACCATAACCATAACCATTAAACATTGAACATTTGTAACAGCTATATTTGTAACGAGAATTGTTTGAAAAATATTTCCTTAGTCTATTCTTAAATTGGTTTAATGACTATTCAAAATTTGTAACAGTTATATTTGTAACGAGAAAATTGTTTGAAAAATATTTCCTTAGTCTATTCTTAAATTGGTTTAATGTCTAACATCTCTGACATTACTCGGTAGGGAATTCCAAAGTCGAGGAACAGCCACAGTGAAAGAAGATGAATATGAGGATGTTCGGTGGGAGGGAATGGATAATATTGAGGAGTGTTGTGATCGTGTGTCTAGATTATTGTAGGTAGATAAATTTTTAAAACGAGACGCAAGATAGGCAAGAGTTAAGAAATGCAATATGTGAAAGATTAATTGTGGATCACCCTGCATGTACTCTATATACTGCCAACCTGTTTTCATTATTTTTGTGAATAAAAGCGAGATTATAGTCACAAGTTCCAAAATATCATAATGTTAGAAGAGTACCCAAGTTTATATATTTATAAATACGAATGATGGTGAAATCTAGAATGTTGAAGGAAACTGAAGAAGTCCGGGAAAAATCTTCATCCTGTAATGTTCTTCACTTCCATCAGTGCCGAGAGTCGAACCCGCTTTAGTGAAAAGTAAGTCTACGCTCTAGCACTTATATAAGCTGAGGGACATGTACATTCACATAGCTGTGCATCATTACTGACTTCCCAGTAAAACGTCTGCGTAGAATTGAGTAGTGGCCTATGAACATCGAGAATAAATTGTGTCCGACTCATTCAGACTATTCATATGACATTCACGTAAGTGCCTCGCCGCATGACATTCAGTCGGACTCTGGGAGTTAAATTCGCAGCTTGAGTATCGTTATCTGCGAATACATTTCCTGCCACCCAGCGGGTATCCGAGGTAGGCGGGGAGCAGGGTAGTCTTCTGTAAACGTCGTGTCAAGTTAGGGAACATGTCCCCATTTCCGTTCTCATCCTTTGAATTATCCGGGTTTATATCCCTTTCTTCACTAACTCCAGTAGTGAGCGAGCACGCAAACTGAAGTTTACCTCTCTTCTGTGTGTCGGTTTCCTTTCCAAATTTCTCCGTAATCATCGCCATCACAATCTGTCAGTGATTGGACTTTATGTTCCACCTCTTTTGATGAAGAATTAGTCCTTCCCCGCATTGAATACAGACAACCGTTGCTGGATCCGTGGTGAAACACAAAACGGCAGATTTGCTAATACTTGCTGTGATATCATGAGCCACAGGGAATGCTAATGTTATTAATAGTTCGACCATGAACCAGTGTAACTTGTGTGACCATCCTAATAACGCTACCTCCCCTCGTTACGGGATTGAGAACATCGAAGTACCACGCGGCCTCTTACAGATATATCTCGGCATCGAGAACATAAAGTAGACCTGTGTCACCACTCGTTTGGTTTGTAATCGCCAGTATTTACCATTTATTATTATTGTTACGTTTATTATTATTATTATTATTATTATTATTATTATTATTATTATTATTATTATTGTAAGATTGACTGTTATAGCTTATTTCGTTTCGTTCATTAGACACATTTAAGTCATACTGGAAATTGAATTTATTTCTCATAATTCCTGTCGCTTTTCAGCCCTAACTCACTTTCTGTGTTAGTCACCTGCGTATCTCAGTCGGCTAAGGCACTTTCCTGCCGATCCGGAGTTGCGCTCGACCGCGAGTTCGATTCCCGCTTGGACAGATTACCTGATTGGGTTTTTTCCTAGTTTTTTTCCAACCGTAAGACGAATGTCAGGTAATCCATGGCGAATCCTCGTCACCATCTCGCTATCATTAATCCCATCCACGCTAAATAACCTAATAGTTGATGCAGCGTCGATAAATAAATAACTAAAAAATAAAAGAAACTCTCTTTCTGTGTTACTGTTTACTTTCTCTGCCATCTGTTGTTTGGTCAACTGTCCGAAGACAGGTCTGAACCTCACAAATGATATCAACAAGGCACCACTTATGAGGCAATTGGGCCAGGAGATAATGAGGTGGGGTGGCTATTTGCTATCTTTATGTTATATTGTAGTACAGCTGTTTAATATTTCTACTAAATTTAATATACATGCACTTACTACGCGTTCAGTGTTACATGACCGCTGAGCGCTGTTGTCACCACTGTCGTGTACACGACATCGTAGGTGATAACGGAGCTAGGGCATGAGGTAATCAAAGCATTCGTGGAGGGGGATGACTCACTCTAGTTCGTGGAATTAACACCGGTCAATTTACAAGGGACGGTTAGTAGATATGTGTCTATTTTTGTGTGTGTGAAGGTTTTTATTTAATGTTTTCTATAACTGTAATTTATTTATATTTATATCGATTTATTTATGTTGTAACTGAAGCTACACAGTTTGAACGCATTCAGCCTAGTTGTACCTTAAACCTCGTAATCCATCCATCCATCCATCCATCCATCCATCCATCTCTTCCGTAGGAGCATAGTGTATCTTACTCATATTTTCATTGTATTTAAGTTATGTGGTGGTCTAGCACCATTTTTGTCATGGTCATTATTGTCCCTGATATCGTTATAATGTTGGTTCTTAATCGCTACACATTTGAGAACGGAATGAATTAAAGGACTAGTCCTTAAAGAGAGATAATCTTATTTATATAATCGAACCCATGAAAGAATAACCTCGACTTTTGCAATGTAAAATACTCTTTAATTGCGTAAGGCATGGCTCATCTCGTGTGACAGATGTGACTGTTAGAATTTGTGTTAACAGTTTTATTTTCCACGCATTTGAAACGAGAAAAACAGTGTTGAAAACAGCTATCTCTTTGATGCGGAGTTGGTACTCAAAAGCTGTTTATGAATACAGCTGTCGTGAAAGTTTTGAAGATTTGTTGGGATCATCAACTGTCACATTTTTGTCTCATAAATAGTCTGTTTAGTAATGTTGAAGGGTCCCATTACTTATGCAGTGATCGTTGTAAGCAAGCGGATTGCAGTTACCCACATAGATCGGTTCCAGACTTCATACTTCTGCTAATAAAAGCAAATAATGTAGACAAGTTGCTCTTTCAGCAGTGACTGGAATTTCTTTTCGCTTGTAGGCAACTTCTTGAAATAGTTCCCAACGCAGGTTATTATATTCTGTAGCCTAAATCTCGGTATTCGTTCAGATATATCTGCAATTTGTTTGTCAATTTATAATCTTGCATAAAAGTTATATTGTTTAATGTATTCTCGAAATCGACACGAGATGTAGACGGCATGTGTTGTTTGGACGGAGACTCCTCTGCCTCGGCTTTTCCTGGAGGAGAAGATAGGAATCAAGATCTCCCTTGTTACATGTGTGAGAGACTTCACAGTTTTCTAGTTTATTTAAATGTTGCTCGCGTCATGTCAGCCGGCTAATTGTACGTGTTGGAATGGAAGAGTGGTCTATTTGTTCGCCCTGAGGTTTTGTGTGCCGACACATTATGTTCCTGGCAGCGACGCTACAGTTTTATTCTGTGGTTTATAAAAGACGCGTTTTGAACGAAACTAAACATGAATGCATTGAAAATAGGAATAAAAGCGAATGCCCTTGTTTTCGCTGTGTTTGTGCCAGGCTGAATGACTGGTACAGTCGGGAACAAAATTAAATGAATACTCTTACCAAAATGATCAGTTCGCAAGGTTCGTGGAAGCGGATAAGTGATAACCTGATAACTGATAGGCCCTAGTAATGTTTTAATAGGAAACTTTTTTATCCTATAAAGAACTTTAAATGTATATTTAAGCCCAAAAATTAAAAAAAGTGCACAATCATACAAAAATACAAAATTATTATTTTTAATCTAAAAAATTCCATATGCCTTGGATTTGTGGTGTTCCTGCAATTCCCTGGTATTCATTGTAACTTATTAGGCCTAAGTTATTACCGCTGTGAAATGTACACTGAGCACTGGACGTGTGAGATTTGTGTACTACTTGAAAGGTCATGTATGATTTTTTTTTCTCTTATATGGAGGAGGAACCCGAAGGCTTGCACTGCAGCCTGAGGCTTATTGTGCTTACCACTCCTATTATGTAGGCTACAAGTACAGCACGCCGCGCCGTAAACTTAACTCGGCCCATGGTGTGGATGATGATGATGATGATGATGATGATGATGATGATGATGATGATGATGATATGTGAATAAATGATGGCGAAATGCGTCCGAGGTCCATCGCTAAAGTTACCCAGCAATTCTGCTTCAATTGGTTGAGGGAAAACCCCAGAAAAATTCCAACTAGGTAACTTGTTACAACCAGGATTTGAATCCGGGCCCGCTCGTTTCACGATAAAGCGCGCTAACCATTACTCCACAGCGGTGGATATGCATGAATATTACAACCACATGAAAAACTGAAATTGAAAAAAAAAAAAAAAAAGATTTGTGGGGTTTCTGCAATTCATGATTGAATTGTGACTCGCGCATTATATGGGAAAGTTGACAGGTCTGTAATATAGCAAACTGGTCATATAATAAACGACAACAACCACCCGTTTGCGATACGGCTCGTCCCTTGAACGCATAACTTTTTATCAACATCTTATATATGATAGCATAAATAATTGCGAGTACAACATGTGATACTAGCGCCTGGGGACACAAGAAGAGTAAGTGTTACGATAGGTCAGTTAATAAGAACCTGCTTTGTGTGTGAATTACTTTTTTGTTTCAGCGCTATTGTAAGTCAGTAGGTTCAATCAAGCTGGGGATGATGCCTCGCTTATAATTTGATCTCCGTCCAGCAGACAACATCTGCAGCTAAATTGTTTCAGGAAGAAATGAACAAGAAGTTGGCTTGGATGTAATTGCACTGTTAACTGTATTGCCAGGTGGAATAGATATTTCTCTAGAAAATCGAGACATAAAATGTTTCATACATCGCACGTACACGATATTTCTCCTCCAGTTTACAGTGAAATTAGTTATAACGGGTGATTGTGTCATTGTATCAGTCATCTAGTTTTATAACCCACTAGGATGCGGGATTACGTCATTGGCTTTGAAATAACTATACCTCCCATTGTTATATGTAGCTTGCTTTATAGCCGTGATTGCGTATTCTCAAGAGGCAAGGGTAATATGATCTTCCATTACCGATCATCGCTATTATTGTTAATAGTTCGCTGATGTGTTTTTCTTTCATGGCTTTTGTTATTGTTTCATTCTAGACAGGAACAAAATTATTATAGTTTTACTTGATGTTTTGCGTAGTGTAATTGAAGAGTTGTTTTTTTTTAAAGAGCCATAGTCCAAAAAATGCAAATTTGAGATATTAAGCATAATTATGGTGACCATATTGTAGCGGTCATCTACTGAATTCATTGTTAGGAAAAAAAAGCAACATAGGCCTATGTTATAGGAGTGGAGATTTTCAGTGGTTTTCATAAAACAACCATAGTCCAGAGATTCTTTTTTTTTTTTTTGTGAAAACAGTCATTATCCAGCTAGGATGATGGTAGCATTTACAAATATCCCAGTCATACCATCCTGAAACATTTATCTGTAGTAATCTCAGACCTCGAGTGACATTTATTAGGACTATTTCGAGAATAAAATAAAAATAATATATATCTAAAATTCGCTCACAAATTATTAATAATTGTATATTTACGAATACTTAAACTATTCAGACATTCTGAAGTTGAAATAAATGAATATCGATCACTGCAACAAATAAATTGGATGTTATCCAGTAATGCCAATTGCGAAAAGCGAAATAAAGGTTTAACAATGGTTATTACATGTACTGCACTTTTCTCTTATTATTATAACAGAAATATGTTTTCATTATCTGCTGAAATCATAATTTAATTTAAACATTTTATAATACAGTATAGTTACAAATAACCTGATTAATACATTAATTAAATGAAGTATTGTTGAAAACGCAGTTATAAAATCTGAATGAAGGAGTCTATTTTTTCAGATAGCCTGCAATGGACATGGAATTAGAAGATGAAGTTGTGGAAGTAGAGAATTTCACACTTTATTTAGTACTTCGTCGTTACATTACACACTACACCGAGAACTAAGAACTATGTAATATTGTGTGGAAACAGCTATATAATAATGCTTATGTATTCACACTACAGCGAGACATATGTTGTTACATAGTGAAGCCATCTCTGTATAGATAATTAAAACACGTATTTTATTACGCCGTACGGAAGGCAGTTTGATCAAAGACCTTGTATATAATATACAAGGTCTTTGGGTTTGATATACGCTGATGTTACATAAATTTGGACATCTGACTTTCTATTAATTGTTTAGTTTCATTCACGTAATATAAATTTTATAGGTTACAATTAGGTTAGTTACCTGTGGGCGCGGGACCATGTGTCAGCTGTGCCTTATTTCGACTGTTACTCCGTGCTACAGGAAAGCATTTTCCATATATCGACAAACGCATTCTCGCTGTAATGTGTAACGGGACTAAAGCTGCATCTACACAGTTCAATTTTCCATGCACGGAAACATGTAATCTGGGAAGAATATTGAAATGATTAAGTTTAAAACGTACGTTCAATTAAGATGCATGAAGATTTTGTGTCTACATGGTGCGCCGTTTTGAACATCGTCTTCACTGCGTAAATATATTAATGAATATTAGCAATCAATCTTGCATTCATTACTTGAATGCATAAAGTTGAAAGAACAGTTTAACCGTATATATATATATATATATATATATATATATATATATATATATATATATATGAATCTTAATGGATTCATGGTCATCAATTTACGGGGAAACAGTTGGCGACACGGATTAAACAAAAGAACAACCATGCGATAAATTTATAGCGATAAATCTAGCTGGAAAAATTATCGCGATGTTTGACTGTGGTTGGTTGGAATTCAAAATTTCATTACACTTCATTGTCGAAAATGGAATGACATCGTATAAACGAAATAGTCCATGCAATTTTCAAGTGTAGTAGATTGGCAGTACAGCTTCTTACGTACGCGGCAGAAGCCCCCTCAGAGGAAAATACTTTGGCACGTGAATTATATTAATTATGGAGTCATGTTTAAGTGTAGAAGTAACTCCACGGAAGAAATGTAAGCAAGAAAGGAGAAGAAACAGGGTATAATAAAGAAAAAGAAGATTAAAGGAGGGGCAGACTTCAGCCGCAACAGATGCAGTTTTTCTTAAAACGACCGTTGTCCATAGTTACCTGGATTTACACATGTATTTGTATGAGGTAATTTAAGTTAGACATGTATTTGTAGAGGTAATTTAAGTTATAAATGTACTTCTGTTTTCGCAAATTTCTAGAACACCTTAAGAAATGGCATGATGCATTGAATGACTGATGGAACACATAATCCAGCAATGCCTCAACAATATAATCGAACAGACGAGGAGAAGAGTAGATGATCGCATGCATTCATACACCATTATAGCCTCAGCGACAGAGAGGAATGGGGGTCCGCCCTGGGCACACACAGGCGCCCTAGCCCTCAAATGCCGTGTTGGATATGTGTTCATTTAATCGCTTAACCTCGATACCACAAGAACTCAGTGAAAAAATGAGCGTATACAGTAGTGTACTTACTTACTTACTTATTTATGGCTTTTAAGGAACCCGGAAGTTCATTGCCGCCCTCACATAAGCCCGCCATTGCATTGGTCCCTATCCTGAGCAAGATTAATCCAGTCTCTACCATGTCCCACCTCCCTCAAATCCATTTTAATATTATCTTCCCATCTACGTCTTGGCCTCCCCAAAGGTCTTTTTCCCTCCGGCCTCCCAACTAACACTCTATATGCATTTCTGGATTCGCCCATACGTGCTACATGCCCTGCCCATCTCAAACGTCCGGATTTAATGTTCCTAATTATGTCGGGTGAAGAATACAATGCGTGCAGTTCTGCGTTGTGTAACTTTCTCCATTCTCCTGTAACTTCATCCCTCTTAGTCCCAAATATTTTCCTAAGAACCATATTCTCAAACACTCTTAATCTCTGTTCCTCTCTCAAAGTGAGAGCCCAAGTTATACAGTAGTGTAATAATGTGAAATTCACCTAATTATATAATTCTTCAAGGCAAGCAATTGTAGAATTAACTCCATTCCTCCTTTAGTCTATCAGAATCCCAGCTTTCTTTCCTGACAATTTACGACCTGACCGGTACTGGAGAACTCGAAATGGCAGTGATCAATTTTGTATGCTCGCATGCGAAACTACAGAAAAATCCTAAAACAATCTGGCTCATTGATTACTGACAGTACGCAATTATTTGAATTAATCATTCGCTATAGTTGTCTTGCCGAAATAGTTAATGGCAAGTAAAGCGACCAGTTACTGTGGTACTGCTTGGAACCCCTTTTAAGTAAAATGGTGCGCATGAAGCACGAGACATAACCACTCAGACTTCGACTTTTTGTCTTTGAGTTGCGTTCCATCCCACTGGACTGTTACGGCGCCTTTGAAACCGGCACTGTTAAAGCAGTAGTGCGGTTTAAATCATTCCCATTCAGGAAAGGGGGACAGCTTCCCCTTGTATATGTACACATTTATTTGCATCGAATGTATTTTCTGTCTGAATGACTTTGAATAGCTGTAATATTTAGAAAAGGAGGCAATGGGTAGAACATTGGGATTTCAATAATTTTTCTAACTGTATTTCCAGTTTAGTTTAGGAAGGGGATGACAAAATGGAGTTTGTTCTTGTGTTTATAAACTGAAATATGGAGAAAACTAATGTAATCATCGTCATTTCTTCTTCTCCTCATTCATCATCTTTTATTAGCTTTCTTAGCCTAGTTGTCATGACGTTTGTTTCTGCAGCAGTTTTCAACGTTTGGATCCATCTTGAGCATGCGCAGATCGACTTTACTGTCGGCCTCGGTAGCGTTCTTGGTATAGCGCTGGCCTTCTATGCTCGAGGTTGCGGGTTCGATCCCGGCCCAGGTCGATGGCATTTAAGTGTGATTAATTGCGACAGGCTTATGTCAGTAGATTTACTGGCATGTAAAAGAACTCCTGCGGGACAAAACTCCGACACACCGGCGACGCTGATATAACCTCAGCAGTTGCGAGCGTCGTTAAATAAACTATAATTTTTCGACTTTACTGTTCGTGCAGCTGTAACTTCAAATTCTTGACTACTTGCTGATTAAAGTCAGGTATTCTTGCAGCAAATCAAACCGTCACCAAATCATTTGAAACTGATCAGGAAGAGAAAAAGGAATTGGCTGGATCACTGGCTGAGAAGAAACTTTCTACTGAAACATGCATAGGAAGGAATGGTGAACGAGGGAAAAGTTCGGGCAGAAGAAGATACCAGATGATAGATGACATTAAGATATGTGGATCATATACGGAGACTAAGAGGAAGGCAGAAAATAGGAAAGATTTGAGAATGCTGGGTTTGCAGTGAAAGACCTGTCCTTGGGCAGATCACTAAATGAATGAATGAATGAGGGAAAGGTGGAATGTGTTGGTGAAATGAAATAAGGAAACGGGAATACCCGGAGAAAACCCCTCTCCAACGTCTTTGTCCACCAGAAATTCAATCACAACCAATTCAGGGATCGAATCTTGGCGACCTGGATAGAAGAGAAGCGTACTTGTGCTGAGTCACAGACGAGAAAAATAAGATACATGGAGAAGTACTATTTGGTGTCATATTCTGTTTTCATTCTCAGCCTTACGTTTCTTCGAACACATCTCACTGATGGAAATCCACAAAAAAATGAGCAAATCATCCAGAAAAAAGATTATAATAATGAAGAAAATTCTTTATTCTGGAAAAAATCGCACTGAAATGGAGTCCCATTCCTAAGCATTGTAACTCAAGTAGGCTTTTTTTGTGCACCAATCATGGAAAGAGTTGCCAGTTGTGCTGTCGGAATAAGCTGACTCTCATCCGCCACACCATACATTCTTCTTCACCCATCAAATCCTTACAGTTACACCATGTCTCTGGGGATGGCCTGCATACCTCACTGATCGGTCTACGTGATTCATCAGTCCCCATCAGTCATGCAAGGATCTTGGGGGCTTCATTAACGTGTGATTCGGATCTAAGGGTCCTTACACACGAGCGACTTTTAGTCGCCAAGGTCGACTGCAAAAATTCGTCATTATGGGCTGATAGTCGCGGACATGCAGTAGGTAATGCATTCCAATGGAAAACTTCGTTTGCTTTTCACACGAAGTTTGATCAATCTTTGCACAAACCGCGAGAAACGAAACATCCACGAAGGCAGACGATCGATTCGATGTCTCGTAAACGCAAGTGATGCATTATTTTTCGAGACGGAGATGGTAGTGAAAAAAGAACTAAAATTATGGGTCGGTGGAATGACGACGGAAAAATGGGATGTCGAGAACAACCCTCAGATTCTTTGCTTCGTTCACCACAAATATAATTACTCCATCGTTAGGATTGGGTTTCACAGACGTCATAAGCTAGATTTCTTCCAACTGAGCTAACAAAGCGTACTATGTAAATGCTAAGAAGGATTGAAGTGCATAATAGCACATTACTCCCAAAATGTTATGAACATCGTTTTCATTTCTATTCGGTAACAGAGGTGAAATCTTCATGAAGTCCACTCCTATTTTTTATTCTGAATAATGTAGCGTATAAAACTCTGACGGAGGTGACCTGCTTTGCCCAATACTGACCATCCTTAATGCCTTACACCTCCCTCATATCACAAATTTTATATCTGTCCGCCCACAAAAAACTGAAAAGCCTTGGAAGAATGACGTCAAGTGCGATGAAGTTGGGTTACACTCTGGGCCTACGTAATAATGTCACTCTTATAGCATTGCTACATATCGGAATGGCGTGTGACGTCACGTCTAGGTGGATTGTATTAATATACGAGGTCTCACCTCGGGGTCCGCACACATACCAGACAACCGACTTGCGGAGTTGAACCTGCCAGGTAGCTTTTTCTTGATTCGCTCATTCATCGCCTGTGGGTACGTCATCCTAAATGGAGTACCAAACTTCAACTTTGGCTTTTTAATTGGTGTAATTTCAGTCCCGAAACGAATTAATTGAGTAATTAATGATGAGTGACTAATTTATGGTCCTTAAGTGAGACGGAGTAGATCTCGTGGATGTGGCGTGAATCGTACGGATCTTACAAGGGAACCGTCACAGTATAAGGTCCAAACCACTTCTGAAGTGTTGTACCCGGGTGTTTACTTTAAAGGAAGAATGACCTACAAAAATGCTGTCGTTAATGAGACACAAAAATTGCGTTTCAAATGTAGCGTGAAATTTTCCGTTCTTCCATTCATTGAATACGAGCCAGATACTTCACACCTTACGCTCCAGTAGTAGTAGCAGTAGCAGTAGTGGTGGTGATAGTAGTACCTCGTCTGTGGCGGCTCAAAGACAAGCCCTTGCCAGGTCGTGATGGAATTTTTGCCTTAGTGGTGGATGAAGCAGATGTTGCAGATAGTTTTTCTCTAGGTACTCCCGCCTTCCTCTTATTCCACCAACACACTCTAGCTCCCTCTTTTCGTAAGTCATCTGCAATCGTTAAAAATAGGCTGGGATGAAATTTTGGGGATTGTACGGATTTCCAATACTGATACAGGATTCAAAGGTTTGGGACTATGGACCCTAAGGCTTATCAGTTACTCGTCTGAGAATGAGACGTGACAATGTCTCTGCTAATGCAAGATGACCCATCTGTCAGCATCGGATTCACGAATGCTTTTATGCTACTTGTCAGACTTGGGCAATGATCTTATATTTTATTATTAGTAGTAGTGTTATTATTATTATTATTATTATTATTAGTGGTAGTGGTAGTGGTAGTGGTAGTGGTTTGCCTGACAGAGTTAAGGTCATAAGGCCTTCTCTTCCACTGAACCAGGCTTGAATCGTATACATGAAATGCATAAACAGAATACAAAACAGCAAAAAAGTAGATACCTTAGAGATTGCATAGGTCTGAAATAATGTAGACAATTATATATAATCAAGATCAGTTATTAATATGAAGGGAATATATACAATTTATAAGACATATAAATTGCTTTAGATGTACTCGACGATTACATATGTTATACCAATAGTAGACGCAGAGGATAAATAATGAGAATAGAAACAATTTGGATGATAACAGAAATCAGTTGAAATAGAATATACAATTATAGACCATTCGGTATCGAGATACCATATTTAATCACCGAATCATCCTCTTTCACAATAGCCCTGCCAAGACTCTGGAATTCGCTACCTGCTAGCATCAGGGACTGTCGAAATAAAATTGAAACGTACTAGGCACTTGGTAAGTAATTGATTTCTTGCAAATAGTTTCCTTAATCTATCACAAAATATTTCAATATCCAGTAATTTCATCACTATACAATTTTCTTACTCTAGGTTTAATTTTTAATTCAATAAATATAAAATATTCTTTGTTTTTCTATGATAAATTATCTAGCTTTAATTAGTGAGGTAATCTTTTCGTACTTTAATTTTAATTGTAATTGTAAATTTAATACTAATTGTAATTTTATTCTTCATATTATAGTTGGAATCTCCTGGTAGAGGGGCAGAGAAGGCCTGACGGCCTTATCTCTACCAGGTTAAATAAATAAATACTAAATAGGCCTACTAAATTATGCCTGCGGTAAACTTCATTCACGTCCACGTTATCTGCCTAGAGATAATGAATGAATGAGAGGGAGATGGGAGGAGAGACATTAAAAGGTACGCGAAAACGCGCCCTTGCAAAGGAGTTAGTGGCTGAGAAAAACTGAATAAGTTATGTGAGCTCCAAGCCTGTTGGTCACTTGTCTCACTTGGGTTTCGCAGTTCCACTGAAGGAACTCTAGAACATTTTGAAGGGGAAAGCCGAAAATGAACGTAACCTAATAGCTACCACATAAAGGGAGAGAGCCACTCCGCGTAGTTAAATAACGGGAGGTGAAAGGCTTTGATTGGCTCTTTTATCAGTGACTTCAACATAACGTTAACCGTTTAGCGAATGGCAAGAGCACTAAAATCGTTCATTCGTGGGTGAGCCGGCGATGCACTCTTGCCAAACTACGCAGACTTTCAGCCTAGTTTTCCAGTAACCACGCACTTAATTTATTACAAAATGCATAACAGGTATCTGTTTTAATGTATTGTGTTGCCCTATTCATTCTGCATAATTATTGGACACACAGTGGGCTAAGAATCCGGCTCAATATAGTCAATAAGTGTGAAAACATGAAAATAATGTAGTTACATTTAGTCTTAAGTCCGCCGAGTTAGCTCTGTGGTAGCGTGTCTGTCTACAGACTAGCCGGTCTGGGTTCGATTCCCGGCGGGGTCAGAGATTTTCTTGTAAAATTTCTACTTCGCGACTAGGAGAGATGGTGGTGCACAACTTCTAATCACTAAATTGTGCACCAATATGCCTGGGTTAGATCTCAAATCGCTCCGCAGTGCATATGAAGGAAAGGCATATGTCACTGTTGATAGTGATTCGTTCGTCGGATGGGGACTTTAAGCCTGGCGGCCCCATTGGTGATATTCGACAGGAATAGGCTACGTGCCGGCCCGGGTTTCCCATTCTCTCTTCCTCACCTTCATCATCATCCTCACCCATTCTTTACACTACACTTACACGAGCACTTAACATACACTCACCCTAATACACGACATCACTCTTCACAGATACATATGCATAACGTAGCCCGCCGAAGTGGTGTGCAATTTAAAAATGGATCACAGTCCTGCCTTCTACCCGCAGTATGCGGAACCCGAATCACGCAAGTGAAGTGGGTAATCATTAGTCACACACACATATATATTTACTCTTAACTTTAGGACGGATATTTCGTAATTTTAAATAAATGTTTAATTTCAGGAAAAGTATGATTTATAACGTTATGAGATACGAATATAATACTGTGTAAAATTGATTGATTCACAACATAGATACAAATACTTGTTATGTAGTTAGCCCCAATGTTAGTTGCACAAAGTACGTGTTCATAATGAAAACATATTATTATGTGAAAGAACTTGAAGATGACGCTTAGTCGAAAACGTTAGTCCAATAAAACAAAACATCATATAAAGTTTAACTGCAAAGTCATTCTACAAATAGATAAGTTATAGACCGAACCTATTTGGAAATGTAGGCGTACTTGAAATTTCATAACTTATCGGACATTATAAATGTCAGTAAAGATACGAGGAGAGTTGCCTGCTTCCAAACTTCGATACTAAGTAAACCTTGGTGTAGTCAGCTGGTTTAGGTTGAGAATTGCTCCTTTCTGGGGATCAGCTCTGTAGTTCATTCAGATGGACGTAGTGCTAATGTTCACCCTCCGTCTTGAGGATAATAAAGCCACATTTAGGATTTCATCGCCGTTTAAAATATATTACCTTCGTCCTGGTTTAAGGGGTTAGGTACAGCTTACAGCAGTAAAACTTTTGGAAATATTCAACATTTTTTCTTCCACTACTGTATCTTGTACAATAATTAAAATTAGTATGTGTAAAACACTATCCTACTAAGTGAGAAAAATATTTTTACATTAAAAAAATACTTACCGTATATATTTTTTTAAATTAAAAATGGCGGCAATTAACTATGCAGTGTTGAAGCGTTTCCCTCATAACTCATAAACTTGTTAACTTTTCTCTCTCTTTTATTTTATTGCTGAAACTGATATTTACACTATGATGCTCTTTAAACTATATTCCTTAATAAATATTTTTTTTGTGTGTTAGAAGGAAATACTGATATTTGACCATTTTTAAATGAATTTATTTTTTATCAGACAATCTATCAAAGGTGAAGAAGTGATCTTGCATCATATTGTAGATATGACATGCATAAACACACACAATATAATTCATCACAGAATGTTGAATAGCTTTTGAGTTATGTGGGAAACACTTCATCACTGCACAGTGGGGGGGGGGGGGAAGAGAAAAAAAAGTGTTTTAAACATACCAATTTTCATTATTGTACAAGTTACAGTAACGGAGAAAAAAAAAAGTTAATTATTTCCGAAATTTTACTGCTGTAAGTTGTACCTAACCCCTTAAATCCGCGAACCTCCGAAGTGAAGTGTTGGATGAATTATTGTGGAGTGTATACAACTGAGTATCTACAGTGATGTGTTCTATTTAGTCATTTCGATATTAATTTTTAATTTTAAAGAAATTGTCGGTGTGTAATAATGTCTAATTATCTGTTTTCGATTTGGCATGTAATAGTCAAGCATTCAAGCGTGTTTTGTACGCCATTATTCATATTAATAAAACGATTGACTGTTGAATCTATTCAGTGGTGCGCATCATCTGATCACATGCAACTGAAATATGGTGGTTATTATTTTAATTGAATTATGGCATTGTAACAAGCGTATCAATCTGTCTTCAGTCCTCAAGAAGGAGGAACCTGGTTCTTTCCCTTCGCATCACAAGACTCGTTATTATCACCACCGTCCACACCTGTGGAGTAACGGTTAGTGCGTCTGGCCGCGAAACCAGGTGGCCCGGGTTCGATTTCCGGTTGGGGCAAGTTACCTGGTTGAGGTTTTTTCCGGGGTTTTCCTCAACCCAATATGAGCAAATGCTGAGTAACTTTCGGTGCTGGACCCCGGACTCATTTCACCGGCATTATCACCTTCATCTCATTCAGACGCTAAATAACCTGAGATGTTGATAAAGCGTCGTAAAATAACATACTAAAAAAACTATCACCACCACCGAGGCTTCGCATAATACAACTTCAGGCTGAAAAATCCGCGTCGGCGCCGGGTATCGAACCCAGAATCCCCAGTTGTACGTACTGGGCGCTCTACCATTGAGTTACGCCAATGGTCAATTCATGACATCGGATCGAACTCCTCTCCTTGTTTTTGTTCCCCCCTTTTTGGCCTACCACATGTTTCGACATGTCATCAATTTATCTGTAGTAATGTCACGAGAGGTCTGAGATTTATCTGGGAAATCTCAGACCTCGAGTGGCATTAGTAGGACTATTTCGTGAATAAAATAAAAATGTAAATAATATATCCCTAAAATTCGATCACAAAATGTTAATAATTGTTTATTAACGAATACTTAACCTATTCAGACATTGTGGAGTTGAAATACTCGTAGATGAATATCGATTACTGCAATAAAGAAATTCGATGTTATTATTCAGTAATGCCAATTGCGAAATACAACTTTAACAATGTTAATTACATGTACTGCACTTTTCTCTTATTATTATAACATAAATACATTTTCATTATCTGCTGAAATCATAATTTAATTTAACAGTAACAGTGGGGACAGCTATATACCAATGCTTATGTATTCACAGCGAGATATGTTGCTACACAGTGAAGCCATCTCTATATAGATAGGCCTAATTAAAACACGAATTTTATTACGCCATGCGGAAGGCAGTTTGATGAAAAGACCTTATTATTACTATGCAAGGTCATTGGGTTTGATATGCGATGATGTTACATAAATTTGAACATCTGACTTTCAATTAATTGTTTCATTAAAAAAAAAATACAAATTTTATGGCTACTTATAGGTAATGTTACCTGTGGGAGCAGGACCAATGTCAGCTGTGTCTTATTTCGACCGTTACAATCAGTGCTACACGAAAGCATTTTTTATAGCTCGACAAACGCATTCTCGCTGTAGTGTGTAACAGAACTAAAGCTGCATCTACACAGTTCAATATTCCAATCGCGTATGCGTGCAATCTGGGAAGAATATTGAAAGGATTGAAGATTTTGTGTCTACATGGTGCGCCGTTTTGAACGTCGTCTTCACTGCATAAATATGTTAATTAATATTAAATATCAATCTTGCATTCATTGCTTTAAAGTTGAAAGAAAAGTTTAACCGTGTAGCTGCATCTTAATGTATTCAAGATCATCAATTCACGGGGAAAGAGTTGGCGACAACGACTAAACAAAAGAACGGCCATGCGATAAATTGATAGCGATAAATCTAGCTGCAAAAATTATCGCAAAGTGTGACTGTGATTGGTTGGAATTCAAAATTTCATTACACTTCATTGGTCGAAAATGGAATGACGTCCTATAAACGAAATAGTCATTATAAGTAGCGTACTCATATGGGTGACTTGGGTGCCCGGGAACCAATAGTTACATAGACCTACTGTTAGACGATTGAATCTATATGATGACATTATTATTTTTTTATCCTACAGAATTCTCTGTTGTGGTTATTGTTTATTGATAATTGAGCATCGGTGTAGCTCAGTGGTAAAGCGCCCAGTATATACAACTCGGGAGTCCTGGTTCCGATCCCCTGCGCCGTAGCGAATTTTTCTCCGTTATTAATAAACAGGGAATTCTGCAGGATCAAACATTGATAACATCGTCATATTCAAGTTCACATAGTTAATCTAAGACAAAATATTACTGACCATATGTAGATAAGTGAGCTTACATCTCACATCAGTTCATTTCCTATATTCGGACAAAAGTGAACTCCCTGTGAGTGAAGTTTATGCTCCTGGGCATGAATCTTTTAAAATTAGCAGTTACTGTATCTGTCTGCTGTTTTATTGATCGGTGTATAAGCCTACAAGTATTATATTTTCTGAGAAATTAAAACATAATATTACACATTATTGCGTTATGACAGGTACTGAAGTTTATAGATTCTCTATAGTTGAAAGATTTGGATAGAGTTGCAAGTGGGTCGAGCGTTCGTCATCGCTGGGATATTTTTGTTGTTTGTGTTATGACACTTGTTCTCTTATTTTTAGACAACAGAGATGTTAATCGTGATGTCACGAATTGAAACTTAAGAAAGGAACGCAACAGACAGTTGACTGCTGCTTAAGTAATCAAGTAGTAACACGGTAATCGAGGATTTGACAGGTGTTTAGTGGAATCACCTACGAGTTTCTGGACTTGATCCAATTTCTGAAGGCGTGAAGAAGACGTTTCGAGAACTAGCCCATCTTTTCATACAAAGAGAAGGATAAGTAACGATTTTACTGCCTTTATTCACTGCCCGGCGCCAGAGACTCCAAACCACGAGTGTAAGCGGAAAGTGAAACATTCTTTAGGTAGGGTACGAGTCAAACGTTTTGAAACAATATTTTTTGACAGACTTTTAAGAGGCTTTTGCATGTTGTCGCGTAAATAAAGTTGTTTATGTCCTCGGTTTTCCGCCAATTCACACAAATTAATGCATAAATTAGTTGGAGTGGGGCTCCTGCCGGGAAGTACGTCTTCTGTCACTGTTACAATTTCATCAAGAATAATTTACTTCAACGATGAATAATCCTCTCACTGAAACAACAACAAGATCTGGGGCAATTTATTATTGATGCAATGTTTTCATGGCATTTGAAACGCTGCACTGTAGAGTTGTCATACCTGTCTTATTTTAGCTATCATAAACCAAATGTTTCATTTTTAAAATTGAGACGTTCCCTTGAATAACCAACTTTAGGGTGGCATATAGCTTTAAGCACTTTCAAGTACTGAAAAATTGGTGAAATTCAGTATTTTTTTTCCTCAGCAATGAATAAATCTATAACCTTGAACTTGTATATACACTGCTTTTGCAATTGTATAGTATTTTCAGATTTAGTGAAACTATTAAGTACCGTTACGAGTTATTAGAAATACAGAATGGCGCCGTATTTATTCAAACAATTTCCCTGATAGCGCAAACAGGTTTTAAGATATTGCAGTGAAAATTTGCGTGGTATTTTATTTTTTATGCTCGACCATGCCGAAATGTAGTAATTATACATCTGGTAGTAGCCCTTTAATGCACCTCATTAAAGTACACCTATTCATTATAATTCAGTTGTTCAGCCAATGAGAAATCTCCATTGTACTGATTGTACCATTATAAAACCGCAAGTATCGATTATTCTCGGATATGCAATCGAAAGACAATTAGCGAAAAGTCACGGAGGCTGGAAATCCAATACTGTCGCAGAAGGTTATGTTCTCTTACTATAATAATTAGCGTTAATTGTAAATAATGTTCAAATAAATTCAATTTGTCATCTCATTTTTCAATGTCTAATTTAATTTCAATGTTATATCAATATTAATATTTAGTTTACTCTCTGGATTATATCAAGATCAATGTGGACATCTGTTCCTCGGAAAAAATCAATACTTTCGCGTCTGCGCACATCTCACAATTTACGAGCTATGCACAAGGTCACTTCCGCTCTTCAGTCACATAAGAATAAAATGAATACTTCTGAATAATTTCAAGTTAGAAATATGGTCGAGCATAAAAAGTCGTATGAAACTTGCCTATAATGGTAATGAAGACGCTCGTATAAAAATTATGCTCGTTTCATAAACATACTCGCGACTTAATTACTACCATTATAGGCTCGTTGCATAATGTACTAATACTTATGAACAAAAAATTCTACATAGAACTGTTGGTTTAACACATAATTTATTTTTAAAAATATTTTTGACCTAATAACATTTTGAAAAATTTGACTTTGAAATAGAAATAAAAATAAAAATGTGTCTAGTGAAGAAATTTCAAAGATTCTAGGTCATGTTGTTCATATGATATTCGGAAATAAATAGAAAAGAGAATCACTCAGAAATATTGATATTTCTGGAAATTATGAGGGAAACTGCATTTCAGTGCACAAAATGCAGCTGCCATTTTGAATTGATAATTACCCATAACGGTAAAATTTGTACTAAATCTGAAAATAGTATAGAATTGCATATGAAATTTCAAGGTTACAGATTAAAACTGGTTCACAATAAACCGGGAACGAAAACGACAACGAGAACGAGAATGGAAATATTGTTAAAATAAATATATTTAAATGTGAGCATTCACAATTAACTATTGCGAATGCTCACATTTAAATACATTTTGTAACGTTATTTTCGTTCTCGTTGTCGTTTCCGTTCCCTGTTTATTGTGAACGAGCCTTTATTAATTGCTGAGAAGAAAAGCTGAATTTCACGAATTGTTTAATACTTTTGTAGTCTGACGAAAGTATGAGTAGGTCTACTGGCTTGCTGGTTTTCGTCGCCGGACCCGGAATGGATTGGAACACGCACATATTGGTCCTATATGCGGGGTTTGGTCCATTCCGACATGTGGAATAGGCTCCATTTATGAATCCAACCCTGACAGGTGAGGCATAATACCTCATCCCTTGATAGAGCCAGATCCAGTTTCGCGGACGAATAGCCTGATGAGCTCCAAGGGCCCGGAGACCTAAGCTCTTACTATATCAGCATTGGAAACCCGTACTGTTCCCAGAATTCACTCCAGCCTAGTTTTACATTGCAGACGGTAGATGAAATGAGGGGAAGATGAAGAGTGTTGGCGGAATGATAGAGGAGAATGTGGGTACTCCGAGAAAAACGATATGCAATGTCGGACCTGGTCGGGGATCGAACCAGGACCGTCTAGATGTGAGGCCAGCGCGCTAGCACTGTAGCCATAGACGTGGCTAGAATGTTCGTGTACATCATCACTCATCGCTTGCTCAAAATGCCCACTTTGCATAGTAAGATATTCCGTGGCCCAAGGCATTTTGGCGTTCGGTTTAGTCTTTCGGCGATAATAGGACGATTGTGATTACCTCTCAAAACGAAGTGCATGTTGCATACTTTGTCGAACTGTGCTACTGTGATAAAGCTAACGTGTTTCACTTTCCATTGAACATACATACCGCAGTCTAAAACGCTTTAAATACTACCAGCTGTGTGAACTTTGACCTATCCGCTAGCCCTTGGCACGTATTTTTCATTTGTTCATGTTTGTACTGCTCTCTTTGCCTCTAGCAGTGCCTGTTGTTACATTGTAATGCGCGGGCCACCACATGCTTGCATGTTCCTATAAATTCTGATTAATCGTAATAGCACAGAAAGATTAGGTAATTCCGTCTGGAGTATTTAAAATTGAAACACGCATTGGCTGCGTCTTTGGCTAGCATACCGGGTTTCCCTTCAGGTACCCGGGTTTGATTCCCGGTATGACGACGATAAAATTCTTGATGATCAAGCAAACGGAGATGGTTCTTTCAAGGCATTCCCGTTTCCATTTTTTCGTTCCAATGACACGTTCCACTTCTCCATTTTAGCCTATCCATAATATGCAGTATAGTTAAAAGTACTCTCAGGCAGGCGCGTTTGCCTGCTGATCTGGGATTGTGCTCGGACGTGGGTTCGATTCCCACTTGGGCTTTTTTCCGTGATCTTTCTCAATTATTAGGTGAATGTCAGGTAATCTATGAATCCTCGACCTCATCTCCCCAAGTAAAATTTGTTCCAAAAGTCAGGATCGCTCGTGCCGGGTCTGGCTTCTGCATTTCGTATGTTTTCGCGGGCTTTGAGGTTGCGCTTGAAACGTTGTAGCTGAGGCACAATTCGTCTGGCCTCGTGGCCTGGTCAGCTTTCACTCCTCCCATCCATGGACCGACCTCAAGGGTGGAATGGGGGGGTATAGAACATAGCAGTAGTGACAGCTATTCATAAAGTAACTTCCGTTTTCATATAGCGTACGTATGCGTAACAATAGAGACAGTGGCGCCGCTCTTGCGGTGGAGTGTACCTTGAAGCAGTACGCGTCGAGCAGCGGTAGAGTCAAGGTCGTGTCTTCGTTCCTCTCTGAGCCACTAATCCGATGACTTCTATATCTCTGAGTTTATATGATGTTTTGTAATAAGGGATAGTTGGTTCATAAATTACCCTTTTCTCTAGATTAACCTCCTCGGGTTGATTCTGATGCGTCTCGAATCTGATGGTCGGATCCAGAATGTAACCTTTTGTTTCTCCAGGTTTAAATGTTATAATATCAATATGCCGGTATCGCTATTCCATGGACTTCTTCATAGGTAGTGTAGTGTAAGTGTTTTATAAATTCTAACTTTCTGATTTTTTGGCAGCAGACTAGATGACAGAAGCTTCTCAAACGGATAATAACACGCATTTCCCATATTTAATAATAATAATAATAATAATAATAATAATAATAATAATAATAATAATAAATTCTTGTCTTACTGTTGGGGAATATCTCGGAAAAAAATCCAACATGTAATCAGCTCAAGTGGGATTCGAGCCCACTACCGGCATCTGATTTCCAGTCTGCTGTATATGCCATTGGCCGTAAGGTGGTGATATTAGCGGAGAAGTTTTTTATTCGCAAGAGGGGAGTAGTGACAATGACCTACTGTTTTGTGACGAAGATGTTTCGCATAGTCCAGTTTCGTCTGGTAAACTTTAATTAGTTATAAATTACGATGCGCTACAAATGATATTTTTTCCTACTATTGCGATCCATATTAAGAGAATAGGTTTTGTGGATTACGATCTGACAATGACCTTTTAATTAACATGCCCGGAAACTCGTCTCCGCATACTTTTGCACTTCGTTGTTTCGTAACAACATAAAGATGCCTTGTCATCGTATAATTTTCATATCATGCTTCAGTAGGGACGAGACGCCATCACATGAGAGCCTAAAGCAATTGCTCTTCTGAAGTGCATATTATAATGATAAATATCGGGCTTGGCCCTGAATCTGTGTAGATACACGTTGATTGTCAGAGCGATTGCTTAGAGTTTCAGCTTTTGCATTCTTAGTCAAAGACGGGAGATAGAACCCTTGTTTCATCATGTGAGATTTGCTTTTTTTTTTTTTTTTTTTTTTTTTTTTTTTTTTTTTTTTTTTTTTTAAGGTTACTATTACACTATCAAAGCTCTTTGACAAAGAATATGATAAAATATTTTATCGAAGATCTTTGATAAAAGATAGGATTTGGAATGTATTACACTACATAAAATCTTTTATAAAATATTTTATCAAAGATAACCTAAAATTAGGAACAAAAGCTCACCTAACACTTGTTCTACAACAGTTAACACGTGTTCCGAGGACTTGTTGATACCAATACTTACGCATTATGTTTATGATTTGTTGATACTAATAGTTAGGCGTTAAGTTTATGATTTGTTGGTAGTAATAGTTAGGCGTTAAGTTTATGATTTGTTGATACTAGTAGTTAGGCGTTAAGTTTATGATTTGTTGATACTAGTAATTAGGCGTTAAGTTTATGATTTGTTGATACTAATAGTTAGGCGTTAAGTTTATGATTTGTTGATACTAGTAGTTAGGCGTTAAGTTTATGATTTGTTGATACTAATAGTTAGGCGTTAAGTTTATGATTTGTTGATACTAGTAGTTAGGCGTTAAGTTTATGATTTGTTGATACTAATAGTTAGGCGTTAAGTTTATGATTTGTTGATACTAGTAGTTAGGCGTTAAGTTTATGATTTGTTGATACTAATAGTTAGGCGTTAAGTTTATGATTTGTTGATACTAATAGTTAGGCGTTAAGTTTATGATTTGTTGATACTAATAGTTAGGCGTTAAGTTTATGATTTGTTGATACTAGTAGTTAGGCGTTAAGTTTATGATTTGTTGATACTAATAGTTAGGTGTTAAGTTTATGATTTGTTGATACTAATAGTTAGGCGTTAAGTTATGATTTGTTGATACTAATAGTTAGGCGTTAAGTTCATGATTTGTTGATACTAATAGTTAGGTGTTAAGTTTATGATTTGTTGATACTAATAGTTAGGCGTTAAGTTTATGATTTGTTGATACTAATAGTTAGGCGTTAAGTTTATGATTTGTTGATACTAATAGTTAGGTGTTAAGTTTATGACTTGTTGATACTAATAGTTAGGCGTTAAGTTTATGATTTGTTGATACTAATAGTTAGGCGTTAAGTTTATGATTTGTTGATATTATAGTTAGGCGTTAAGTTCGTGATTTTTTGATATTAATAGTTAGGCGTTAAGTTTATGATTTGTTGATACTAATAGTTAGGCGTTAAGTTTATGATTTGTTTATACTAATAGTTAGGCGTTAAGTTTATGATTTGTTGATACTAATAGTTAGGTGTTAAGTTTATGACTTGTTGATACTAATAGTTAGGCGTTAAGCTTATGATTTGTCGATACTAATAGTTAGGCGTTAAGTTTATGATTTGTTGATACTATAGTTAGGCGTTAAGTTTGTGATTTTTTTATATTAATAGTTAGGCGTTAAGTTTATGACTTGTTGATACTAATAGTTAGGCATTAAGTTTATGATTTATTGATACTAATAGTTAGGCGTTAAGTTTATGATTTGTTGATACTAATAGTTAGGCGTTAAGTTTGTGATTTGTTGATATTAATATTTACGCGTTAAGTTTATAACACCATGAATGAAGAACAGTGTTATGATTGTTGAGCTACAATTAGTTCAATTACTACATAAGCATTTTACTGAAAAAGAAACGCCTGTGGGTTAAACCGTGGATTGCAAAACGTGGTAAGAGAGGTATCCATCAGAACTTATTGAAAGAGCTACAATGCGAGGACTTGAAAAGTCATACAAATTATTATAAAATATTATTATTATTATTATTATTATTATTATTATTATTATTATTATTATTATTATTATTATTATTATTATTATTATTATTATTTACAACACTTAATTTCCTTCACATTCCGATATCAGAATTTTTGTGGTAGCAACAGTCCAGTTATATTTGAGCTCCGCTATATTTGTTTCAAGATATAGAAATCTTTTATCAAAGATAACAAGATGCATTTACTTTATAAAAGATTTTTTATCAAATAAACTTTTATAAAAGAAAACCCATTACACGGTCATATTTTATAATGTATATTTTATAAAAGATCTTTGTCAAAGAACTTTGATAGCGTAATACCAGCCTAAAAAAATATACCAAGTTTGAGGAATACAAGGTGCAATCAATATATTTCCGAAGTGAACTTGTACTTGTTGCACCGTTAAACATAGGCCTATATGCTCATGTCACTGAAGATCATTGCTTCCATGCCTGTTGAGTCGGTCTATCAAACAGCGTCAGATTGTCTTTAAGAACTGTGTTTCAAACATGCCAAGCATCTTTAGCTGTTCATCCTTAAAATCTCTCCACGTACGTCTTATGTCTAGTCTTCTTCTTTGCATTTCAAGTGATGCACTTAGATTGCAGGCGTTTCACTGGTTCCATAACTTTTCCGTTTCCTTTATCTTACTTCTCATTCTGATTGCTCCCCTTAGATTTTGCAATATCTGACAATACCGCTCAGAATTAACGGTCTCCCTTCGCGGTAGAAACTCGCACATGAGGACACCACGTCGATCCCAGAAGACAGTGCACATGATTTTTTGACACAGTTTGTCTGCTTGTATTTGGTCCTCACAGGTGAACCACTATGCCGCCAATGCATGGATTGTTTGTTTCTGGTGTGGCATGCGACACCCATGTTTCATCCCCAGTGACAACATTGTCGAGAAACTCGTCACCTTTCTCTGCGTACCGCTGGAGGAATGTCAATGCTGCGGCCAGACTTTTCGTTTTGTGATCATCTGTCAGCTGCTTTGGCACCCATATTGCACACATTATCCGAAAACCAAGCCACCGGGAGACGACTTCGTGCAGCATGAGCGAGACATCTGGGGGAATTGACCAGGGAGTTCCGAAACTGTGAAACGCCGGTTCTGCAAAACTGCTTGCCGCACACTTTCCACCAGTTCTGGCGTCACCAGGGACGGTCGGCCACTACGGTCTTCATCATGCACATTGGTTCGAACTTCAGTGAATTGCCTGCACCATCGTCAGACCATACTGTCGCTCATAATGTCGGGTCCATACACATTGCACAATTGGCAGTGGATCTCTGCTGAAGATTGGTTCTGAGCGTGCAGAAATCGGATAACTACAAGAAACTCGTAGTTGGCTGGAGACAATATCAGTGCAGCCATTTTCTCCTAGCGCTGTGCAATAACTACTGTCATCACAAGACTGAAACTGCACTGCATTATTTCCACATACACCCTCTCTACTGCTACGCATGCGCATTCCTGTCCAACTAGTCATGTCAACTCTGGGCGTGACTGGAACTTACTTCCTGGACGAATCTCGCAATAGCATTTCTCACACGATAAACAATTTTAAAATAGCACACATGAATTTATGACGCTAGTAAAATACCCATTCTTTTTATGGTTGGTCACTGAAATATTTCAGTTGAGATTATACTGTATACCGCAGTTATTATATGGTCACATACTCATTTTAAACTTGTCAGTCCCCCCCCCCTACGCCCCTATTACCGTCAGTTGTGTTACTGTATATTGAATCTTGCTGACATTCCATAAAAATTGTGGCTTGTAGTTGGTAGTGTTAAAAAGCGGACTTTATTGAAATGTTTGAATTTATTTACAAGGTGTACATAACATGTTTTAAAGGTGTGTTACTTAAGATTGTGTAGGGCTACCTATAAAATATGTACATATATGAATGGGTGCATAGGTGGTCGGATGGATGAACCACCTACAAATGAACGTACTGTATAGGCTACTTGATCCTTCGCGCGAGCCTGACGGCCATTCGTGATATAATTGTGCACACTTTAAAATCTTAATAGTACATTATGCAACGAGCCTATAATGGTAGTAATTAAGAAGCGAGTATGTTTGTTTATGAAACGAGCGCAAGCGAGTTTCATAATTTTCATACGGGCGTCTTAATTACCATTATAGGCAAGTTTCATACGACTTTTTATGCTCGACCATATTTCTAGCTTGAAATTATTCATAAGTATTCATATTATTATCTAAGTGAGGAGCGGAACTGGCCTTGTGCAATAGCCTACCTCGTAAATTGTGAGATGTGCGCAGACGCGAAAGTATTGATTTTTTCCGAGAAACAGATGTCGACGACCTTGATATAATCTAGAGAGTAAAAGAAACATTATAATCATGATATAACCTTGAAATTGAATTATACATTGAAAAACGAGATGACAAATTGAATTTATTTGAATATTATTTACAATTAACGCTAATTATTATAGTGACAGAACATAACCTTCTGCGACAGTATTGGATTTCCAGCCTCCGTGACGTTTCGCTAATTGTCTTTCGATTGCATATCCGAAAATAATCGATACTTGCGGTTTTATAATGTTACAATGGTGATTTCTCATTCGCTGAACAACTGAAGTATAATGAATAGGTGTACTTTAATGAGGTGCATTAAAGGGCTACTACCAGGTGTATAATTACTACATTTCGGCATGATCGAGCATTTAATAATAATAATAATAATAATAATAATAATAATAATAATAATAATAATAATAATAATAATAATAATAATAAAATCCGACTTCATACCACAGTTGTCGACCTGGTTGGCGAGTTGGTATAGCGCTGGCTTCTATGGTCAAGTTGCGGGTTCGATCCCAGGCCAGGTCGATGGCATTTAAGTGTGCTTAAATGCGACAGGCTCATGCCAGTAGATTTACTGGCATAAAAGAACACCTGCGGGACAAAATTCCGGTACATCCGGCGACGCTGATATAACCTCTGCAGTTTCGAGCGTCGTTAAATAAAACATAACATTTTAACATACCAGAGTTTCAATAAATGACACCAATAATATTTATAAATGTGAGATTAAAGAACATAGTGAAAGAAATAAAAAGGCAGTCAGACAAAAGAACATATAGCTATACGCACTTGAAAAATTCTAAAAAAGAAAAATACAATTTTATAACAAAATTTCAATAATGTAATCGAAATAATAAATATAAATGTAAGATACATCACACACACAGTGAAATAAATAAAAAATACAGTGAGACAAAAGAACATTAATCCCTAGTATTTCTTATTTGCATCAAGTGACAGTATCACCCTTTGCAACACTACTGTATATAATAAAAAAAGTCTGTCCCTTATTTCCTCTGTCCCTCCATCTCGGTCAGTTCCACCCTCAGCTGTGAAAGTTTTGCCATAAATTTTCCCACATTCTCAAAAATTTGGCGTTATTTAATATGTCTTATGTTGCCAGGTGTTGCTGAAGGACTCTGACAGCTATTCTTTCCTCAGAGTTTCTATAAAATAAATGAACATTGTTAGGGGAAAAGCTATTATGGAATAAGATTATTTTTTAATTGAAAGATAAAAAGAAGTGAAACTTTTCGCCAGATTGCTGTAGTTTAACGTGAATTATTGTGTATATTATATGTGAGACTGATACAGTAGAATCAAGATTTCAGACTGGAGGTGTAAAAAGTGACCTATGTCTTATTGAAGGAACAGTTTTTTTTTTGTATTTTTTTTTTAACTCTTGTCTCTCTAGATTTGAACATGGCGTAATAATTCTGTATCTATTTTAACACGCATTTTCTTTTTGTTACAGGTGAGTGTTCCGAGTGAAACAGCTGATGGTGACTTGGGACTAGTGCAAGAAGTAGCCTTATGTTTTGGTAATGTTAAAAACTGTACTCTTGAGTTTTGGAAACATGACAAGAATAGGAATACCAAAATAAACATTATATTATATTACGAGAATAGTAAAGTAAAGATGTTGTTACAGTGTTGATAAAATTGAAAGTCCTTCACTGTATAATATTATTTCTCAGAATTTGCTTGAAGATTGCTGACGTTGTGTGTATGTGTGTATTTTATAATCTAATATAATTTTTATGGCTCTGTATGTTGTCATAAATATCCTGGAAGCGTTTCTTCTTTCTTCTTGTTCTCTTGTCATTATTGCTGTTGCCGCAGGCGGCGTAGCTCAGATGGTAACGTGTTTTTTCTGCGGATATAGAGCTGCTTTTGGACATGGTTTCGTTTTCCGTTTCGGCTGATAATACGATTTAGTTTTTTTCGAGTTTTTTCCGAAATTATAACAAAAATGGCGAATATTCGGCTTCATCCCACCAAATACCATCTCACTATCAATTTCATAGACGCTAAGCAACCTAGTTGATACATCGTCGTTAAATAACGGACTAAAAAGTTATTTCTGTTAGTGTAAAGTCTCTGAGGAATATTTCAGAATACTTGAGTATAATTAATTATATGTTTTTATTTATTTTTTTTATTTTTTAAATCCACCACCAACTGAAGCAGGCTTCCAATTACAGGAGGCTTACACAAACAAAAGAAAGAAAATACATAATAGTAATAGATGCTAGAATATTATAATATTACAGTTAATATAGTGCCAAATGTCAATATAATGATGCAAAATTATTTAAAAACTTGAGTAAAAACATTATAATACACTTCTTCATAATTTAAATATCTAAGGAAATACAATGCTTTTTAATATTGTATGAAATTTTTCAATTGTTAAACTGAAATCCAATTGAGAATCACAGTTTAAAGACAGAGAGTTGTAAGTATTACACATAACAAACAATGGAGAGTTCTTGAAGAAAACAGTTCTAGGAATAGGAATAATAAAAGGTTGCCTATGACGTAATACTGTTCTGTTTACATTGAACTGAAGGAATTTAAGAAAATCACAGTTATTCAATATACCATTAACAGTCTTATAGAGCAAAATTTTGCTATTTATTAATCGTCGAGATTTTAAAGTTTTATAATTAAATTCAAAAAGTAACTGATTATATGAAATTTGCTTGTCATAAGACGATACGTGATGTTTTTTTAAAATATAAATAACGTAAAAATCTTTTCTGTATCCTTTCTATTTGCATCTGATGGGACTGGAACTGAGGTGACCATATTACAGACGCATACTCTAGCTTACTTCTAACCATAGTTTTATAGAGAGTATCAATAGTATTTATATTTTTTAATTCTTTTGTATTTCTGATTATAAATCCTAATTTTCTATATGCATCAATTACCACGTGATTTAAGTGCATTTTAAAACATAAGTTGTGTGTGAAATAAGTACCCAAATCCTTAAATGATTCTACCCTAGGTAACTTCACACCATTAATTTCATACGAATTTTGAGGAACTGTCTTATTTTTAGAATATGTCATAAAGCAACATTTATTAAGATTTAACAGAAGAAAATTATCGATACTCCATCTAAATAATCTGTCCAAATCATGCTTTAGATCAAAAACGTCTTGTTGTTTGTCAATGACTTTATACAATTTAACATCATCAGCATATAGTAAACATTTAGTGTGCAAAATCTGTTTAGGTAAGTCATTGATATAAAGTAAAAAGAACAAGGGACGTATTTATGACGTCGCTAGAAAGTATTTCATTTGTAAAGTGTTGTCTTTCTCACGAAAGGATATCCCGTTCATACCATGCAATTTTACGGTCTTTGTGCGTCACTTTTTATATTTTCCGATAAAATGTAATGGAGGGCATGAATTCACATCTCAATGTAGGAGCCATTGTTAATGATGCAAAATTGCTGTATTATTGAACCTTAAAAGTCAAGGATGGCAGTCGTCCATGAGCGCTGGTATCACGAAGGAAGTGGTCACGTGAGGCGAGTGCCCCAGAAATCAATGAGTTATCGACCTCGGCCGTCGCAAACAATTTACTTCATCTTCTTTGGCTGACACGTAAAATGTTAACGGTGTTTGGGAAGTGTGCTCCTATTATTATCCATAAGGATTTTTAATGGGTTATTTAACCATGCTGTAACGACTTACGTAATGTCAATAAAATTGGTGCTAGCGAGATGATATTTTTGCAGGGTAAGTTAGAAGATTTAACATGAAATTATCTGACATTCGCCTTATAGTATAGGCGCAAAAAATAAATTGAATTATTGTAAGAAAAAAAAAACGTTAACTAGCACACGATTATGACTTCATAATGCTTGAAAACTGTTTTCAAGAATTGAAGTATTTAATTTTTAGTTTAAATTTATAATCATTAGAGTCACGAAGGTTGTAGGCTATATATTTCATCATTAGGGCTCGGAAGTTGTTGAAATATTATATTTTTTTTAGAGACATCACGACAATGCAATAACATACGCATTATAAACTCGTTTCACTTCAACAAGAACCAATAGGCTATAGCCTGCTTTTATTTATTTTTTCGGTCTTTTATTGTCTATTGGTAATTTTTAGTTCCATTTTTACCCTTTTCTGCTTACGAACGGACTTTCTTTTTTACGGTTTAGTTGTCTATATTCGAGAACCTACTGCAGAGTGCGTCTGATAAGAATTTTCCTTATGGTTGCATCGGCCTTGACTCCTGATCACGTGTGTTATGTGCTTCCCCTTATTCAACGTAACAAAACAAATTCTGTAGCTGCATATGTGAGTGGAAGAGAAGGCCTCACGGCCTTAACTCTGCCAGCAAAAATAAAGGATTATTGTTATTATTATTATTATTATTATTATTATTATTATTATTATTATTATTATTATTGTATCCCACCCTCAGGTTGTGGATAGAGGAGACAGCCTCTAGATATGGAGGGTAGCTGCGAATATATTGAATAAGCAGTCGTGGACAGCCGATAAGGGGTGATCCTCCAGCTTGAGGGTTGGGCGAAGGGCTAACAACCCATCACCGTAAAAATAGCTTGTTACGAATCCCTAGAATAAGTCTCGGAAATATTTGGTGAAGTTACAGGAGAATGGAGAAAGTTACAAAACACAGAACTGCACGCATTGTATTCTTCACCTGACATTATTAGGAACATTAAATCCAGACGTTTGAGATGGACAGGGCATGTAGCACGTATGGGCGAATCCAGAAATACATGTAGAGTGTTAGTTGGGAGGCCGGAGGGGAAAAAACCTTTAGTGAGGCCGAGACGTAGATGGGAAGATAATACTAAAATTGATTTGAGGAAGGTGGGATATGATGGTACAAAATGGATTAATCTTGCTCAGGATAGGGACCAATGGCGGGCTTATGTGAGGGCGGCAATGAACCTCCGGGTTCCTTAAAAGCCAGCGAGTAAGTATTATTATTATCATTATTATTATTATTATTATTATTATTATTATTATTATTATTATTATTATTGTACCCGACAACTAAAGACGTAAAAATGCCAAAAGTAAAACAAAGCAGATGATTTTTTTTTTTTTTTTTAAGATTACCTACTGAGTTTAGTGACAATGTATTTACCACAGATGGGAGTATACTATTTTGTTTGTATTTTACTATTAAAATCATGGTCATTTTGTTCAATTTTAATTTCATTTTCAGAAATTTAAAGTCATTATATAGGTTATTTTTCTGTGATTTTTAGGTCATCAACTTCCGAACCCTATTCATCAATGCACTTTTTACTTATTCTGTAACATTTCTTCTTTTTAAATTGCACCACTACTACGAGAGGCTACCTATATGGCACCAAATGATTATATTAATGGAGCAATTTTGAAACACCGGTAAAGTAAATAGGTGTACCTGCGAAAACCTAATACTAAAACACGTTTTTCAACTTAGGCATACCCGGTTTCAAACTCTTGTTATGTTGTAGCCGTTCAGCTATCTGTACATCTTTCCTACAGGTGTTATTTCTGTAAAGTTACCACGTAACAAAACTTCATAAAAAAAGGAAGATCGAAAATTCGTGAAACAACCGCACATAAAACCAGATTATAACAAGGTACAGGAACATTTCGCCAGGAATCGAACGTGGATCATCTATGGCTATGGCCACGAGCGTTACTCTGAGTCACAGAAGAGGACAATGCCCGAAGTCCAGTCCTGATAATAAATTTCATGAAAATAAATACTTACATACCAACGATCAAATAAACACTCAAGAGTACAGCTCGCTGCGGAACACGCCTGAATATGCAAATAGTGCTGAGACCACAACTACCTTGCATGGAATATAAAGCCATTACTGTCTCGCGAAATGCAAACTTTCCTATGACACGCCGTGCTGATAAACATATGGAACTTGGCAATTAAAACCGAAAACAAGGCGTTAGACCGGTTCTGCGCGGACCGCGTGTGTATCATCTTGCAGAAATCTGCGCAGTACACCGGACACTCCCATAAACTTCTTCTTCTTACAGAAGACAAGAGCAATATCTTCAAATTATGTTCTTTATGTGCTTCCTTAATTTACTGCACATATTTAAGTACGCACTCGCGATTCTAAATCATTTCCGTGGTTCTTATTACGTTCTTCAACGCAGATTCACATAATACAACATCAGAAATTTGCAATAAGAAAAGTTAATACAAAATATTATTTATTTACTGATATGCAGAATTACAGTATCAGTTACCAATGTTTTATGTTTCTTCTACACTTGCCCCTATACTGTACTCCAACCACGAGAAAGTCTCCAGGGAATGAGAGGGAGCGGGGTGATGCTGTGATTTAATGTTGATGTCATAAGATGTCATAAGGTCACACACGTGGGTACTCGTATCTCTATTGGCTAGCTCTCACAGCACAAACAATAACACTGATATGCACATTTTTATACAACCCTAATTACGGTTAATCTCCTGGTCTTTTAATCCCTCCATACAGGAAATAACATATGCAGGAGAGCGCATGATTTTTAAACTGACGTTATACCGGTAATTCTAATATTATCTATCTACTTCGCTCCAATAGATGACGCAATAGTAAGCACATTCCTTTCACGGTTTATCTCCTGGTTGGAGAACAGTACATCCAGTCTAATTCTACCTGTCCTCTTTTGCTTATCCCCATTCTGACTTATTGCTTCAACAGTTTCGAAGCCTACATCTATTTTTTTCTCTCAGGTGGAAACTATTCCCGCGTCTTTCTGTGTGATCTCTTCTCTTGCATTCTTCTCAAAAGTCCATACTAAATCTATTGCTTATATCTCAAATCACAACTCCGAGAAATCGCCATCTTCGACCGATATGTGACTCATAGTGATAACAACTGGTGCACGTAGATATATGTGACATCTCCAGAGTTCAAAGAACTGGAAGTCAAAAGATTAACTTGAAGGACACCATACTGTGCTCCAACCACGAGAAAGTCTCTGCGGGATGAAACGAAGCGGGGTAATGCTGTGAATGAATTTTGATGTCATAAGGTGTCATAAGGTCACACACGTGGGTACTCGTATCTCTATTGGCTCGCTCTCACAGCACAAACAATAACATTGTTACACACATATTTATACTACCCTAGTTACAAAATTGGATCACTGTTCATCTCCTGGTCTTTTAGTCCCTCCATATAGGAAATAACATGCGGGAGAGTGCATGGTTTTTAAACTGACGTTATAACGATAATATTATCTATCTACTTCGCTCCAATAGATGACGCAATAGTAAGCACGTTCCTTTCATGGTTGATCTCCTGGTTGGAGAACAGTAACTGAGATCTAATTAATTTTCGTCCTACTCTAAAGGTTAACGTCGGTAACTCTTTGGTACTGAAGCCACAACGAACTCGCTGTATTCTGTAACGAATGATCACCTAATCAAAGCTCAGAGCATGCTTGTTAATACTCGCCGCGTCTGTCAGTATTGTTGATATAAGACATGACACCGGCATATTAATTCGCAGGAGAGCGATAAACATAAACATTTTGTCGGCTAGTGATGAGAAATATTCACACTCGCCAAGACTCATCAGAACACAGAAATCACACTGTGTTAAAATTGCTATTGTCTGTCACAGCGATTTTTTCGGAGCTGTCACAGTCCAGAGCTGTGACCGCAAAACACTGTCACACAACACCTCTATTCCGTAGTGCACGTAGGATAACGCTATGACGTCAGTTATCTAGAGCCACGATGCGTCATTCGTAAAGGGGGATACTTGAATGACTGGGGCAAATCAAGTACCGTCCACTTGTAAATACAGAAAAATTTATGTGGAGATGTAGTATTTAATAATTTTCACGCGAATAATAATAATGAAATTGTGGTCTTGCAAAGAATAAATTTACTTCTTAGTTCTTTTTTTGTTATAATCACAGAGTGCAGTAACATGAGCTGCTGCCAAGAAGTCAAAAGGAGGATAACAATGGCCAATAAAGCTACTCTGTTAATGAAATTCCAGTAAGTTTTTCTTCCACGAATTCACTACAAGTCGTTACACGTATGCCTCTATTCTTACTGAGCAATTCTATCTTTTATTAAAAATTAGTATCTTCAGATATGTTATTGCTTTGAGGTCCAACGTTAAAAAAGTACTGATTTATTTTATTTGTGTAATGTGCTCTTTCAGAAGGCCGCCTGATGAATATGACCAAGACACAAGTAATGTCAAACGGGCGTAGTCACTCATAATAATTGATGGTGCAGAACTACAATACGTATCTGAATACGTATATCTATGACAACTAATCTCCTTTCACCAGAAGACAGAAAAGGAAATAAAACGAAGGGGTTCTCTTGCGTGGAAGGCATTCTGGACTCTCAAGTTCATCATACTGGAGAGAACACTCAGCAAAAAATTTAGAATAGAAATATTGGAAACCTGCGTAACTCCTGTACTGTTATATGGATGTCAGACATGGTCTCTCACTGCCAAACTTCATAACAGTCTCCAAATATGTCAAAGGAAGATGCTGAGAAGGATACTAGTCTTATCACTGAGGGACAGAGTTCCAAACGAAGTGCTATAAAAGATGTCCGCAATTAAAGATCCAGCACTGCAAGCCACCAACACCAAATGGAAGTGGGGAGGCCATGTTGCAAGACTTAGAGACGGAAGATGGGCGCAGACAATCACACTATGGGACCCCCGCATGGCAAGAGATCACGCGGAAGACCAAGAAGAAGATGGGCCGACCTCTTCAGTGAACGTGTAGGAAGCCATTCGTCAAGCAGAGCAAGACATAGGGAAGATTGGAAAAACCTAAGAAGAAAAGTGAACAGCGACTAAAACCAGTGCGACAGAAACAAGCGAACAATATCAAAACAGTGCAGAATGTGAACCAAGTGAACAATTCCAAGCATGTAGACACCTCTTACGCGGAGTAGCTCACCGTGTGAGACAAATAGATCTCTCCCTCTATGGGAGGAGGCCTTTGCCCTTAACAGGACATTTTTAGGCTAATGATTTCATTTCATTTCATTTCACTTCATTTCATTTCAATATGCTCTTTGGAGAGAAATAAGGATTTCTGTGGACATGTATTTTATAATTTTCACGTGAAAGTAATAATAAAGGTAGCGGTAATAATAATAATAATAATAATAATAATAATAATAATAATAATGAATACGCTGTTATGATATTGGAAAAAAATAAAATGGACGTTGGTCCTTAGAAATTTTTTGTCCATATCGCAGTCACAGAGATTGGTTTTATTGTCTCTTTAAATTCTAGTCTGTTTTAGTTTACGTTATAGTTTATTTGTTGTTGCTGTTGCAAATATTTGTCATTTTCGTACATATTTGGTCATACATTATTTTATATCAGATTATGGCAATTCTCTGCAGTTATCCATGAAGTTAATCTGTTAGAGTAATACGTATAAATTTTTCTTCAACGAATTCACTACAAATACAGAGTTGTCCGGTCTTTCGTTGAAAATTAATATCTTCAGATAAGTTACTGCTTTGAGATGTAGCGCTGAAGAAAGTAGCTAGTTATTTTTATATTTGTATGAGACTTCTTTTTTGCACGTTGCAATTCTGTGGTTAAACATTAACATAAACCTGACAAAACAAGAATTAATTGATGTGTCTGCGCAATACCCCAGGCTAGTGGTGAGTAAACTTTAAACCTGTTCCATGTGCACTTTGTACTGTACTTCTGGCTGACAATAAAGGTATCCATAGAGTGCTAAGCGAAACGCAAGACCATGACATTTTGAGTTCTTTAATACATGCTTTAAAATTTGGTGTCAAAATTTGTATGTAGTGCTGTAGTATTATATCGTTTAATTATGTTTAAATGCAGAGTTTTTTCAGCGTTCATGTTCAATGTGAGTGATAACTGGCAATAACTTCTGCGTGGTGCCCCGTATCAGAGTCAGGGTTAATTTACGTCCCGTAAATCTACTAGACGGAGTCGAGAGTTTCACTTTCCTCTCTCAGAAAGCCAGCTAAGAATTTTATTATTGCCCTTGAACAGAGTTTGAAACCTGCGAACCTCTGATTTAAGTGGGAGTACCTATAGGAATGACAAAATGTGTGTCAAACTTAACATTTTGCTTTATTTTTAGTTTAAAAATACTTCATAGTATTGACTTCATTTGAACGAAATTTCAAGGTCGTTAGGGAGAAATAACTGCTTTTACGTCATTTTTAAATAGCCGCTGCGCTCCAGTCTTTTTAATTTGTCCACAAACTTCTCCGTTGAATATCCGGAGTTTGTATATTTTACATTTTTCAACATTTAATATGTAATATCTCAGACAATAGTAGATATAATCGAATAAAATTTTCGGACCACATTTTCACGTTATGCATGAATAATTCTGTAAGAGGAAATTGTCAAATTACAAATTAAAGACTAAGTTAAAAATAGACGTGCAATTTTTCTTTCTGTTCATAAAAATGCCAAATAAAAATAAAAATATAAAAATTAAAATCTCTAAAAATCATCAAACAAAATTTATTAGCAGTCTTTTAGCTTTCATTTAAGACAAGATTTGTGATTCTGTGATACTCTTGAGAGCAGATATATAATTTTCTTTATGCTCGACCATGCCGAAATGTAGTAATTATACACCTGGTAGCAGCCCTTTAGCGGACCTCATTAAAGTACACCTATTCATTAAAGTTCAGGTGTTCCACCAATCAGAAAATACCATTGTAGCAATATGAAAGCGTAAGTATCGATTATTCTCGGATATGCAATCGAAAGATAACTAGTTCTGTTACTATAATAATCAGCGTTAATTGTAAATAATATTCAAATAAATTCAATTTGTCATCTCGTTTTTCAATGTCTAATTCAATTTCAAGGTTATATCAAAAGTAATGTTTATTTTACTCTCTAGATTATATCAAGGTCAATGTCGACATTTGTTTCTCGGAAAAAATCAATACTTTCGCGTCTGCGCAAATCTCACAATTTACGAGGTATTGCACAAGGTCAGTTCCGCTCCTCAGTCAGATAAGAATAACATGAACACTTATGAATAATTTCAAGTTAGAAATATGGTCGAGCATAAAAAGTCGTATGAAACTTGACTATAACGGTAATTAAGACCCTCGTATGAAAATTATGAAACTCGCTTGCGCTTGTTTCATAAACATACTCGCGTCTTAATTACTACCATTATAGGCTCGTTGCATAATGTACTATTATAATACTGCAGTTTTTGCATTTTTTTATATCTGTGTCTGTACCAAAAGTGAAAATGTTGTATTTAAAAGATTTCATACATTGATATGAAACTATGTTAGGGAAAAAGAGTTTCTACTTACAATAATATGAGAAAAGAGATTTCCTGTATGTCCTTCCCCTTAACGACGAGAGTGGTAAGCCACTAAATTCACGAAGGATGATTGTACATACATATTGGTTTCAAGTATTTACGCTTGTTATCTTAGAAACGTACTTTTGGAAGTATTTCTTCTAGTGTCACAATATTTACGTAACAAATATAATTTTTAGTCCGCCGCTGTGACTATGAAGGAGTCTGATTTTTTGATGAAATAATACTCCTGATATCGGTGCTATGCATGCTTCTATTTCAGTAGTATTTCGTGCATTAAGGAGCCATTTTAACGCATATTCCTCATCAAATTTTATTCATGATGCATACTTGCTTAAAATTTTGCACACACAACATTCACAATGCAACGTCTTAGCATTTAAATACATGCCGAAGGAAAAAAAAAACTAGCACAGTTTGAACATCTTCTGCACGAAGAATTGTGGGACAGTCGTTAATTATTTTGGCGTATGCAGGTTGTAAAATGAGAATAAAAAAAAACACACACAGAGAAAGCTAAGAGTTATGAACGCTACCAAGCGGCAGAAAAATTAACTATCATAGCAGACCGCGATATAGAAGCATTTCTGAATGGAGTTTTAAACAAAACATGTAAGGAGAGGGAAGAAAGAGAAATAACGACTAAAATTGCTCAGAATTATGTTTTTTTAGGGTATACATGATAATTTTTGTCATAAAAGGGGTCTTATTTCGCTGCAGCTGAAATATTTTGCGGCTTTTTTTTTCCGTTTGACATATTCCATATACTAGCTGTGAAGCAATGTACGAATACCATGGAATGTAAATAAATACAATACAATATTTTCAGAGTGACACTAATTTGAAGTTGTTTGTAAAATACAATAATTATTGTTTAGTTTTAAGGATAAATGAATATTACAGATAAAAATGTCCTATTCAGGAGTATCATTTCTTTAATTAGCTAGTATTCTGAAACTAAAAATGTGTTGTGAATTCCATAGGTATTTCGTACAGAATTTTTTTTTTTTCGATTTTTTAACTACAAAATTACATATTTCTTACGCCACTTGTCACAACAATTCTTACGAATCACGCCACTCTTGTAAATTCTTGAAGACTGTAGACTTACATTAGGATGCAGAATTAAACTATCAAATTCCCAAAGTCGTACGATTTGTAACAATTGTTGTGATAAGTGCGTAAGAATGATGTAATTTGTAGTTAAAAATTGAAAAGCAAAATCTGTACAATACAGTAACACATTTTAGGGCAAATCGCAATATAGTGAACGTAGAAGCTCCGCCCACGATCCCTTCCACTTTTCCCCTACTAGCTCACCAGACATTCTACGTTATAGGCGAGTGTTGTGTGTCAAATGCATATTTCATGTGGGTGGGGATAACTTCCCCTACTGGCGTTCGCTATATTGCGATTTATCCCATTTTTAGCTTCAGAACACTAGCACTTAAAGAAATGATACTTCTGATTAGTTCATTCTCTATGTGTAATATTCTTTGGCCCTTCAAACTAAAGGACAAGCGGTATTTTACTTATATTTCGAGTTAGTATAACTCTGAAAATAAATGAAGAGTCCACTGCAAGAATGATGGATGTCACTTTCTTGTCGAAAATGAATCAAGACTGTCAATGCATAGCTTAAGACATATATAATGTACATAGAGAGTTATATGGCATTAACACTGATAGTCATTGTCCAGTAATGATCGGAAAATCAAAGTTAAGCTTTGAGCGCGAAGCATTTCAAACTTTCAATTGCTTCTCCTGCAAAATGTGTTCCAAATGACATCCATCATTCTTGCAGTGGACGCTTCAAATGAGATTAGGACACATGTTTATATGAAATGTTTTGCTCAGAATGTCTTCGGAAATAAGCTCCGTAATTGGCTTTAAATCCTCATGAATCACCCTGTATTTTCCAGAATTTTTAACTTTAAAGAGATTTAGGGTGTATTAACTTAATAATAATAATAATAATAATAATAATAATAATAATAATAATAATAATAATAATAATAATAATAATAATTTTATATGAAGTCGTTATCATCAAGTTATTAAAGGAAATAATATTTGTCATAGCCTGGAGTGGTATTTGGTGACTCCCTTTGATTATGCACCCCCGCGAATTAAATGAAGTGTCATTAAAGTCTTTAAAATGAGGTATAGAATGTGAGACTTGATGAACTGTGTGGACGTGTAAGGTTTCATAATGAATTTGAGGAGGGATGTTAATAGATGCTGCACGCCGTTTTCTAAGTGACAATTATCAATCCCTGCTCTCCCCTCACTTTATTAAAGCTGACAGGCACAAGTGCGTACCGGTTTTCCAGCGCCATGAACCATAGGTGTGTATGGACATATGGACAGATCACGTTCGATTTTTGTCGCTTCGTGTACGACCCTCAATTAGTTCGGTTTGTTTGATTGGAAATAATTAGGAACGACAACTCGTAGGAGTGGGAGAAAAAAGAAACTACGCGGTAATTTTATTAGTCTGTACTAAAGATGGTTTGATCACATTTCTCGGTACTCGATGCTTTAACTTTTGAAATGTAAACTGTAAACACGATACAAGAAAAGTTTATGTACTTAAAACACCGTAGGAATTTCTTACACTTTTATGCTCCGCGCTTGCTTGGTCACGTCTTATTTATGAAAAGGGTAATGAATTCTTAGATTTAAATATTTTTTTTTCTGATTCGAACTATAGACCTTAACTATAGTTAGACATCTGAAGTTTATTCGTACTGTTAGGCCTATACCTAACCGAAACCATTCTGGGAGGAAAGACATTGGCAATACTAAACCTTATACAGGGACATCATTTTATTTTTACTAACATTTCTGATATTAACCTGGCTATACCTTTGAATCAACGGTTGCTATCCCCTTCCACGACTGGAGTTCGATGGCGTAATATACAAACAAATCACTTTACTAGGTATAGGAGGGAACAAAAGTAATTCATCCATTTACGTAAACTATAAAATATCACGCTTTTGAGTTTAATAATTGTCATTAGGTTTTTGTTTAATCAGAATACAGTACAGTATTAACAATGAGTGTTTTTACTCACGAACTGAGTTGTCCATACGGACGTATTCATTATGCAGTGTATATTATAGTGTCTATAGCACATTAGCGTACACTATAGAGAATGAAGTTAAATTGAAAAATAATCATAATATGGATATTTAAACACATTTTTCAAAATGGTGGCGGTTCATTTCGATACAGGCTTCAATTCTAATGTATGTAATTCCAATTACCAGTTTCGTCCTTCGTACCGGTACTAGTAACTCATGTTGAAATAATTCTGTACCTACTCTGTAAAAGAGTACCTTACGTACTGTAAATTCAATCTCCACTTCTGCTCGATCCGAAAAGATAAAATTACTCAGACATGCTATCTACTGTCCGTCCAAGTGGTTATGTCGCAGGATCGTAGAAAGGAAGGAAATCACGTGGCAGTTAATTACTTAACGAGGCCCTTTTATTTAAGTTATTTTAAACAGTTGTATGGGTATAATATTACGTAGATGTCCAATTCCTAACAGAAATTAATGTTCTCAGAAAAGAGCTAAGACAGCCCAGCCACTAGCCTTTACAGAGAGGGAAAACCGGAATGCGACGTAGGCAAATGGACGACAGTACCTGTGCGAAAATGATGCAATATTGAAAGCTCTTTCGTCATTGGAAAACGCGAACATATTTTTGGAACGTACTGTGACGGTAAGGCTAGTATGACTGTATATGCGGTCTTGGATCTGTGTGGAAGACGGTTGAACTTCATTAGTAGAAGGGGTGGGAGTGAAGTACATTAAAAAAATCAGGTACAATAAAAATTGAAGTAAAAATAAAATGATGTCCCTGTACAATTTGTCTATTTCCTTAGAAATTCCTCTTGTATACGTCTGCAGAGAAATTTTCCAAACTCCACGAAATTTGTGGTTTTCTTGTAGATTATTTACAACCTGCTGTTATAAAACATATTTTTTTTAGTGCTGGAGAGACACATTTTTCCAAAATGCGGAGGAGTCGTGTATAAACCACATGAATAAAAGAGAAAGAGACAAAATAGGACTCGGAGAAGCTAAGTAAATATATGGAGAGTCCTTTTCTCCTAAGCATTGGTAGCTCTTGATGCTCTGATGTGTCGAGGTATTAAAATTATCGCGGACACAACACTACCTTCTACGCATGTTTTTAGCACTACCAAATGTAATTTGAAGAATAAGTTCATTTAAATAATATTGCTGCATGTCTCTGAAGGTTTGAAGGAATTGTGTCAAAACGTCGCTTTGAGGCATTATTGATAAGACTGTCTCACTAAATAAGTAAAAATGTAAATGTTTTATTTAACGACGCTCGCAACTGTCGAAGTTAAATCTGCGTCGCCGGTGTGGCGGAATTTTTTCCCTGCCATTAATTCTATGACATGAGCCTGTCGCATTTAAGCACACCTAATGCCATCGACCTGGGCCGGTATCGAACCCGCAACCTTGGGGACACTCTACCGACTGCGCCACCTAGGCCGACTAATAAATATGGACCCTAACAAAAAAATGATATTGAATATATTGTCTACTCCATTAAATAACATACGTACGTAGAACTAACATTTTCAATTTATTGTACATATATAGCGTAAAGCTTTAATTAAATACCTTTATTATCGTAATTGACTTGGTCCAATGTAACAAATATTATTTGTGGAACAGTGTACAAACATTGCGGGAAATGCCATACAATGTAATTCAATAAATAATAAAGTTAAAATGAATTGGTCTAGTGTAACTGCTGTTAAATGTAGAATAATACCGAGAAAATATGAGCGCATAGACGGTATGGCATATAAAAACGAATCAGCAGTTGCAAATAAATACAACATAATTTCCTCACTAAACCTCAGTATGTGACTGCAGTGAACGGTATAAATTGAGAATTTAAAATTACAAAATCGAGACTAATATAGTTGACGTGTCACTCACCCGATTTCCCAGTAGATCAAAGGTCCTGTAGTAATGTCGAAAGTAAAACGTCGACAACTCGGCTTAGATGCCCTAGATATCACCGACAGGTGACGTATTCACATGGAGAGGAGAAAAAGATTATGCGTGGGAGATAAATAGGATAGCGAATTAATAAAAATATTGTTCTGATAATTGTTTATATTATAATTCTTGATGTATATATAATAATTGTTATTAGTAATAATAGTGCAATTTCTACATCAAAGATTAGGAAGATTACTGCGATTAAGAAGAATCGTAGTGAGAATGGTAATCGAGCTCTTGATTTGGGATCAAATCCGCATTCAAAAAGTGATGTTTTTTCTCATAGGGTTTTAAGAAAGAAAGAGGATAGAGATAGAGAAAGAGATTTTTGTTAGGTAATGATAACTCCAGTACAAAGTAAGAATTGTATCTGTACATACGTGTTTGTAACTTTAATAAACACCCTGTATGAAATGTTTATTCTCTTATTTAACGACATTGAAATATGTTGAACAATTGTTCAACAATTGCTGTATCTGTTCTATTTAAATTTCCATTAAATTATGTTTTTCTTTCTCTAAACGGCCCCAGGGAAACTTACTTTCTGGACGCGCTTCGTAGATTCCTAATTGTTTGTGATCTAAGAAACCACTAAATCGCGATCAGGGTGGTTGTCCCAGAAATTTGAATGTAGAGTTTGCCACAGAGCTGACTCTGTGTGAGCTCTCTATTTATTTACTTACTTATTTATTTGTTTATTAATTTATTTACTTATTTTTTATTAGTTTATTTACTGATCTATTAGTTCATTCGTTTTTATTCGTGTCTTTGTTCGTTCATTTATTTATTTGTTTGTTTACTTTATTCATTCATTCATTCATTCATTCATTCATTCATTCATTCATTCATTCATTCATTCATTCATTCATTCATTCATTCATTCATTCATTCATTCATTCATTTATGTATTTATTTGTTTATCGTGATGTAGCCTATACAACTGCTGCACATCGTCAAATATGGAATCAGTAATTGCTTAGCAACATCGACTTCATTTATATACGACTCGTTGCTTATATTCAATACTTTCATACGAAGAAGTAGATCACCGTGAAACCTTAAAGCGTTTCATAATATTCCTCGTGTGAAGAAATGGACGTGGAGCTGTGTTCTCATCAAGGCGCCTACATTCCTGTCCGTGACTTACCTTCGTGCAGTAACCCTTTCGTGGGTTTGATACATTATCATTAATTAAAGCCTTCCTCCTTTGTCCCTATTGATACCTTTTACATCCTTACTATAGGAATAACATTGTAGTTTCAGGCCTAGTGTGCTTCGCAGCTGTAAGGTTGAATTTTGTGTCGCACTTTCACATAATAACTACAGTTTTTATAAATAATTTATTAAATGGCGATCTTACTCGTGTTAATTATGTAAGCATGTGCGGCTTACAGCTGTTTCGGTGCTACTTGACACCATCCTCAGAGCCTACTAGATCTCGGTGCTGTCTCAACTTCGCTGCCTGTTGTGTGAGTGCGTTCGTGTGATGAAGAGTTGTGTCAAATAGTGTGTGTTCTAACAGGCAGCGAAGTTGAGATAGCGCCGAGATCTAGTAGGCTCTGAGGATGGTGTGAAGTAGCACCAAAACAGCTGTAAGCCGCACATGCTTACATAATTAACACGAGTAAGATCGCCATTTAATCAATTATTTATATTCAAGTGTTAAAAGTAGTGTACGAAAGATTCAACATGGATTATCACAGTTTTTATGTTTCTGCCTTTTGTCAGGAAAATATTTTGTTTAGTTTCTGTAATAATCTTTCCTTTTAAATTTATCTTAGTGTTTATGGGCGTCCTGGTATCTCAGTTAGTGGAGCAAGTAGCTTCAGATTGGAAGGTATCGTGTTTAGGGTGACTAGATTAAAATGTCAAAAGCAGGACATCGGAAGGTAAAAAACAGGACATTTTGAAAAATAACCTGACAACACATTAAATTCCTTTTCATTCACTGAGAACAATAAAAACAATAGGCAAACACAGTACCGAAGTTATCCATTGTTATTAATCTTACAATTTCATTGTTCATACTTCTGTGAAGAGGAAATGTTCTTCAGTAGCTTTGGGGATTTCAATAAATAGGGTGAAATTCTTTACATGTAAAATGCTTCAAATTATATTGTACTGTTACAATACCCTTTACTGCTTCTACTGGTAGTCTGTTCCTTTCATCTGACCATTGGGTATTGATTAGTGAAAATACCCTTTCAACTTGTGTTGATGTCTCTGTGGATGTGGTTAGCATTTGTGATGTGTTCTGCATATGTGGAGGTGTTTTGTAATTTTGTTATGGCTGTGATGTGTTCTTTGTAACGTGTTTGAAACGATCTGCCATAACAAAATTACAAAACACCTCCACATATGCAGAACACATCACAAATGCTAACCACACCCACAGAGACATCAACACAGACATGGAAATACTATACATCCAACCAAAAAGCCAGAAACTAAACACACTAGAACAATATTAAATATACAGACACACGAAAACACACCCCAACGAAATTCTCAACACACAACTCAACTTCAAAACACACACACTCTTTGACTCTACACTATACCACACGAACGCACCCTCACAGGAAACAGAACAAGAGGCGCCAAGACCAACAACGACCAGTTCTGAGGATGACCCATAAATAGGTCGAAACATGTAAACGAGGTACGTTGAAGTTTAACACACGAAAGTCTTATCATACATATTCCGAAGTGATACAGTTTTAAAAGTTGTGTAATCAAGATGTATAATTGAAATTTGTTTAAACAAGTTAATTTATTATCCGACAAATTTGATTTATTCCGATTTTAATGTTTTCCAAATTGAACACGTATATAAATATGCATTATTAAAATATTATCATAAAATCGTCTGCAATATAAAAAACAACATGTTTATCCTACCAGAACAAATTTGACATGCCCTTTAGCTGAACCTAAATGTTACACAACCATTGGAATAAATCATAGCCAGAGTTACGGGCCAAGGTTATACAACTCTATTTTGGTAATAAATCCTGACATAGGTTATTTTGAGTTTAATAAATTCAAAAAAACAAGCAAACTATTTAGTCCCCTTACCTTTTCTCTTTTTCTTAATTTCAATATAATATTCATTCATTCCAATTTATATTCTGTTGTTGACTTGATTCTCTACTTTTATCTTCGTTTATTATCCCAGTTTTGTAATAACTGTATTGGTTTTGTAATTTTATTGAATGCTTGTTATGTTCTTTAGTACAAAATAGTTATTTATAGCAACTGCCCTCGTACACGAGCTTGCCGAAACGGGTTGAGCTGCGTAAATAATATGTACAGTGGATTCTGCGTAATAGGGCCTGTGGTTAGTAGGACCAGCTGCGTATTAAGACCAGGCTTAGAGGGACAAATATAGTACCCGTCAATGTATGTCCCTAATTTTAGTTAAGAGGACCAGCCGCTTTATTGGACCAAAACGCATGGTGCCAACATGGTCTTGTTAAGCGGAATCTACTGTATTTATTTTGTATTTTATGTAGCAAAAAAATCCTAATCTTTAGCGTAGAGAATTACAACTCTGCTTTTGATAAGCATAAACGACCTAAAAGTACCTTGCATGTACTAGCGTGGAACAATTTCCCTGACCACGCTCAAATTGGCAACCCGACGGGGTAATAAAATAATTAAAACTTTTAAATCTACGCGATCACCAATTATTCTACTTTAAATATTGTTTATATGTTGTAAATTGTAAATTTTTATTTCTATATAAATTGTAAATTTTGTAGCCTATTTGCCAATAAAATATGTAAAACTTACTAGAGTCGATATGACCTAGTTCCCCCACAATTCTATAGAATCACACGGTAAGCCAATTGGCTTATCGTGAGTACGACAACTCATCATGCCCAAGGTTTTTCCGTGGTTTTCCTCGAGCGTTAATACAATCCGGATGAGATCTAAAAGGAATGGGCCACGGATCTACTCCCTTCCTTCCAGATTTTTCCCAACTCAAATATTTAGTTTATCTATTTTAAATTATCGCTTTGGGGTCACCTTATTCCGGTTCTGGCTTGGCTTCCTGAATGACTTTAATTTCGCAGGAAGCCATCCTCTCTCTCCAAGCTCCTGCATCTGCCCAAAATGAAACAATAAGGAATACTAGAAATTGCATGAAACATGCCATAGGCCTGTATTCTTACATTTAATAAACAGGTACCGCCATGCTCATTCCTGCTTTCTCAAATAGCCAAATTTAATTACTAATAGCTTCTGCTTGTAATAAAATCTAAATCTTTAACAGGGAAAACAAACATGCTACTAGTTCACAGTGCTAATGGCTCATAGCTGAGTACCTCGATCTAATAAAGTGCAATGGTACACTAATTATCATGGAGACATGAGATATTTACTCTGCCTGCCATTATTTCACTTTGGCTCCACCCTATCTGATTGATTGATTCATTGATCGATTGACGAGTTGATTCTGTGAATGGAAGCAGGGAAAGATTCCTAACAATGTTGACTTCGGAAAGAATATTCTGTTCTCTGACGAAGTCGTTTTCATCGCTAGTGGAGAGGTTAACAGTGAAATAACCGATAGTTTTGCATGTTTAATTTCTTGTAATTCCGTAACTGGAGTTCCTATTCAGAACATGCGGTACTGTAATTATTGAAGTCTACATTCGATGTGGAACACAAAAATGCAGGGAAGCTCTAAGATAATGTCGAGATGTTTGATCTGAGGGACCATATTTGATCTGTTCCATATTCATTAATGTTAATTTGAATGGAAACAGGTACCTGCTTATGCTGGAGGACACGATTACGCTCAGGATAAGGACGGTTAATTTCCTGCCGTCATCGTGCGTGAGTGGCTGAATCGTCAGTTCCTGTATTTCTGGATTGGACGACATGGTCCCGTTGAGAGGCCTGCACAATCACCAGACCCTGACCTCATTCGATTTTTTGTGGAGCTTTTTCAAAGAGACTGTCTACCAGAAGAAAATATAGGAACAAATCACTTGAAAGCATGGACGCGTGTACTAACTAATACCATGTTCAAGAGGATAGGCCTATATCGTAATTGGCGGAGGCGTTTGAAATGCATTCGAAAGGACAATGTTCATATCGAACATAGCTATATTGTAGTGTACTGTGGTAAACAGAACAAACCGGAACAAAACTTGTTCTTATGGAGACATGCGCTACCTTTTGGACAAAGTGTAAGGAATACACGTCACGGCTGACGGCCGATTTGACGGCACACGCAAATGGAGCCATGTTTTTCGAGACGGAGATGATGAAAGAGGAATTACTGGAGACTGCTGGTGGAATAAGGAGGGAAAACTGGAAAACACCGAGAAAAGCTGTCATTACTTCCTCGACTTTGTTCATCAGAAATACAACTCCATCGCTGAGATTCGAACTCAGTTCCGCGGTTGTCGTAAGCCAGTGTCTTGCACTTTGGGGTGCTAAGCGGACAATTTTAAATGTAAATACAGTTTCGTTTAACGCATAAGCTCTCATTGTACTTTTACTGCGCTCTACATCTTCCTCTTTATAACTCGCTAATAAAACTGTGAAAAGTCGATTAAACAAAAACCAAGTTCGTCATGTAATAACGAAAGGTCAGCAGTGGAATAATTTGAACTAATGGACGGGTTCTTAATCGGTTGGTGGGGGGGGGGGGACAGTATGTTTGTGTTACTTTATAACCGCTCCGAAAGTTAAATTTTGCTGTAGTAACTTCCCCTTTACGACTTTACAAAAGGTTCTCGCCTATTGAATTTGAAATTTAACTTGATAGACTTTGTGTACACCACCATAGTTTTCTTTTTGCTTTGAAAATATGAGGCGTTTACTACACAAAACTATATTTTTAGTAATGAGCTAAAGGGAATATGGGTGATATGAGTTTAATCCAATTAACTTGAAGAGTAGGTTATTTTCCATATTGCAGTTTCGCAGTTTCAACGGTGAAAAAGCTTGTTATTTGTTACTAGATGGTTTCGTACTTTGTGGTTTATTACAGAGAGCCATATAGAATATTCTTTGTAAGCAAAGGGAGAGTGGCGTAAACGTGGTAAAACGAGCTGGGATATCGGCGGTGGTGTTGGGATGCGAGAATTTCCCATGAGACCAGTTCGGCAGAGCTGAAGATCAATTTGGGTCAGCCGTAAGCTTGGCCGCTCTTGCGTTTATTTAATTTCATTCATCCTCGACTTCTTTTTTTTGTGCAGGAGGGCAATAAATTTTTCCGATATAGCGAGTCCCTAACTATGTCTTTCACTGTAACATTGTGCGCATTGCTGTAAAAGAGCGGTCATAGATTTTGTCTTTATCTTTTACGTCAGTGTCAATTATTCGCTGGAATGTACAGTGTTAAATCTTATCTTCTCACACCACTGAATATAAACTAAATTATTTATATGACTGACTTTACTGAAAAGCTAAATTGTACTCCTTGTTATGCACTGCTATCTAGACATTGCTGTTGAGATCTTTGTATGGAAATGCCAAATGTAAGTTTATTCAAAAGCCTGAAAGATTTTATGCTGTTCTGATCTTCTTTATATGGAAATGCCAAATATACGTTTATTTAAAGATCTGAAAGATTTTATGTTGTGTGTGAAATGTCAAATGAGGGGGTCAGAAGCAAAGCGGCACAAGTGACGTTTCTAGGAACATGAGTTATTGTCCGTTACTCAGGAGAAGACGAGCGGAAAGAATGTGACCTTCTTGACTATTGCTGTTGATTATTATAAACATCGCTCAGATAAGCATCCCAGTAGCCAGGTTATTACTCGTGCAGGAAATACGAGTAACAATGCGTATGGAAATTTAAAGCTAAGTTGAACAGAAGGAGACCTAATGTTTCCGCTTACTGCAGTACAAATATTGCACGTGTTGTCGTAAGTTATCTGTTGACATCCCTTCCTCCTCAGTCCGCTCTCGTCTTCTCCTGAGTCACCGACAGTAAGTGCATCTAGAGCAAGCTAAAACATTTAAAATTTTATTGGCAAAGGGATACAACTTTTAACCACATCACACACTAAAATTGAAATAAAAAATGTCACGAATGTTACGAAATCTTTGTATTCTTAATATTGTAGATGTAATCCCCTGGTAGAGGGGAAGAGAAGGCCTGATGGCTTATCTCTACCAGGTTAAATAAATAAATAAATAAATAAACAAACAAATAAATAAATTATAACTACTTTCAACCACATTTTCTCACAAATAACTTAAGTGCACTTATACCCTTTTGCTTCTGATCCCCTCAAATGTTAGTTTATTTAAAAGCCTGAAAGATTTTGTGCTGTTGTGATCTTCTTTATATGGAAATGCCAAATGTAAGTTTATTCAAAATCCCGGAAGATTTTTTGCTTTGTGATCATCTTCATATGGAAATGTAAAACGTATAGATGAGGAGGCGACACCTGGCATGTGAGCTGTGTAAGATTGGAAAGAGAGTTTATTATATGATGGTTAATATTATACGAATCTATCGACACGGAAATTCATCTCAGACTACAATCTGTCTTGCTCCTCCATACCCGTTGATGATTATAGCCACGGCACATGTTAAGGATACAGGACGGTCTTACCTCCTGTACTGTAAGTGTATTCAGACGCCCGAAAGATTTTATGCTGTTGTGATCTTTATATGGAAATGCCAAATGTAAGTTCATTCAAAAGCCCGATAGATTTTATGCTGTGATCTTTATATGGAAATGCCAAATTCAAGTTTATTAAAAAACCCGAAAGATTTTATACTGTAATCGTTTTTATATGGAAACATCAAATGTAAGTTTATTCAAAAGTCCGAAAAATTTTAAAGTCGTGTAACTTTGTTTTTTAAGTTGGTTATTTAACGACGCTGTATCAACTACTGGATTATGTAGCGTTGATGGAATTGGTGATAGCGAGATGGTATTTGGCGAGATGAGGCCGAGGATTCGCCATAGATTACCTGACATTCACCTACGTTTGGTGAGAACTTCGGAAAAAACCTAACCAGTAATGAGCTCAAGCGGGAATCGAACCCACGCTCAGCGCAGCTTATGATCGGCAGGCAAGCGCCTCAGCCGACTGAGCTACGACGGTGGCTGTGTAACTTTTCTAGAATTAAGTTTATTTTTATAGTAAAATCGTTGAATTAATACCGAGCGGCAGGTTTTGTGTTTTCTTTTTTGCACGCATCAGTACTTGTAATGTAAAGCGGTGTTGTCACATTTTCGTTGTAAAGATTATTCCTAGTTACAATTATTTTCATACGGACATCAATACATGCTATTTTCATGCACTTCAGATTCATAGAACGTAAATTACATATGTTCGAAACCTGAAAGCTATTTTGTAGGAGCCTTGTATATAGGAATTCAAGCTTTTCTTGGGTGAGTGGACATTTTGTATTTTTGCATATTCATACCAGAAAATAATGGTTTTGCCTAGGCTTATGTATATTCGAATTCGTCTTATTCAGTGTTATTGTACGATGCAACAGAGATTTTTCCAACGTATTGAGCAACTTCAGAACTTTAAATGGATTGAGGTTTGGAGCCTGCAATAATTATTTGTCGTCATTGTGGAATCTTGTATAAACATTTGAACAAATCCGTTTCGTGATATAAGCACAGTGTAGTACGAGTATATACAGTCACGAAGCTTGGGTTGTTGAGGTTACTAGGGACAATAGACTGTGCCGGTACTATTTCTCATTGTCTGTGAAGAGGTGATAGTAGCGATCTTAGTGGTTAGCAACTATCTATGGATGCAGATTCCCTACCTATTGAGCTTCGTGACTGCATATACTAGACTGTGATATGAGACTCGTGGTAAAACGGATATCCGATGTGGGATTTTTTATTGGCAAACAAGATTGCAATTGGGGGTTTTTCTCAGTATTCTCCCGTTTCCCTACGCTAAGCATCATTATCGTTCCGTCCGATCTCCATCCATTTCATAGCATCCCTCGAATAAGTGTTTCCCCACACCGAATATGGACAGTGTAACTTGTGTGGCCACACTCAATGACACCACTTTCCCTAAGATGACAAGATTTTCAAGTCCCAGAATCGGGACACGTTGCAAGGTGGGGATAGTAAATAAATGGTGAATTACTTATATAAATTTACGTGAGAAATACAAATATGCAATTAAAACAAACAGAATCACAATAAAAAGAACACATTGCAATGTATGACTACAGTAACATAAAAACACAAAAATAACAATATTACACAGTTACTGTAAAATCGATTGCATGTATTGAATAGATTATTTGAGAAGGGTGTCAGTTGATCTGTTTTGTCTTTCAGATTTTCATTATAATCCCATCCGGTCCGGTTGCTTTCTTGTCTTTCGCCTTGAGGATGGCCGCTCCTACTTCCGCTGTGCTTATCAGCTCTATGTCATATGACTCTGTCTCTTTGTTTTGGCATGCAATAGTTCGGTTAGTACCTGTGTTAAAGAGAAGAAAGAAGTAAATTTTCCAAGATTGCACTGGGATCTCCTTGGTATTGCTGGTTGGCATCCTTCTAAGGGCACAAAAGGTATCTGTTAGCGCCTCTTGAGCTTAGGTATTTTTCTTGTTCTTCTGTGAAATTAATTTCCTTGATCCTTAACAGCTTTTTTTATACGCTTTCCATTTCTCTGTACAGAGATGTAGATTTACCTGGGAGGTGTCTGTTCATGCTTTATGCAGGAGTTTGATCATTTCTTTTTCCTGTTCATAGCACTCAGCATCAAACCAAGGCTTGGCAATCCTTCGCCTCAAAGAGATGTGTGATGGTCGTATATAGTTTTCTGTTGATTTCATAACGGAATCTATTTTTCTCTTTTTAAGGAGGGCTGAAGCTTCGTCAATTGCGTGTTTTCCGGTTTTCACTTGTGTTCCATTCAGCTTTCTTGAGACATGGGAAAATTTACTGTTTTATGTTGGTGTGTCTGCTTTGTTAGTGTAAGTGTTGATTCGCCGCTAGATGTTTTCATAGTATGGTGGCTGGTGAGGAGGAAAGTACAGGGTCCTTAATATATAAATGGCTGCCGTAGTATGGGATCTGGCTCCCGGGCGTCAGGTCGAGCATCAGCCGGTAAAATACTGCCTGCAATGGCGGGATGAGAAATGGATTATGAAACTTCCCTTATAGTAGATGTTGAAAGTTCGTCCTTCTCGTATACAAGCTTGACATCGCGAGAATATGTTGTCACTCGCTCGTCTGATCTCATCAACTGAAATTCTTCTTATTTCATGCTCAGTATTAGTCTGGAGTTTTTCTAATGCAGGAGTCGGCAACGCTGTGCCCGCGGGCGCCATGGTGCCTTCAGGATAGGTATTAATTACGCGCCCGTCTTATATTTTATAATTCTACACATTTTAAACAGTTTCCTTTGATAAAACAAGAGCGTGTTTGTCTGGTGATTGATTGCTTTTTATAATAAAAACTGATTGTTGCGCTTTTAACATGGCCTTCAAACAAGAGGACTATAATTAAAATTAAATTATGTTTTATTTAACGACGCTCGCAACTGCCGAGGCTATATCAGCGTCGTCGATGTGTCGGAATTTTGTCCCGCAGGAGTTCTTTTAGATGCCAATAAATTACTGACATGAGCCTGTCGCATTTAAGCACACTCTACCGACTGCACCACCCAGGCCGACTAGAGGGCTATAATAGGAGTCTTGAAATCATTTAGGGTGCTATTCATAGACATTTCGCTAGTCCGCGCTACGAGCATGCTAATCTAGCCCCGACTATCGACTGATTACTTGTACAGGATTCATATCATATCATATTGCTGACACTGTTATATAAATACGAAAAACGTTAATTCGCTGATCATCCATCGGAAGCCCGCGCTAAGAATGTCTATGAATACGGCTCTTACTTATTTTTCTAATTTCAGAGCTCGCAAAAAAGATTTCGTTAAAAAAGCTGTGAACTGTATTAAAGTGTCTCTCGACATTGCTTTCTACACTGGCGTTACAAAGTAAATATACGCATTTACCTTTTAGGCCTACATCTGTAAAACAGCGCTGCTGCTCCCATTCATTATTAAAATAATATTCTTTGACTCATAGTACGCATTGTTATAATACTACAATATTAAAACAGAATTACACTGTCCGCCACAACATAAGACACTGGCAATCGTCGGCGCTGTGTTGCATAGTGTTGCCAACTCAATTTTTACCATGTCTCTACAGAATCACAAACTTCATCTTTATCAAGACAACGCTGAAGCTAGTATTAGTACGGATTTGCGTTCCAAATTACTCGGCTAATGAGAACTACATACCAAAGAAGTTTAAGTTACAAAACTGCATACAGTAGAACTCCAATTATCCGGATCACGTTTCACGACAGTTTGAAATTGTTTATTCAAAGAAAGTTCCATATGTTTAGGTTTTCTTTTATTTCGTGTACTGTACTACCACACATAACTTAAGTAAAGTTCTGACCTGTGTGGAATATGAAGAGGTCTTATAATCTGTAGGCCTATAGTCATTTTGTACTTTTAATACATGCAGTAGCTTACTACTGCTCTTTCTAGACTCTTTTCATCTCCGACCCAATTTTCCGAATTCCTGCATATCCGGATCATACTACCCCCTGTTAGTCCGGATAATTTCAGCAATAATAAATGTTGGAACTTGGCAGATAAATGGGCACTCTTATGCATTGTTGAGAAAGTACGCCTTGAAACTCTACTCTTAGGCTACTATACATGAACCTACACATGTGAATTCATATTCTCAATCATGTAGCATCTGAAGTCAAAATCCAGATGAAGATTAATGATTTTCATCTTGATAACTACTTACGTACAGAGATCTCCAATTATATTCCTGACTACATCAAGTTGGCTCACGCTGTGCACTGCCAACTTTCGCATTATTGATTAAGGTACTTAAATAAAGTTCGTAATTTACAGAGTTTTGATATTTATACTAATTTCAATGATTTATTAAGTGACTCCATTAATATCTTCATAAATACGTTTTTAACAAGAAGCCCATTTTGTAACATGTCTCCAAATTTGAGGTTCAAATATTTAAATTTGAAGAATGATAATATTATAGTTTGTGTTTTGTTTATTACATTTGTTACTGATAAATACACAAAGAAGAGACGAAAATCCAAATATAAAAATCGACATTTTACTTGGCACCCCCAGAGTAAAATACTTTTAGGAAAATAGCTCTTCATGCTCGAAAGGTTGCCGATACCTGATCTAATTAAAGTGTGAGAATTCGTGTGAAACATTTTGTCTTTCCCCCGTTCAAACTGTTCGTGTTTGGGAATGATTTTTTGTCCATCACTGAATCTGTGGTTTCCATTATTTCATCTTTAGTCCTTGTATAACACTTCTTGAAGTGGGCACTGCATTCGTATAAGTTTGTATAAACTCTTTTCGAACAGAACTGTTTTTAAAGTAAGTTTTACAAAGAAAAACACGAACACTCATTTCTGCCTTCTCTCTTTTTCTGGCATTGTGGAGACACTGAACAGGTAAGCCTATATACGTGAATAGTATAGTCCGAGCGTCCAATTAATACTTTATGTTGGATAACCTTTTTTTTTTTTTTTTTTTGCACGCATCAATACTTCTACTGTTTGCGGTGTTGTCAGATTTTCGTTGCAAAGATTACCTATTCCTTGTCGTCATCAATCAACTCGAGATGCTACAAAATTGGTTTTTACTCCACGTGGAGTAGATCAGTTTAACTCATCATTGGTAGATATATGTTACCGCTTCTTGTGATTGGAGCGGCATCTGACAAGGACTAATAATTAAAAAAAAAAACTCATCTTTTCAAAAGAAAATGCCCTCTTTGACACAGCCTGAGTATTAAATGGACGGCCGGACTATACGTCATTGGTAAAGATCTCGTATTTTATCTCTGCCTCTGTACAACGTCACATTTGATGAGGATGGTAAGGCGACGGGAGGAAAGTTGCAATGCTTTTCAATACGCTCACACCCAGCGTAAAGGTTCATTCACAATGAAAATTAAACATAACGTAAGCGTTAACTTAAGAATATAAACGTTAAGGTAAAATCAAGAAGGCATACCATCATTCACGATGGGAACATAAACATAACCGCAAACATACTTGGTAAACATGGAAACATAACAACGACGCCATTTCCTCATATTCTGTCGTATACTTCAGCGCTCCACGATTGTGTTCTGTTTGCAAATCATGTAAGCATAAGCATGAAAGTTTGGAGTTTGCAAACTTTTATGTTAACGTCTTACGGTAATGTTTATGTCAATGCTTATGTGAATCATTGTGAATGATCCCATTTGGTAGCCTGGGCGCAAACTTCTGTGTTTATGTTACGGTTATGTTTAATTTTCATTGTGATTGGGCCTTAAGATACGCAACTGACCGACAGAGATATAATCCGAGATCTGTAGCGATATGAGTACTTATACCCCTATCACAACCCTGCGTTCGGAGCTAGCAATGACTCAAGTTCGCGACATCATATTCTTTATTTTATTTTAGAAGAAGAGAAGATATATTTTTTTAATCAATTCAGTGAAGCCACACAGATTTTTAGACTGTTAACTCAGCTCTCCATCTCCATTCCCGTCTGTGCAGGTGTGGAGAATGTATGCAAGTATGGCGCAATGGTTTGAACAGCAGCGATACGTGAATCCGGCCTAAAAAGGCAAGGCGAGTGTTATGCACCTTGTATGATGCCGGTGAAACTGCTCTGCAGCAGATAAACTGGTGTTTAGACGGGTGGGCGTGTTGCCGTGTATACAAACAATGCAAGTCCTTGTTTTTTCACGATGATGGTGATTAAGAGGGGGGCGACCCCCATCTCGGCATGTATTATATTACCATCTTCCTTGTTTTCCCATCCTTGGCTTCGTGATATGAAGCACGCGACTGCACCGTCACTTGTCTCTAGGTCACTGGGTTCAACAATTAATGCACTGCAAAGGTCAAGACCAGCAAATAGCTTTGTTTGTTATCGGTCGCATTCTGTAGCAGTTACTGGATTAACAGTTTCGTAATGTGACGCATTTCCACGAGGAATGTGTTGGGTATGTTAGTGCAAAGGCGGATCTAGGGCGAGGAGAACGGGCAATACTTGCTGAGGCTGAGGTTTCAAAATAAAACATCTCTTAAATTCTGCCGCTTTGGTGACTCCGGCTAGCGCGTTAGACCAGGCATGTCAATTGATGCCCACAGGAGCAAGCGCGCGCTTTAGAGCCCAGGAGAGCCTGAGCGCTTTATAGCGGGAAGGAAAGAGACAGACGAAAGAGGTGGTAAATGCCGCTTGGTCGAGCTATATTCAGGGATGGCCAGCACATGTTAATTTTTAGATTTGCCTGAGAAGTATAAGTGCATTATAAGAATGTAAGTTTTAATTTTAATGCTCATTTTTCACAAGTTTGATTTTTTTATTCAAAAGAAATATTTTCTCAACTTTTCGTATAGAAAAGTGAAAATTTCAGGTATAGAACTATTTATTTAGTAGCCTTACAGAATGTTTTCGTAAATCTAATATACCAGATATACGTATTACTGAATATATTGTATTGAAAATTTTGAAAATATTCTCATGGAAATTGTTTGTAAGGAATTGAATTAACAAAGCAACTACTGTTACATCATAAGCAAAAGATACGTGCCCATGTGTTGTAAAAATGTCAGCTCTATAGCTTCAGCAGATTTCGAGAAAATAATTTAATATTCTGATGATAGGAAGTTGCTCACAAATATCAACTTAAAAGCATAATGCGATAAGAGTTTTGTTATGTAATATTAGTTACACTTAAAACAGATACAGTACCTAGGTAACTTTGCTTTATACTGTAATATTGTTTTGATTAGTTTATTGATTACTTTTGTAAGGCTAAAGATACCATCAATATAAATTCCAACTTATCATGTCATACTCAATCTCTTTCTTTGGAATATCTTTCTTTATGAATGATGTGTTTCATCCACTTAATACAGTATAATATTGTACTACTATGGAATTCAAGTGAATATTCCTTCTTAACTCTCTATTATGTTATTAAGATTTAAAACACAAGTGCAATATTAAGAAATCAGTGTTAGTACTTTTGTTTTACAGACAATATAGATAATATTAAACAGAAAGAAGCCATACAAAAATAACGACATAAAATTTCACATTCCGTGTGAAGTTTGTGCACCACTGTTTTCTTAATCCAACAGGTTGCTTATTCATATACACAACCCTTCCTCTTTCCATTCTTAGCGTTTGCTGCCCGCGCACGACGCCAAGGTCAGAAAAATGCGCTTGCTTTGACATCACTGCGTTAGACTTTCATACAAGCGAGCCTGGGTTCAGGCATCAGCTTCGGCGAATATAACATTCGTGATGGATGAAGGCAGATTACGAGCGTCTTTACCGATTCTCTCGTTTTTCCACCTCATCATCCCACCAACACTTTCCACAAACCCGTTCTTAATCCTGTCCGGATTGAAAACACTGCATTTATTTATGTTGCACGGTGCAGATTCGTCCGCCTGCCACGACACGAGTATCGTAACTGTATATCCAAAGGCAAGCGCGGTATAACCGATTCTTACAAATTTTATCCTTGCTGGGAACGGAATCCAAAAATACGAGGTAGAGTCAATAAGTTACAAACTGAAGTAACGGCCTACTTTTTGAATGAAGTGCCTGAAGCTATCAGCGATAGCTGATAGTATTATCGATGTCCGCACAAGCGAAACAAAGAAGTAGCAGTTGCATTATGGTGGCACAACTGCACGTGTTTGGTGAGTAGCCTAGTACCTTCTCCATTTATTATCATGAGCGATTTCGAATTAGCTCCATTAGGTCCTGCTCCGCTGCTTCCCTTAAAAGTGCTCTTGGGCATTTAATCTATTTCTTGAATGCCCAAAATCTCATCATACTGGCTGGCTTTCGAGGATCCTATTTACGTGATCGTCCCAGTTTTGTTGATATAGAATAATTTAATTTTACTTTTTATATTATGAAGTTTCAGGGATTCACGGAATTTGTGTTTTTCAGTGTATCTATTATATAGTAAAGCACGGCAGAAGTATCAAGAACCTCATTTGTACAACTTGCACATGTTTTGCTTTTCTTTTATTATAACCATATGTTTTTCATGTTTAAAGGGTGTGCCAAAGAGTCTGATTTAATGTGCCCTGTAGACTATTTATTTTTTACCAATTTATGGATTTTTCAGGTCTCAAAACAAACAAAATATGACATTTCTGTAAATAAGAAAATAACGTTAAAACAATTTAACGGTGTTCTACTTGTGTCACGTGTTGTTCACAGAAGAGTTGAAAATTACCCCAGTTCACTGTCAAACAATGTATAAGTCTGTCTTGCAAATTTTTTAGAAGCATTGTTCAGTTGATCTGTTGTATATCATCCCTGATTCTTCGTTTCAACTCTTCCAGGTCTCGCGGTCGGTCCTGGTAGACCCTCCAGTTTAAACACCCCAAGAAAATAATATATATTTTGTTGAGATCAGGAGATCATGAGGGCCATTAAAGAACTATTGTTATTCAATAGTTTCTAACTTTTGTCTATGATTATCTAATTCTATATTTTTCATAATGATAAATTGAGAAAGTACTAAAGCATTTCTATTTGTTATTTACATATACATGGGTTCATAATTAATTTAGTACATTTTTTAGAAAATATTTGATATTTGATACCTAGGTATTTATTGTCAAATCTACTCTTAAGAAAGGAAGCTGTGCTGGAAAGAATGGGTGAAAATAAGAATAATGCTGAAACTGACCAGGAAGAGAAAAAGGAATTGATTGGGTGACTCGCTAAGAAGAAACTACCTGTGAAGGATGCGCTGGAAGGAATGGTGAACGGAATAAAAGTTCTGAGCAGAAGAAGGTATCAGATGATAGACAACATTAAGATAGGCCTACATTGATAAAAAGTTAATCTTTTTTTCTTCCACCATGTTAATGCCTAAACAAGTGCTTATACAAATTTTGGCCACTCAAGTATAATTACGATGACCGTAAAAATAAGTTTCTCTGTGGCCGTTTAAGAAAGAAAACACAATTTAATGGAAAGATTTATTGGAACAGAAACAGCAATTTTTTTAGATGTTTTTCAGCATATTTCCCACCGGAACTGAGACATTTGTCATACCTTGGGATTAATTTTTATATCCTTGTGTCTTAGAAGTCTGCTGCCTAGGATCGGAAGCCGTCTATACCTCTCTGTCGATCCCATGGTATGACAAGTGTCTCAATTCCGAGAATATGTTGAAAGATAGCTCATCAGGTTCTGTGTCTGTTCCAATAATTTTTTCGAGTGAAATAGTATTTACTTTCTGTAAACGGCCCCAGAAAAAACTTATTTTTACTGCCCTCGTAATTGGGCTCGAGTGGCCAAAATTTGTATAAGCACTTCTTTTGGAATTATTAGTACGGTGGAAAAAAAGAAAATAACATTTTGTCTGTCCCTTGAGAATGTTTGCTTGTAAGAGAAAGGCGTAAAATAGGGAAATTGGAGAATGCTGGATTTGCAATGAACACCATGATGAATGACTCCTACACTAAGTCATGGTGACCTTGACATATCTGCATTCTGTACCACCATGACTATCCTTCATATTTACTTTATATAGTTTAGAAAATTTAGTTTATAAATAATAAAACGAAATATTGTTGTACATGTTTTGGGAGCTAGGGAATCCAAAAAGAAAGTCTATGATGCATGGTGCCATTGAAAAAAAAACAGTCCTTGGCTCATTGGCTCATCCTTTGTAAATGAAGAACATAGTTTTTAAAAACATGCTCAAAATAGTCCTTTCGCCTTCTATAAAGTTCCGTGTTTAGAGTTTCTTCATAAAATTAATAATACGAAAACTACAAGCAGTGTCCCATACATTACACTTACCTCGTATATCATATTTTAATTAATACTGTGAAATTTCAAATGACGTAACACAACTACTAATTATTCATTCCCAACCAAAGTCTCCAAATCTTTCCCAACATAGCATCATCATTCAATAACATGTTTACCCTCTTTGAACTCTGAATGGGCGTTTTCTTTAGAAGAATGATTGTATTAATACACGACTTATGATTTATTTCTTTTCCAACTCTGGCTAGAATTCACGAATTGCCAATTGAGATTTTTTTTCCAGCTCTCAAATTGAATATTGAGAAACGGGCTCCTCCCAAGAAACAGGTTATATCACATCCAGATCCGCAAGAAATCCCTTATTGATCCAATTGGTTACTGGACCGTGATCTCCCAGAACAGAGGCTTTAGTTTATCCGCACGGTAATAAAACTGAACAGTTATTTCTCGATCCAGCTCCTTGCATTACCTTTGAACCCTTCGTTTCCACGTAGGTTTCACAATGTCTGTAATATACGTAATCTCGTTTGAGACATAAAATAATGATCACAGAAAGAGAACCACCAGACTTCTAGCTCTGTACCGGTATTTTTCCCACTTATTTCTTTATAGTACTGTACTCCCTTGTGGGCCAGTTAACGTTTATAGCTACACATTCTGTAGATAGATTGAATTCCCTCAGGAAAATGGATATTTATCTTTATTTTTCCTTCTCTTGCGTATCTATATGCCATGTTGATCACATGATTTTTAGATTTCCATAATAGTGAAAGTCTCGTATTAGTTCAGAAATTCTCACAGTACTGAGCACTGCATGGATCAGGAAGCTCACTACTTTTGGTTGGCTGATTGTTGGTTTTTTGATGGATTGATTCATTGATTGGTTGGGTTTGGGTTTGATTGGTTTGGTTGGTGTGATTGGTTGGTTGATTTAGTGTGGTAATATAAAAATGAATGTTTAGCTTCATTTTTTCTTCTCGTGCATATCTTTATGTCATGTTGATCAAATGATTTTTAGATTCCCATAATAGTGAAAGTCTGGTATTAGTTCAGAAATCCTCACAGTACTGAGCACGACATGGATCAGGGTGCTCACAACTTTTGGTTGGCTGATTGGTAGGTTTTTTGATTGATTGTTTGATTCATTGATTGGTTGGGTTTGGTTTTGGTTGGTTTGGTTGGTGTGGTTGATTTCGTATGTTAATATAAAAATGGATTTTTAGCTTCATTTTTTCTTCTCGTGCGTATTTTTGTCATGTTGATCAAATGATTTTTAGATTCCCATAATAGTGAAAGTCTTGCATTAGTTCAGACATTGGTTGGTTTTTTGATTGATTGATTGTTTGATTCATTGATTGATTGGGTTTGGTTTTGGTTGGTTTGGTTGGCGTGGTTGATTTGGTATGGTAATATAAAAATGGATGTTTAGCTTCATATTTTCTTCTCGCATGTATCTTTATGTCATGTTGATCAAATGATTTTTAGATTTCCATAATAGCGAAAGTCTTGTATTAGTTCAGAAATTGGTTGGTTTTTTGATTGATTGATTGTTTGATGCATTGATTGATTGGGTTTGGTTTTGGTTGGTTTGGTTGATTTGGTACGGTAATATAAAAATGGATGTTTAGCTTCATTTTTTCTTCTCGTGCGTATCTTTATGTCATGTTGATCAAATGATTTTTAGATTCCCATAATAGTGAAAGTCTTGTATTAGTTCAGAAATCCTCATACAGTACTGAGCACGACATGGATCAGGGAGCTCACAACTTTTGGTTGGTTTTTTGATTGATTGATTGATTGATTGTTTGATTCATTCATTGATTGGGTTTGGTTTTGATTGGTTTGGTTGGTGTGATTGATTTGGTATGGTAATATAAAAATGGTTGTTTAGCTTCATTTTTTCTTCTCGTGCGTATCTTTATGTCATGTTGATCAAATGATTTTTAGATTCCCATAATAGTGAAAGTCTGGTATTAGTTCAGAAATGCTCACAGTACTGAGCACGACATGAATCAGGGAGCTCACAACTATTGGTTGGCTGATTGGTTGGTTTTTTGATTGAGTGATTGTTTGATTCATTGATTGATTGGGTTTGGTTTTTGTTGGTTTGGTTGGTGTGGTTGATTTGATATGTTAATATAAAATTTGATGTTTAGCTTCATTTTTTCTTCTCGTGCGTATCTTTGTCATGTTGATCAAATGATTTTTAGATTCCCATAATAGTGAAAGTCATGTATTAGTTCAGAAATCCTCACAGTACTGAGCACGACATGGATCAGGGAGCTAACAACTTTTGGTTGGCTGATTGGTTGGTTTTTGATTGATTGATTGATTGATTCATTCATTCATTCATTCATTCATTCATTCATTCATAATTGATTCATTGATTGGGTTTGGTTTTGGTTGGTTCGGTTGGTGTGGTTGATTTGGTATGGTAATATTATGTTTAGCTTTATTTTTTCTTCTCGTGCGTATCTTTATGTCATATTGATCAAATTATTTTTAGATTCCCATAATAGTGAAAGTCTTGTATTAGTTCAGAAATCCTCACAGTACTGAGCACGACATGGATCGGGGAGCTCACAAGTTTTAGTTGGTTGGTTGGTTTTTTGATTGATTGGTGGGATTTGGTTTGGTTTCGGTTAGTTTGGTTTGATTTGATTTGATTTGGTTGGTCTGGTTGGTTGGTTGGTTGGTTGATTTGGTTTGGTAATATAAAATGAATATTTATCTTCACATTTCCTTCGTTTGCTTATCCTTGTGCCATGATGATCATATGATTTTTAGATTCTCATGATGTCGAAAGTTTCGTATTACTTCAAAAGTCGTCACAATAGCGAGCATGGCAACGAGCAGGAAACTCAAAACTTTTGGTTGGTTGGTTGGTTGGTTGGTTGGTTGGTTTGGATGTAATATGAAGGGATGGATGCTTCATGCTGACTAGGGTCCGGAAATTCATGCATTTCTATTCTTTGCCCAGGTACATCCGGCTAATTCATTGAACAACTTTGAATATCCGTGTGTGTGTGCATGAATGTCTGGAGCCTAGTGATTTAGAGGAATATCGAAGGATAGCGCTTATGTTCTGGCATTTGGAAGAATTTTCTATTTTGGTTCGTCCTGGTATACGCAGATCCTTTGAGATATATTTCCACTTCTCTCCCGAGAATGTAACCTGAACCAGCAGGATTTCTAATGGAAAAGGTACCTTTGAGCCGTGATGACAGACTCTGTATACTAAAGTCTGTGTGTTGTATCTTGTCTCACTGTGAAAAGAGAGAGAAAAGGAGATATGCCTTACTTCGTCTGTATTGTTATGGCGATGGGGGACTGGAGCGATGCCGTCCATCCATCCAGTGGCGGAAGGGACTAGTTGACACATTCTGTAGCACAAAATAAAATAACAAAATATATCTCTTCGTACTGTGTAGTTGCGTCACTGAGCTTATCTTTCAAGAAACTGAGTTCCGGTAACCTGTACAATAACAAGGTTTTGAAAGGAATCCTGAAAATTTACAACCCTCCTATAATCTCCACCCTCATTTGAAGGGACTTGGTTTTATTGCTACTGAGACAAGATAAACCTTACCAGGTTTAAAAGCCAATAGTATCCAAGAACTGTTGCAATTCAACTGAGAATTCTAATTCCATTGGAAACCGCAAGCTCTTTTTAATATTAAAGGAGTTGAAGATTGAGTAATTTTATACGATTCTTTTTAAAAATTGAGTATTTTTATACAAGTCTAGAATAACTGAATACCTCCCTAAAAAGAGTGTAACATCAAATTAATGAAATGTGTGATTTCGGTGGAAAAAGTAATTTTGAATCATTCATTTAGGCCTATAACAATTAATGAATGCATCCAATAACTTAAACTTGCTCAGGACAGGGACCAATGGTGGGCTTATGTGAGGGCGGCAATGAACCTCCGGGTTCCTTAAAAGCCAGTAAGTAAGTAAGTAAGTATCCAGTAACTTAATAAACATGTATCCTTGATTAATCAAATGGTTCTGCTAGTAAATATAGGCCCCTGAAATTAATTTATTTTCTCCTGAAGCGTGTATTAACTTTTTGCTCCATAGTGCTTTTTCAGAAGAACCACCAGTATCTTTCTCAATTTTATGGCAAAGATATTCCACCAAGGAACCACCTCTTGAGTAGGCCTATACATAGAGGTGCCATCTGTGTTTGGAAATTGTGTGCAGGTTAAAATGTTGAAAAAAATTGATGGAAGCTTTGTTATGATCCATGATATTAAAAACATAAAAAATTAATTTGTGCTGCAAAGGGTTAAGCTATATAGATTTGTTGGTTACAATCTTATTCGAGGGAGGTCTTCAATTGTTTATCTAGATTTCTGGACGTCTGCCACGCTATAGCTTACAATTGATGAACTGCAATGCTGATTGTGAATAATTGGGTCTGATGTAGATAGATGGTGTTGTTGAAGTGCTGTACTTACGACGGATACATTTTCTAAGCCATAACCATCAAGTCAGCCATGTGTGGTACTCGCTGACAGTCCGCAGATAGACATGTTCATTCATTGGAAAATTGGCGACCTTGAGTTAGACTTCACCACTATAATAATATATCAAAGTCTGGTTCGTTAGTGCTTCCTTGGATTAATATTTGATAATTGGATGAAGCGCCGAGAGCCTTAATTATCGCACTGGATAACCCTTCCGTTGCCGCATTAATTTAATGTTCTCATGCTTGAGAGGCTGGCAAGGCTGTAACACCCGAACGTTCAACTCCCTGCGGTACACTTCCTGTTACGTGCATCGAGGGATTTCTTGCTTACTCGAGATCTTAAAGTTTGAATTGTGTCTAATTTTGTAAGTTTAGGTGAGAAAATCACAGTATTAGGTTAGAATTTCTCAGTGAACTCCCGTTTCCCCTACCATTTGTTAATCCAATCGTTTTCGATTGTCTAGCGTTGGCGAATATTATCCTGGACGTTGGCTCCGAGGGCCGCAGGTTCATATCCGGCCAGGACGTGGAATGCAAAGGACGATAATATTCTCTGTGTGGTTTCTCAAGAAAGAAATGTGAAACTTGAAGGCCCATATTTTAGATTTAAGATACGTAAAAGGACCATGTCCTTGATAGCGTGAAGCGAAATTTGATATTTCTCGTACACCTTCAGTTTTGATTTTGAATAACACCTTCAATTGAAAGCGTTGTTAAAAACTTTTACTACTAAAGAGTGTACGCATGGAAACAGGTTTCACTTAGCGCGGCGTTGTTTGAAAAGTGACATGGCAAGTAACAGCTCGCTTATCGGTGTTTCATCGCGTCAGCTTTCGCAACTTAAGGCTGGTTCACAATGAATCGGGAAAGGAAACGAGAACGGAAATATTGTTAAAATAAATGTATTTAAATGTGAGCATCCACAATTAACTGCGGTTGCGATCGCCAAAACTAGTACCGTAACAGCGCAATTAAACTACAACAATATACTTGCCTTGTAATGGAATTTAATAAAAAAAGGTTTCCTACATAGCTTGCACATTTCTCTTCCTATATTAAAAGAATTTCTATTAGGATAAGCTTGTTTCTTTTTGTTATTATAGTATGTACGCACAGGCTATCTTTCGTAATATTACGATGACTATTACACTTTTACTACGTCACACTACTTTTGAACAATAAAACCGTACGAAAGGACGTCTTTCAACCAATCATGGCTGCTTATCGCACAATTTTATCGCGTCTCTAGCATTTGTTTAATTTTATCGCGTCCCTAGCATTTGTTTATTTTTATCACTACCCTAGCATTTGTTTCTTTGTTTGCCAACATTTCAAATTGCACTGGTCTGGACGTCAAAAACAGAAAATTACAAACCACTCCAGTCGATGCACAGCACTTTCAAATATGACTCGCATTGGCATTCAAGAACAAGAATTAATAAAGATCACTGGTCATAGCTATGCATCTTCCCTGAAACCCTATTTACAAATAAATAAAGAGCACCATTCGGAAATCCTGAATAAGTTAAGGGATACACCATGTACATCAACGAGTTCATTTCTTTTACGCACACGTCCAATATAACATCAACTGAACCACTAACCACAAAACATTCAAATTTGAAAATTGTACTTTCAATGATGGTTTGTTTTAAACTTATTCATGTTTATTTTTTATTTCATCATCGTTAATTAAAACGTTTATTTATTTCATCATCCCTAATTAAAACTTTTCTAACACTTGTTTATATTATTTAGGTTATGTTTGTTATAGCTTCTGCTATATGATATTATGGGTAGTCACGTATCAGAGATTGTTTAATACTAAGATTTATTGAAAATCATCTGTCACGTGACGTTGATTACAACTGATAACAAGAAAACAGCTAATCATAACATACTACAGCCATCTAGCGTAATGTTGAGATGGTACAATAATACATTTGAAGACAGTTGTATTTTCGTAAATTAATTAATATTTTATTGTATTGAAGTACTTTGTTACTTCTAATCTTTATATACTTTCTTCTAATCGTGTAATAGTCAATTAAATTACACTCGAGTTTTGATTTTCTCTAGATAAATCTGCTTGTGTTCCACTCGCAGATTTATCGATAAAATCAAAACCTCTAGTGAGATTACTGTTGGTAAAATGCATGTAGGAATAGAAGGAACAGACATAAATATATAAACTATAAAAAGAAAACGAAAGAGACAAGAGAATCAGAAATAAAAGAATAACAAAAAAATATACAGAGAGGTAGGTTACAGTCAACGACCCTATGGATAAATGTCCATAATCTTCGTCAAACTTACACTAGGGAACCACTCGAGAGCGCCTTCTGACTTTAGTCTTAAAAGGGGTGTAAGGAAATTCAAGCGCCAATATTTCGAAAATTAAGTAGGCCTACCCAGGATGCGAACTAAGATTTCTGATGAGGGGTGGATAGATTCCTAGATAGAGAATACCGTACATAAAATTATTATTGTCCTCATTCGATACGGCTCAACGCTTGGTCGCACTGAGTTGCTTGTCTTGCATTTTGACTATAATAATAATAATTATATCCATGAGCAGGCTTAAGATAAGATGTGTAATTCCTAAGTTATTGATTGTTATCAGCTTGCCGGAGATGTTAATACATCAATATTATTTTCTTTGCTTACTTTATACTTTACTTTATAAAGTATGCTCGTATTAAAACAATTACATTTTGTGAGGGGGGGGGATAGAAGTTATCCCTGGCAGAGATGTTGATGTGAATATATGAGAGGGGATAACTTTCCAACTGGGGGGGGGGGGAATCCTCCCATCCCTCCCGTTAATTCGCAGCCTGGTCCTACCATTCAATACGATTTTCGGGTGGGTATTGCTTTTCATCTATGTACGTACATTGATGCCAGGAAAATTCAACCCATGTCCGGAACGCTGGACTCCCCTTGCAAGCTATCGTAGTTATATAAGGCCTTGGTATATAAATGCACTCTTTGCACGCACGGACTCTGTATTGCTCTGAAATATTTGAAACGCTCTGCACGACGAATAGAATGTTAATAACTTTGTGGGCCCCAACTGTGATGCGGCCATTCTTGGGGATATGTGGAATGTATATCGTCAGGATTGCATTACAATCCCATCAGTGCATTAAATACACATTTTAATTGTTGTACACCAGGATTGGTTGATGGTCAATTTTGACGTTGCGGCCCGGACTGTAATGCCGTTTAGAATATAGATTTTGGCCCTTGTCAGCATGTTATCCTTTTCAGTTATTGGCAGAGGTTCTACAATCGTATTTCACAGCAAAGACCCATAGAGGGCACCACTTCTATGGTTTTGACTTGTAGGGGTTGAATAGCGTATTTTGGTTTTCAGAATTCTTCATCAATGCTAACCACCTCTCTTTCTCTAATTTTATGTTTTTTTTTTTTTTGGTTGGTTATTTAACGACGCTGTATCAACTACTAGGTTATTTAGCGTCCATGAGATTGGTAATAGCGAGATGGTATTTGGCGATATTAGGCCGAGGATTCGCCATAGATTACCTGGCATTCACCTTACGGTTGGAGAAAACCTCGGAAAAAACCCAACCAGGTAATCAGCCCAAGCGGTGATCGAACCCGCGCCCGAGCGCAACTTCAGACCGCCAGGCAAGCGTCTTAACCGACTGAGCCACGCCTGTGGCTCTAATTTTATATTGTCTTGGACATGAATTTAATATGTAGGCGAGCTTATAAAGTAGTTGTGTCAATCGTTGGCAGATAGCAATTGTGAGCTTTCTGAATTCTCAATGAAAAGGATGCAATTTTTTCAATAATTAAATCCAGAGCAAAAATGAGCTACTTTCTTTCCATGAAACATTACATCCACAGAACCGCAACAGATGTTCTCCAATAGGGGCAAATTTACATGAAAAACAATGTAAGTATAAATTTCTATTCGATTTTTGCTTGCAGTGATGACAGCAGAAATTCGCGTTTCCTCTAAAATCAGGATTTTTCAGATAGTGAGTTTTGAAAAGAAGTCTATTGCTTAGACTTTCTAGTTTATTCTACAACAAATTTGCAGCAAACGAAGACGGTTTTTCTTAAATTTTAGGAACTGTTAATTTTTCTCATGAACAATTAACATAAAACCGGAAAGAACTGTGGGACTGTCTTATTCCTAAGGCTGGTCCACAATAAACCGGGAACGGAAAGGAGAACGGAAATATTCTTAAAAAAAATAATTTTTAATCTTCCTCAACTTGGTGAGGTTGCCAAAGACAAGGAATATTAATCAGTAACATTTAAGGTGTGACATTAAAAATGTCTTATAAGAAGTTTGTTTACAATAAACTGAAATTTACAGTAGATAATGTTTTACATTAATTAAAATTTGCAGTAAAATAAAAAAAATTCAGTTTGTAATTTGAATTGAAGTATAAGTGTCGCCGTAAAATCTGTACAGAACCCTTCAAAGCTATCATAGAAATTTCCTTAATTGTTGTTGTTGGGACTCCAAATTTATGACAGAATGAGACGAATTGTTTTGTTATGGTCCCTCTATCGCCACATTAATCCGATCACTTCTATATCCTGAGTTTGTATGATGTATTTAAATGTGAGCATTCACAATTAACTTTCACTTCCCGTTCCCGCGCTGGCAAGCTTTTTGTTAATTGTGAATACTCACATTTAAATATATTTATTTTAATAATATTTCCGTTCTCATTGTCGTCTCCGTTCCCGGTTTATTGTGGACCAGCCTTTAGTTGGAGCAAAAGCAATCACTATAGTGTTTGATTCAGCTATTGTTAGAATGTGATTTTCTCTTGGTATTTCCTTTTTGTGTATATTAATCTTGTTAGTTGTTATCGTATCACCGTATCTTGAGAAATCGGTCGTTCATGTCAACCAGAACATAGTCACGAGGCACCTCTGCCAGTGCATCATGTGTGTCCAACCACTAAAATCGACTGCAGATTCAGGAAGAAATACATTAATTTTTTCGCCGTAACGCACGTTTAGTTTTGCTTTATCTATCTATCGATATTGTAATATGAAAGTAGCGGTAGCTCACTCTTGAAATATGTGATGGGTGAAGTCGTTGGTGCGTGACTTAGTCGAGGTTGGATGCATTCTAATGCTGCCTGCACAGAATGCTACTCCCTTGCTTCTAGGTCTGAAATCTGGTGAGTTCCTTGTAGGTCGTAATGAAATACTGCTAATCTAATCTGATTAATATCTTAAGAAATAGTGTTTGATATGTGGGTTAATACAATGTCTTGTGACTTTTGGAGTTGCAGAAACAATATTAAATATGAATAATTTCAAGGGAAAAATTGTTCCGGTATCCGGTATCTATCTCGGGACCTGTGGTTGAACGTACCAGCGCTCTGCCAACTGAGCCACCCAGGAACTCCACCCGACACGTGCACTCAATCTCTGTGTGACTTGGAATTGTGGTTTTCTGCTAACATCCATACAGTAACGTATAAAGGGAAAAAATTGAGACGGTGTCGAGTGGAGTTCTTGGGTAGCTCAGTTGGTAGAGCGTTGGTACGTTCAACCGGGGTCAACCTTAAATCTTTGTTGTAAACAAAAGTTAAAACCATAACTATGTTAAGATTAGACCTATGTGTTTTTATAAATAGTTAACTCCATGTCTGGTAATCAGAGTTTAATCAATATTACGTTACGAATTATAAAAAATATATACAAAAATAGAGGTATTCCCATACATGTCATGAGGCGTGTGGAAGCGTGGAGGTAGAGCTCCATACATTCTTTAGTCGCCCTCGATTTAAATGTGCTTAAATTCGACAGGCTCATGTCACTAGATTTTTTTTTTTTTTTTGAATATCCAAATTTATTTTACCATAAGGCAGCGTTCCTCAAACTATGGTCCGCGGACCACCTGTGGTCCTCGAGGTTTGCACTTGTGGTCCTTCAAAAAATGCAGAAGAAAAAATAAAATTCAAACGAATTGTGTATCAATTTATAGCTGAAAATCTCAGAGTTTGGAAATGACACATGGCAATCGCCTTTCACTTTTTCTCCCAGTACTGATATTTTATGAAATTTATTACCCTATCCGTCTACCGACTTCCCACTCTACTCTCAACAACAAAAGAGGGATGTAAAGCACTATGAATGTGGTATTTCCCTGCACATCTGGCGCCGCGCCTGTAACCCAGCCAGGGACCACCCATATCATAACAGTGGACCGAACCTTTTGATGTACTGATTTTCTTAATAGTTTTGCCGACATCCAGTCTGCACATTGAAATGGTCACGCACTGTACGTCGTACACCAATAATACAACTCTGAGGTTACATTTTGAAACTTATTTTCCAAGTAAATGTGACGAATTTTTATGGGTTCGTGATCACTTTCATTGCGATATTGAAACTAACAAACTTTTATTGAGTGAAAGATAACAGTTAATTGAACTCTCGAATGAGACCGGACTTACAATGAAATTCCAAGCGGAAGGTATGGTTAATTTATGGACCTCATCACAAGTGGAAAGAGAATATAGTGAACTGTACAATGGTGCTTTAGAGATTATAATTCAGTATGCTTCTACGTATCTGTGTGAGAATGGGTTTTCATCACTAACTCTAATAAAAACAAAGTAGACTACCTAAATCGACTCGATGTATGCGATCATCTCCGACTTAAGCTTGCCAGGATACGTCCAAATACAGAACAGCTGTGTAAAAATCGGTAGGCTCATCCAACTCGTTAATATGAGTACCAACATTTATTTATTTATTTTTTTTTTTAGTAATAAGTTAAAGATTATCCAAACTGTAATAGCCTTGAATTATTAAAGAAACAAAATGTATTTTCTTGTATTAATATTGGCTTAATTAGTTAATAATAATATTAAATTAATTAAATTTAATTACCCAATTGATTCAATTTTAAAATATAAGTATACTAGTATTAAAATATACTACAAAAATTATAAATTATCTTTCAAAGGGAACAAGAGTGAGGTGGTCCGCGGAACTGTTCCGACTTAAAAAAGTGGTCCCCGCTTCAAAAAAGTTTGAGAAACGCTGCCATAAGGTATATTAGGGTTATAACCAAATACATTTCAGATACAAATAAGTACACAAATGTTACTAACGAATACATATAACTTATAACAGAGAGACGATTACATCACATGCAAGTACATATGTATGTAGAATATATTACACACAATATAAAAGCAGATATATTATATAAAATTACATACATATGACAGAAAAAACATATTATATATAAAGAAGTACATATTTAATAATAATAATAATAATAATAATAATAATAATAATAATAATAATAATGATAGTGGCATGTAAAAGAACTCCTGCAGGACCAAATTCTGGCACTCCGGCGACGCTGATATATGATGAAAGAGTGATGGAGCGAAGAAAAATTCTCTCCGGCGTCGGGATTTGAACCCGGGTTTTCAGCTCTACGTGCTGATGCTTTATCCACTAAGCCACGCCGGATACAATCCCGACGCCGTTTAGAATCGTCTCAGATTAAGCTCCATCTCTGGGGTTCCCTCTGGTGGCCGCCCTCTGCACTACGTCATAGATGTCTATGAACCCAGGACCGAAGTCCATACATGTGTTGAGGTGCACTCAGATGAGTGACTGATTGGCCGGGATCCGACGGTATGGGCGCCATCTTAAATCACAAAGTGATTTATTACGCATATCATATATATATATATATATATATATATATATATATATATATATATATATATATATAGACGCTGATATAACCTCGGCAGTTGCGAGCGCCGTTAAATAAAACATAATTTTTTTACATTCTTTGACCTCGGCAACAGAATGAGGTTGTTTGGCAAGCGCGTCTGCCTGCTGTGAGCTACGCCGGTGGCTCAAAGTTTAGTTTAATAATGTAGCTATATTAATACAATAATTTTTTACCTTGATCTAAGTAGCCTGTTATAATTATTATGTCTCAAAAGTAATTCGAGGATCTTTTTCGCCAATTTTTAAATTATTTTTTTTAATAATTTATGGATAGATCAGCGCATTTAGTGCTATATAGACCACTTCTAAATGAAATACAAATACTCGTACAATACGTGACATAAAATTGAGGGCAGCTCCTCAATGGACAAAAAACTGTTAATTAGTGATATACGATATCGTACATAGGTTGGTGTGATGATAAATTTTGATTATAATATGAGGTCCATTGGAAATCGGCTCTTGATTCTGGTGTGAAATATTGACTTTTTTGCGAGAGAGTAGTGGCGCCTGGAACATTTTCTAGGTTGTTATAGAACTTCTTAGCTTGTGAATGAATAAACTGTTTTATTGAGCCAATACCAGTTTCTCTGTGTAGCTGGCTGTTAAGGACAAACGAAGCAGAATTGAGTGAAATTCGTAGGACTTTATTTTGAAATGACTGGATGTGTTTAATTTCACTTATTGCAGCTCCTCCCCAGACAGAATAGGCGTAAAGCAGTAGAGGTCGTAATAGAGATGTGTAAAGTAGCATACAATTTTGTAGCTTTAGAGATGATTTCTTGTTGAGAAGCGGATATAATTTAGTGGGTCTTGAGTAGGCCAATTTAAGTTTGTTGTTGACATGTTTCCGTGATAGACGGCGATCTAAGTACACTCTTAAGATATTTTACAGCTTCATCCTTTGGTTTCCACGGTATTACGTTGGTTGAAAGCTTTATGCATGGAGGATTAGCAGAAGACACAAAGTAAATATCTTTGTTGTTTAATTTATTTGGATAGGCAGAAACAGAATGTTTTCTTTTTTGTTGTTCTTAACTAAGCGACTTGGAAATTGCCATTCAGAGTCGTTTCTGTTCAGCCTTCAGGCATATAGGGATCCATCAAATAGATCACTTACTCATACCTAAATCATGATGTACGATTGAAACACACGTTGAAAGGAAATTTTCAGTCTCTTGAGACTAATTCGTCTTTCCTCCAAAACCATGATAAGCACGGCAGCGATATTTTCTGGAGTGGTCACAAAAATAGGTATTTCAACACGATGTCCATCTTTGATCTCCCTTTCCTAAATTCCGCAGCTCATTAATATGGTGGCGTACAAAGTACAATGATCCCTCAACACATCCACTAAATCCGCATAAATTTCCCTGTCGGACGAGCTTTTCAGTGTATGTGTATGTAGATACTTCATCACAGATCGATAGTCAATTTCACCAGAATTTAATTTTTTACCTTCTATAATTTCTTTGGCGGCCGGGTAACTCAGTTGGTAGAGCAGCTGACTACAGGCTGACAGGTCCAGGATTCGATTCCTGGTGGTGACGGAGTTTTTCTCGATGCCGGAACTTCCCAAACGGCCCGAGGTTCACTCAGCTTTCTGTCAAATTGAGTACCTGGTCTTTCCCGGGGTGAAAGGCGGTCGGAGCGTGGTGCCGAGCACACCACCTCATTCTAGTGCCGAGGTCAAGGAAGCATGGAGCTCTACCTCCATTCCACCAAGCGTTTTCATGGCGTATAAACGGGATACATTTATAAACTGTTGTAATAATTGCATTTGTAGAAGGGAGAATATGCGGGTTTAATTTTCTTGTTATGACGGGTGTTTTCTTCTTTCACTTCCGGAAGTGAGGGTTTGTTTCTGCGAGCAGACACCTGGTGATGCCGTAGGCTTTGAAGAGCTGGTGTCAGTCAGCGATCCATGACGATTGCTGAGGAGGCCACATTTAATGCTGCAGTAATAAATGGGTTCAAGTCAGGTAGTTCGCCGCTTTACTCCTGATAGAAACATCTGATTAAATCTTAGTTTTGATTAAGTACGGCGCTCTGCTTCTCTGGCAGATTGCTTTCAACTGGATTGCAGTGCAACGTAATCGAATGCACTGAGTTAAGTTCAGTAACTTATAGCGGCGTACTGGATAGTGCAGCGGATCTCTTCATAGATCTGAGTGCCTTTGGTTGAAACTTCAACACGAATGACAGGTAATTCAAGGCGAATCCTCGACCTCATCTCGCCAGATACCATCTTGCTATCACTAATTCCATAACATATATGATTTAGCTACGTTAAATAAGACTTTTGTTGTTAAATCAACTGTCCGAAGACAAACCATCACTTGCGAGGCAACTAGGCCAGAATATAATGGGATTAGGGTGGTCAATTCCTTTCTCCTGCGTACATCGCCGATTAGCAACATATTACACTACACTAATCAGACTTCAGATGCATACATACAATAATATCTTCCTCTGACACATATCGTCAAGTGAGATGTACTGCCTGATAATACTGTGCTCCAACAACGAGAAAGTCTTTGCGGAATGAAACGGAGCGGAGTAATGCTGTGAATGAATGTTGATGTCATAAGGCCACACACGTGGGTACTCATATCTCTATTGGCTCGCTCTCACAGCACAATCAATAACATTGTTACGCACATATTTATACTACCCTAGTTACAAAATTAGATCACTGTTAATCTCCTGGTCTTTTAATCCCTCCATATAGGAAATAACATATGCAGGAGAGCGCATTGTTTTTAAACTGACGTTGTAACGATAATATTATCTATCTACTTCGCTCCAATAGATGACGCAATAGTAAGCACATTCCTTTCACGGTTGATCTCCTGATTGGAGAACAGAAGATGTAGAGTGAATCGGGGAGAGATGACTGTAGGAAGAAGATGTTTATTTTTTTGTAGTTTCACATTCTTCCAAGAGAGAACGCCACACGCATGTCTTCATGCTCACTAAGACAGTTGAATATCTGTAGAGTGGAAGCTAACTCATTTTTGCCACGTGTTCTTGTTGTGAGAAGAAGAAAAGCAAGAAAACAGCTAATTTTTCTGCTATAAAATACAAAGGTAATGTTAAAATTTTAATACATCCTTGAATTCGTAATAACTGTCAAACCTTTGTAATGGATATTGTAGTAAAGGTTTTAAAGTACTAGGCATCTTACTCCGATACTGGGGAAAGATGATCACTTTTTTTTGGGGTGAGATGACAACTTGTTGCAAGAGTTTTATTTTTTTGTTTCATTGCAGGGAATGTGTAAACATTACGTAAGATCCTCTGATAGAAGTCAGTGGATTGAGGACAGTCTTCAACTTGCGATGGAACATGTTATAACAGAGGGTATGAACTGTTGTAGAGCATTGCATGCATATGGGATTCCTTACCGTACCCTTAAACGTCACCTAAAAAAGAATGATGGCAAAAAAATGTACTGGATTGAATTCATTGTGTGCAAGAAGTGATTTCAGGAACCTTGCACACGGCAATAAAATACGTGCAATGACTCTTGCTAAGTAATGATAAACGAGTGAAAAAGTGTCCATGAGCTTTATATTACGTCAATTTTGTTATATACATGTATCAAACCAAGTTCAGGTAAAATACATATATCAGTAAATGTGTTAATTGCATTATTTTGCAATTCATTTTGTATTCAGATAAATCTAACATAATATAGTGAAAATATTTTGAGTTCAATCATGAGATTTATCTATTTGCAAATGTTTATTTGCTACAATATGTATAAAATATTAACTTTTTCGCCTTTTCGGCATCATCAGATATGTTTAATGCGTGTCATTTAACCATTCACATATGTTTGTAATATGAGTTATATGTATATATAATCACCAGGGAAAGGATTTATATGTAAATACATATTTACTTATAAAGCTAATATAATTTATATTTTGCATTATCTTTATGTTTCACAATGTGTAGGATTGAAAAATCCTACTTTTATTTTCCATATTTTTCCATATTTTAGAGTTTAGTACATATTTTCGTTAATTTCCATATATTTTCCATATTTCATATAAAACAGTCCATATTATATTAGGTTTAACAATAAAACAAAACAAAATTCCATTAACTTTTAAAAATACATTTCAACAATAGAGATTTAAACACATGTTCAGTAATCCCTTTAACATCAGAGTTATTTGAAAATTAGCAGTCCTATCAACAATGGGAAAGTAAGTTACAAAACTGTATTAATTTAATTTAAAATTTTTAACAGACTTCAGTTGTGCAGCTCAACAGTTAAATGCCAGTCAGAGTACACATAGGTTCAGTTTTGTAAATCATACTATAAAGACGGTAAATATGCCAAAAGTACGTCATTCAGTCAATTTAAAATCAAAACTAACAAGTTACATTTCAGAATTTAAAGAAGATGGTTTATCAACTGACAATAAAATATTATTTTGTAATTTGTGTCAGTGTGCAGTATCATCTACACAAAAGTTCCTGGTGCAACAACACATTACAACTAGTAAACATCAGGCCAACAAACAACTAAATTCCAAGCAGAGACAATTGTTTTTAACACAACCAACAACATCGAATGTAAGATCTGAGTTTAACATCGACCTGTGCCGTTCTCTCATCTCTGCTGATATTCCTCTCTACAAACTAAAGAATAAGGTCTTCAGGGAATTCCTTGAAAAATATACTCAACATACAATCCCGGATGAGTCAACACTTAGGAAGACGTATGCTCCATCCATCTACGATGAGACAATACAGAAGATAAGAGATGAAATTAAAGATAGTTCAATTTGGGTTTCCATTGATGAGACTCCCGACAAAGAAGGTAGACTTGTTGGTAATGTAGTTATCGGTTTGTTAAGTGAACAATATTCTGAACGAATTCTTTTACATTGTGATGTTCTAGAAAAGTGCAATAACAAAACTATAGTTAAACTGTTCAACGAAGCTATGGGTATCCTGTGGCCAAAGGGTATTATGTACGATAATGTGTTATTCTTTATTAGCGATGCTGCCCCTTATATGGTCAAAGCTGGACAAGCATTATCTGTTGTATATCCTAAATTGACTCATTTTACTTGTGTGGCGCATGCATTTCATCGTGTGGCAGAAGTGGTCAGAGACAATTTCCCTAAAGTAGATTTGTTGATTTCATCAGTGAAAAAAGTATTTCTCAAAGCTCCCAGTAGAGTTAACGTGTTGAAAGAAATGTACCCTGAAATTCCATTGCCACCAAAGCCAATTTTAACTAGATGGGGTACATGGCTAGAAGCAGTTGAATATTATGCCGAACATATAGACTCTATTAACAATGTTCTCCTTGCATTGGACTCTGAAGATGCAGTCTCAATTGATACTGCGAAAACAGTTACCTGTGACATAAGTGTGAAGAATGACTTAGCTCACATTCAGCATACATTTTCATGCATCATAAAAACGCTCAAAAGTCTCCAAAATAGGCACCTTTCACTATCTGAAAGTTTTTAAATTATAAATAGTACTGTGGAACAACTGAATCGTGGTAGAGGTAAAGTTGCAGATGCAGTAAGAGCTAAGGTGGACACTGTACTTTCAAAAAACCCTGGATATGAAGAACTACAAAAGGTTGTTGCTGTGATGAGTGGTGAATCAACAGTGAAGATTAACTTGGACTTATCCCCAGCAGACATTGTGAAATTGAATTATGTACCAGTTACTTCTTGTGACGTCGAACGCTCTTTTAGTCAGTATAAATCTATCCTCAGAGACAATAGAAGAAGATTCACTTTTCAGCACTTGAAAGAAATGTTTGTAACCTATTGTTATGGTAACAGACAATAAAAATTGTGTTTTGTTGAAACTACATTGGAAGATAAGGTACGTCCATTATATTTTTTGTTTAGTTTGATTAAAATGTACCAATATTTAACGTACATAGTCATTTTTTTATAATTTTAAGTCCATATTTAATTCCATATTTTGGTAAAAATCCATATTTAATTCCATATTTTGGTAAAAATAACTACATATATATTTACATATTTCATATATTTTTAGTCCATATAAATCCGTTCCCTGATAATCACAATTGTCTTTCCAAAGTTACATGTCTGAAATCATTTTACAATCATTAATCATTTCTCATTGTTTTATAATGCTGTGTCTTTTAAATCTATTGCTATTACCATTTCACTTATAATTAACAAATTCAATTAAAACCTTTCATATCACTGATATTCGTACTTGGCAATAATTTAATGCTTGTCATTTAATCATTCACATATGTTTTTAACATGAGTTAGGCCTATATGTATATACAATCACAATTGTCCTTCCAAATTTACATGTTTGAAATCATTTTTACAAAAACTTTTACTTAACTACATAATACATAAAACTCATGAAATTTATCTGTCATGTATATTACAATGTATATTCGTTAATTTATTCAAGTTCTAAGTTACGTGTTTTAACATATCTGATGATGCCGAAAAGGCGAAAACGTTAATATTTTATACATATTGTAGCAAATAAACATTTGCAAATAGATAAATCTTATGATTGAACTCAAAATATTTTCACTATATTAATTGCATTAGCCATCTTACCCGACTATCGGGAAAAGATGCCTACAGTGCAGGCAAGAAGAAAACGTGTAGGCTAACTATAAACAAGGTAATTAATGTTTTCTGTTTTGTACCAAAAATATTGTTTGAAAATACCTTCCAGACTTTGATTTTTCAATCAAAGAAAAAGTCAGGCATCTTCCCCCGATCCACTCTAAGTACATATCAGTCAGAACCTCAATCAGAGATAAAATAACACTCAATGCACGTTAAAACATAGCCTCTTGTGTTACATGTTTGTGAACAATAGTAATGAAAGTTATAGAACATAGTATAAAAGAAAATTGGAATTTAGTCCGTTGTGTTGTAGTGTATTGTAATACTAATGTAGAAAGGCATCCATTACAGAACTGACTGCCATTGGTTGCAGCCCGAGGTTTACCGAGAGTTGCATATGTCACGAGGATTGCAATGAGTTCTTGTACGCGTGGGTTACCTAGTATTTTTTATACTACCATAATTTTAAAACATATTTTGAATTTATTTTTTAGTTGTGGTTTATTTAACGACGCTCGCTACACCCAAGGTTATTTCATCGTCACCGATGTGCCACAATTTTGTCCCGCAGGAGTTCTTTTACATACCAGCTATCGACACGAGGCTATCGCATTTGAGCACACTTAAATGCCGGAATCGAACCCGCAACCTCGGGCACAGAAGGCCAGCACTATACTGACTGCGCCACCCAGTGCGACTTTAAAACATAAAAATACAGACAATGTTATAATATTTTGTTTAAAATGCCACAATGCTAGAAGTCACGAATCGACCAGCATTTGTTAGTTTGTCATCAAGGTTAGACAACTGTTTCACTTAATAATAAAATTGTTGTTTTTGTTTCAAGCTTGTTTGAAGATCGGGAAAAAAATCGCAAATTATTATGGATTTTAATGAAAGTGAAGTAGAATTGATGGAAACTTCACCCGATATCGCTGAAGGAACGGCGAGTGTGAGGAACGAGTTATATTTCTTGTGCATCTTGATATAATTGTCAGTAAACGATATAAACTGCCAAAACTTCTGGTATTAGAGCATAAAGTACTGAACAAAAAGGTTAATACAATTTTTCTGTAACTTTTGTGGTTTCCCTAGAAAAAAATGTTATCTGTGAGTGTAATGTTTTTGGAAATAGGCCTAATAGTAGATCGTCATTATTTACTTCGGTCCGCCACGTCCATTGAAACTATTGATGAATCCTTGTTTACAAATCAGAGTACTCCAATGTCTCTCTATTGTGATGGTGTTAACTGTGTTGGACGGAAGGTCATTGACAATGACGTTCACATTTACTCGAACAGTAAATATTAGACTACTGCCAATCCTAAAAACATGCTATTTTAGAAATCAAAAATAGAAGAAAAACAAAATTTCACTACATACCATGTTTAGTAAACCTAGATGTAGGTACAGAGCATCTCTGACAGCGTGTGTTAATATTGCATAATTATGTATTATTATTTAGTATATTTAGGGCTCGGAAGTTGATGAAATATCATCTTTTTTCTGAGACATCACAGACAATGCAGGATGCAATATAAACTCGTTTCATTTGAACACGAACCAAGATAACCTACTTTTATTTTGCATTTTTTTTTTTTTTTTTTTTCATTTTTCGGTCTTTTATTTATCTAATGGTCATTTTAATTTTCTACTTTTTATTGCATTTTTGCCGTTTTCTGCTTTTGAACGAACTTTTTTTTTTACAGTGTAGTCGTAGTTTATATTCGAGAACCTACTGCAAATTGCTTACGCAATTCGATTGCATCATACAGCAATTTTTCTTATGTTTGTATCAACTTTGACTCCTGATCACGTGTGTTACGTGGTTCCCACAATTCAACGCATTAGAACAAATACTGTACAGTAAGTAGTTGCTGTGCCCACAGTCAACATATATTTCACAAGTGAAGACGGGAAAATACCGAAAGTAAAGCAACCGGCAATCCATCAAACCCTACCCCTACTTACTACAATGTTCAATAAGAGGTATGTCTGGAAATTTCAATTTCTGTCAATATTTAAATGTTCTTTGGCGTAATTTCGAAGATATTCAATATTATTATTATTATTATTATTATTATTATTATTATTATTATTATTATTATTATTGTTGTTGTTGTTGTTGTTGTTGTTGTTGTTGTTGTTGGTGTTGTTAAAATCTTGGTCATTTTTTAAATGTTAATGTCATGTTTCCAGAAATTTAAGATCATTTTATAGGTCATTTTTCTGTGGTTTTAGGTCATCAACTTTCGAGCCCTAAATATATTTCAGTAAATATATCTCTTCTCATTGCATGTGTCGACAAATGAGCTCTGAAAAAAGAGGGTGGCTTCTGAAAATTTTGGAGTTTTTGTCTGTTTCTGGTAAAAATAATCTTTATTGCACATAAGTTGTCTTTAAATAAAGACTTTGTTATTATTGTTGTTAAATCCAAGTGGAATTTTGTACATGAGTACTATTTCTATTCACAAACTTATATACACAGGTACACGAAACGGGTGTATCCCGAGAAAAACTCTCTGCAACGTCCGCCGAAAATTTCATCACGGCTTGGCCGGGGATCGAACCCTGGCCGCCTGGATGAAAAACTAGTGCGCTAGCAATTGAGCCACAGACGCGGCAATAAGTGAGTACTACGGAGGAGGTAAAACGGGAAAGAAAGAAAGAAAGAAAGAAAGAAAGAAAGAAAGAAAGAAAGATTTCCTGCTTGGACATATATTTTTTTTAACTTGAAATACTACAGCTTGTTCAGTGGTTATCGTTTTGCCAAATGCCGAGAATTTTGATACTGTAAAGAAAGGCCGGCATGACGGAAGTCTCAGACAGCTCTGAGTGTTCCAGTCAGCGCGTAACGAACGATGTTGACGCGGGCACACGTTGCGTAAGTGCTGTCGAGCTTTGAGCGTGTACAGACGTTTTCTGATATCATTAGTGCGCGCGGTGGCTGTGGAATGTAAAAGGATTAGTCAGACAGAATGTAGGCTACCGCTGTCGGGTTTATGCCGATCGCGCCGAGGCTAGAAAATTGGTCGGACATGTGGGTCGTTGTTGGCACTATTATAATTACTCCGGTTCGTAGTACTGTAGCTCGTTTTGAAGGACCTCATGCTATTATATGAACTACTTTTAATAACACACTATCTGCCCTTGTTAAAAAGGTCTGGCTGGCATCTGTTTGCGTGTGTAACTCGAATGTTTACATAAAACACTTTATTATTATTTTGTTAGCCAGAGGGGAAAGCATTGATGCTGCGAACTCGTGTGGTTGTGGTTGTTTTTACGCGGCGTTTGGCAGCAGTGCGCATTACGTGATGAAGGTTGTGAGCACTTGATGTTTTGGTGTAGATAAACCAAGAAGAAGAAGTTAGCTAATGTGTTTCGTTGTTTTCATTTAAAATATTTCATATCCCTTCTCGTTTCACTATATGAAGTGAAAGTTTTCTTTCTGAAAGGAGGATTAAGAGGAGGAAGACTAAACCGTGCTCGGCCAGATGTTGTTGCTCGTCAAAATGATCCCAGTTCATTCTTGGCAGATACTCTGATATGAGCTATTCCATCTCAAATCGACCGAAATATAGAGAAAATTGATCTTACAATTTCTAAATACGATGAAACTTTTTTTGTACGTAGAGAACTGTGATACAATGCTTTGTGCAAAGTTTGAGGCATCAGAACTTCATAGTGTTTAAATTAAAAATATTTAAATTTATCGTATTTTCATAAAATTAGCAACTTTAAACTGTTATAGCTCCGAAACCCTTTCACCCAATGATCAAAATCATGGTTTATTTTGATGCTGAGAAATTAAAGTTTATATTGACATATAAACAGATTTTCTTACTTTTTATGGAAATGGAGAAATTTAGATTTTTCCTCATTAAGACGCCTTTACTTAGGAAAAAATATTTTAAAAATATATAGTTAGATTCCGCATTGAAAGTACAAATAAACACATATTTTTTACTGATGGTATGTTGATAAGAAAGTATTGAAAATATCAAATAAGGAAAATAAATACTAGTACGCGCGTGAACTAACCAGCTGACTGTGAGACGGGAGCTAGCCCGAGACAAGCAAGGCCAGGAGACAAACACGTGATGTTTCGTCTAGTAGCGCATAGATGGGCTAGCTTTATCACAAGTTTTCATAAACACAGGAGTAAAATGACGCCCAATGCTCATTTATCTTCAGCTCTCGGCCAGTGCGTGCGGTACTGCGTCGTTCAAGTCCAGGCGTGTGACAATAATCTATTTAATACCCTCGAAACTTATTGCCATACCACTATGCAAATAATGCCGAATCCCTCTTAATAATGCAAGGTTTTTTTCTCAATATTTTTTTACATTTTTACAAATAAGCAAAAAGCCTAAAAGTAAGTAAAATCAGATTATCTGTCTCTCTGTGTACAATGAAAATAAGGATTACTTCTTAACATAACCTATCAAATGTCAGCTTCAAAATGAGCTCCCGTTCAATGTTCTGCAGTAAATGGTTCCAGAGTTCTGAGCGCTGAAAGAGGCTTGTTTTTATAAAATGCGCTAAATTTGTCGCTCAATAATATGAAAACCGTTTGACTTTCGATAGTATATTTTTGAAAATGCACTCTCCTCAGCACCTTGTATAAATATGGGAAAAAATTAGAGTATAAAAAATACGAGGTTTTTTACTGATCGATTTCATATGGAATAGCCCATATACTGCATGTACGTGTATATGGTAAAAAAATACCTTAAGAAAATCGCTTTCATTCTTTCTTTATGACTGATTATGATCAATTGTTGGAGTGATACACTCATGACTGAGAATACCCTGATAAAATCATGTGCCAGCTTTAGTTTATTTCTGTAGCAGTACTTACGGTACTGCAATAATGCAAAAAGGAATTTTTCTAGGCCAGTTATATAAAACGCATTTGAATCTATTGCAAGTTGCTGAGTGTGATTCACATGGTAGTCTATTGAACATAGTAATGACCAGGGAAAGGGATTTGTAGTATTATAACGAATGGTGAAACGTAGTATAGATAATCGTAGCTCAGTGACTGTCAAGCGAGCTGCATGGACGAGTACAGTCCACTTCATACAAACTTACACGCAACGTGCTATAAACGTATTTCAGAATAAACAAATGTTATAGTTTAATGACATATAGTGGCCTACATACATAATCTGCATTTCATTTTGAACTACATGTGTTTTTCTTGGCAACGCACAAGACATCAATAAACAACATTACAAATATACATAATTAAATATCAATTTCTGCATTCTCGCGTGTCAGTGGAAATGTGGATGGCTGATAGACGTCTTCTGTACGGAACTCGCCTCTGAATATGTGTGTTTTTCTGTCAGGAGCTTGTTAAATTAAATGCTCTTATTTACATTATTATGAAATATGATAATGTGTATACAACGTATACTACAGTATTTACAATATATGCAATATACTACAATATTTACAACATAGCCTAATACAGTAACATTAAATGTTGAACAAAATGTAGAACCAAACGAAATGGCATTTTCAATTAATGCTATGTTTTGTTGTTAAAACAATTATTCCTGCTGTGCCTTGTAAATTGTAAATATCATTTCCAAATTTTCAAAATACAACTTTGCTCTGTTGCAAGGAAGGAAATGTTTTAACATGGAAAAACTCCGCTCTACATCTGCAGAGACAATTGGAGAGTACTTGAAACAAGATACGTCAATTAAATTCACACGTTGAATGACGTCATTGGGACACGTCTTTGTTAGTACATCTGAAATCCGACTAAGAATAATATACCTATCATTTTTAATCAAACTATGTTCATTTTTCACCAACACGTTTTCCTACTTCACCTTCTACTGTACTCAGTTTATTTATAATAATTCTCATAATATTTATTTGCTCAACTAGTTCTACTCCTGACTTTTCTAACCAAATAATGGCATTCGGTAAATATATAAAATTGACTTAATACCCATGACTTCTTTTTAGATTGTTCTATCATTTAGCAATTCCTGGCGGATTTGAATCGCAGCCGCGTCATCGGGAATTGTTTCCTGAATTTTGATACTCGATCTGGAGCTTTTACAAATATAGTCTTTCACTTTTGTATTGTTAGTTGGTTTCACTTTCGGCATTGTACCTGCACTTCACTACTCTGAACTGCAAACCTGCATGTTGAAGTTCTTATGCGACAACTGTCCCGTTCACCTGTTTTTGACGTGCAGAGATCTGCAGTATGTCGTGGAGGGGAGGACTTGGTATAAATGGTTGTAAATAAATGGCTGTGTAGATGCCAATACTAGCTTTTACTACTCCAAATTCCGTTCCCTAGTAATGACAATAATATGTTAGAACAATAGTAGACTATGTAACCAGTAATTCCTTGTGGTAGAGAGATTCGATGAATTTGCTTCTTGTGATAATGTGTATATTGCTTGTAGCTGTGGAAGCGTTAAGATATTTTTAAGATAATATTAAACAACTAAATATATATATATATATATAATTATGTCTTAACAATTATCAATATACAGTGGACTCTCCTAAGTTTGACAGAACAGAATTGAAAGTTCAGTCCAATAAGGGTAGTGGGTGTGGCAGGTGAAATGAATACAAATTCTTATTGGTTATCCATCAACGAATGCAGTACTGTATTTGCATTTCCTGCCCGCCCCGAGACTTGTGTATGCTCTTCTAGTACTGTACCACAGTGGGTTTCGACAGTTCCGTCTCACAAACGATACAATTCTCAAATAGAAAAAGAAGAGTTTATTAATGTAAATCAGTGGTCAATATGAATGTCCTAATCAATAAAATATTCTGTATTCCTGTAACAATAGTATCTCTACAAGACACAGAACCAATTCCCATTCAAATGGCAAACCCATTTCTTAGTGTCCGTATAGGGGCGTGTCTAATTCTCCTACGTAAGCAGTCGAACTATAGGACGTCGAACTTGATTGCTATCGAATTTAAGAGCTTCCATTGTATAATGATAACTGTTAAGACATACTCGTTAATAAAAAAAATATCTGCAATTAACATCATAAGCAGAGCCAGTTGAAATACATAATGCCCTTTTTTATATAAGCCAAGTAGGTAGGCCTACGTTAGCAATGTCAATACTGTACATTTACCCAAAGGCGAACATAGAGCATAGGTACCGGTAGTCACTGTGTATAAGATTTAATTGAACTTACTGAGCACGATATTATTAACTACATTTTACTGTGTGTCAGTCTTAGAGTTTCAGTTGCTATTAAAATATAGAGTTACATAGCATTATATTTATACTTCTTATTTATGTCACCTGTACCTCCGTTTTTCTGCTATGTTTTATCAGAGAACGACGGATTTCGCTTCTAGATGACAATTATTACATGTTCTCCTGATACATTCTATCCAGCCATGCTGACGCCAACTCTCTGGGCTGAGATATATTGATTGGAGCGAGGGGAGGAGGTTTGTTATCTTCATTACTGCGGCGGCGGCGGCGGCTCATATTTTGCGGCAAATTCGATCCTCGGTTAAGTTATAGCCTGTCTAATGATGCAATTGTACCGCCAGCCGGGTTAATGCAGCGTTGATAATATTCGATGACTTAGGGGTTCATGGACCCCGATCAAACTAACAGCGCAGTTTCAGAACAGCAATGTATCTCCTGTTAAGGATTTCTTGTATTTGGAGTTTAGTGTTGACTGTCAGATTTTATTATTATTTTTTGTCCAGGGTTAGATTATTATTCGTCCAGTTTTTCCATATGTCTGCGACAGTATTACACACATTTTTTTTTAGTTTTTATTTCTCCCCTCTGGCACTTGACCGCCATAGTATAAACCTGTCGTCACGCGGGGATAGTACCACAATTCGGATTTAAGTATTTTTATTTATTATTTTAAATGTTATGACCTTGATCACATTTATTGTTGCACAAAAAGATTTGATTGAATTTTAATTTAATTTTAATTTCATACTTGAACAGCTTTAGGAGAGCTGTATTTAAAAATTTAAATTGAATTTTCCGTAACTTTTTTCTTTGGGTTTCCTGATGAAACAGAGCATCGAGTGGATTTTAAAATTTTCATTTTCTTTTTATATGAGTGCTGTTATATTAGTTTCATTATAACTTGGGCAGTGTACTATTTTTATAGTAACTTAATTACATCGTTAAGTTAGTGTTAACCTCTAACCTAGGTTTTATTTCATTTTGTTGCAGGTAAGCGAGCTGATGCATTTTGAACGATCGGAAATGAAACTTCTGCCCATCCAGCATAGCTATACTTCAGACGTCTATTCTTGTTGCGAGTACAGTACGTAATTACTTTAGTTTTAACACCTACACGTTTTCTAGAGGTAGGAAAACGTCTGTGTGAGGGATCAAGAGAAAAAATTGTAACATTTTCACGTGAAGAGTATACTGGGACATCACTTGTGGTACTGGGAACAGAAGTGTAAGATGAACTTCGTGCCTCGTAATTTTCCACGCGGACCGTCTCTATCCATTCTTTATTTAATAAGCCATGAGGGCTTCTACGGATTGGTAATGAAAATATTGGTTATATGGGCTATGAATGCACAAGAATATAAAATAAAATGCACTACAGTCTTAAAGAACATATTAGGCTTATTGCATTTTATTATTTTAATTCGAGTATAGCAGTCACGTAAATTTCCTTAAATTTCCTGTCATTTTTCTTTTACTGAAGCCTTGGTGTGTCTTTTGAGGGTGTAGATGAGTTTCTGATGAGCTTTCATGACCATTGATCGTTTATTGATTTGGAGTTCTGACGTATTTTTGCGCTTTTTTTCTTACATCCTTATTGTACAAAGTATGAAGATGATCGATTTCCAGATTTTCACGGCAATTCACGCTTTGAGCTTCTCCGATACTCTTTTAGACATGCTATCTGTCTTTGTGTCCCGCGCCGTGGCGTCGCGGTCTAAGGCATCCCGCCTAGGACTCGCGTTATGGAATGAGCGCCGGTTCGAGTCATCATGGGGTAAGAAATTTCCTCATGAAATTTCGGTCAGACTGGTGCCCAACCATCATCGTGATGCATTTGGGGTGCTACGATAGGTAGCGAAAATTCGGTTTCGCAAAGCAGCTATAACGGCTGGGGGATCATCGTGCTAACCACACGATACCTCCATTCTGGTTGGATGATCGTCCGCCTCTGCTTAGGCATGTGGACGTGAGGCCAGCAGCCGGCTGATCGGTCTTGGCCCTGCAAAGGGCTGTAGCGCAATGGGTTTACTTTACTTTATCTGTCTTTGTACAGCAGTTTCTCGTAAACTACTGGGGATACAAGGTGCAATAAATTTTTAACTTGCATTTATTATACCATTAAACATACATTCGTGTGTTATTAAAGATGATTTCTTCCATGCTTGCTGAGTCAGTTTATCAAACAGCGTCAGATTGTTTTTAAGAACTAAACTTTTACACGTTGCGATTTTTCCTAGAATCTTTCCATAGACGCCTTATGACTAGTCTTCTTGACTGCCTTTTAAGTGATGTATTTAATATAGAGTTCATGTGTTTCCCTACTTCTAGAGAACTTCTCCGTTTCCTATGCCCTGTGTGTTGCCTACATTCAGGGCAGTCCGGTAACTTATTGATTGCTCTTTGTGTACTGCTTTAATTTTCGCTATCAACATGTTAGATTTATCCGCGAATGAAGTACATGAAATATAATAATTTTTAGTATGATGAATGGATATCATTCCGAAATCAAAAGCACACAATCATCATCTACTTGAAAAGAAATCTGACACTTTTTTGTGCGTTTTATATTACGTAGAATAAATTGAGAAATAAAACAATGCCTGTGCATTTGGTATATAGCCAAGGGAAATGCTTTTTTAAAGAAATTAATTACATTCACTCTTATTTATAGTTTTCGTTATGGTTTTTACCTTACTATTTATTTCTTTTGCCAGAATACTAGATGGATGGAGAATCCTTTTTGTTGCAATGGTAACGGTCACTAGTTTATACATCTTTTTATACGTAGGTGAATTTTCACATACGAAATTAAGCTCACAGAGGATCTAGTGACTTCCTGTAATCTCTAAACAATTTACATTCTCTGCATAGGGTTTGTTATTGAGGTCAATATCAGTAGCAATTAAATAATTTTGCACCGTAAGTCTATTAAAAATTAATGTTCATACACTGAATTGTGAGCAGATTTAAAAAATAATTTAAAAATAGTTTTTTTTGTCACATTCTGTATAGGCTACCTGAGGAAATAAATTGTCAAAATTACTTGCCTAATGATAAATACTAGATGCTTAATAATTTTTTATTTAAAATTTAAAAAAAAAAAACATTAAAATAAGAAAACTATGAGCAATATTTCATACTTTTTGTTCACTCTGTATAATTGGCATTTTTTCTTTATAGAATATAGATTCCAACACTGTTTCGGGAAGAAAAATAAAATGGTGTAATTTTCTGTTTATAAATATGCCTAAGAGATAACGCCGGATCTAATAATGTGAATAAATACAACAAAAACAGATAGCAGTGCCACCAACCCAACAAGATAGTGGCGCAATGTTGCAACACTGTCTTGTTATTATGTTGGCGGTACTATTATCTGTTATTTTATGAGTTTTTGTTCTAATTATTCACATTATTATATCCGGCGTTCTCGTTGTGACACCTTTTAGACGTTAACGCTATTTATTTCTGATAACTGTTACTAGGAAACCAAACGTTTTACTAGTCTTTACGAGAGGGGCTTTTTTGTGAAAGGATGACCTGAAAAAGCTTTGTTCTTTTGTTTGTAGTAAAATAATCTTAAGATTTATGTTGCCAAAGGAAATTGCCATGTATTGCTGTACATTTCTAGAGCGCGAAATCACAGGAACGATAAAATCAGATACATATAAATGTCATTCTTGGCATCTGTTCCGTGCTTGAAAGAAATATGTACGTGATCTAAATCAACTGTTTTCAAAGTGTTGACTTCAGCATGGTCTTTAACGAGCATTGTGTTTCTTATTGCGCTTTAAATATGTGATACTTTACGTGTATATGTATGTGTGTGTGCACATGTGCATTTGCAATCGTGTGCGCGCGAAAGATTTAGGGCTTAGGCAGTTAAAACCGTTCGGGCGAATTCGATTGTGAAGTCAGTCTCTAGTTTTGTCCGGGAGGATACGAGTCTAAGTTCTACTTAAGTCCGGCCAAGGTCTGTTGTTCTTACTGACTTACTGGTCTATGGCGAGTCCTTGGCATCAACCCCTTTGATTTGATTACCTGGTTGGGTTTTTCCGAGGTTTCCCCCACCGAAAAGGCAAATGCCGGGTAATATTTTGGCGAATCCTCGGACCTCATCTCATCTCACTACATCTCGCCAAAATGTAAAAAAATTGTAAAAAAATTGTACAAAATTGTAAAAATTGTAGAAAATTACTAAATTGTAAAACTATAAAAATTTGTAAAAATTGTAATTGTAATATTGTAAAATGTTGACATGTTCCACATCTTAAAGCTTCATTGCTCATGTAAGATCTATGGAATAAAATAAATGAATGAATGAATGAATGAATGAATGAATGAACTGACCTTCTTGGAATGGATGAGATGGATAAATTTCTGTGCGGGTTGTATACTGTACTCCAACCAGGAGAAATTCTCAGGTGAATGAGACGCAGCGGGGTAATGCTGTGAATGAATGAATATTGATGTCATAAGGTCACACAAGTGGGTACACGCATCTCCATTGGCTAACTCTCAAAGCACAAACGATAACCTGATATACACAACATACTTATACTACCCTAGTTACAAAATTAGGTCACGGTTAATCTCCTGGTCTTTTAATCCCTCCATGCAGGAAATAACATATGCAGGAGAGCGCATGTTTTTTAAACTGACTTTATAATGGTAATATTATCTATCTACTTCGCTCCAATAGATGACGCGACCTCGATGTTGGATTAAGATTTAATTTGGGTGTAGAATTTCAATTTGTTTAGGTCTGTTCGACCTTTAAAATCTTACAATTATTTAACGTCAATAATTATTAATACACCTTTATTGCTAAAAGGAAGCACATTCCTTTCACGGTTAATCTCCTGGTTGGAGAACAGTTAGTACCATAGATATCTCAGAGTTAAGTCAAATAATTCATTATTAACCCGGTATTTACTTTTTAAATAAATATGTAGTTATGATTGAGCAAACCAATAAAAACCACGATAAGACTGATCTGTTACTGAATCGATTTCGATACCTCCTGACTGCGAGTCTTATTTTGCAACACTGATCCGCCTCGAACGGTTCTCTCTCTTCCTAAGCACATCTTTTGGATATGTTAAAATGTTAATTGAAAATCTTAATTTTGTGTATTGTACTCTGTGACTTGTTAATTATCTCTGGTTTTCTATGCTATTACAGTAGCAACAGAGTCCGTATAGGTCAGTTTCTGTCGGATATTTTTCCAATTCACTGCGGGCTAAAGAAAGAAGATGTACTATCACCTTTACTTTTTAACTTTGCTCTAGAATATGCCATTAGGAAAGTCCAGGATAACAGAGACGGTTTGGAATTGAACGGGTTACATCAGCTGCTTTTCTATGCGGATGATGTGACTATGTTAGGAGAAAATCCACAAACGATTAGGAAAAATACGGAAATTTTACTTGAATCAAGTAAAGCGATAGGTTTGGAAATGAACCCCGAAAATACGAAGTATATGATTATGTCTCGTGACCAGAATATTGCACGAAATGGAAATATAAAACTTGGAAATTTATTCTTTGAAGAGATGGAAACATTCAAATATCTTGGAACAATAATAACAAATATAAATGACACTCGGGAGGAAATTAAACGCAGAATAAATATGGGAAATACGATTGAGAAGCTATTGTCATCCAGTCTGCTCTCAAAAAGTCTGAAAGTTAGAATTTATAAAACAGTTATATTACCGGTTGTTCTGTATGGTTGTGAAACTTGTACTTTCACTTTGAAAGAGGAACAGAGTTAAGGGTATTTGAGATTAATGCACTTAGGAAAATATCTGAGGCTAAGAGGGTTAAATTATAGAAGAATGGAGAAAATTACAGAACGTGGAACTGCACGCATTGTATTCTGCATCTAAAATAATTGGGAACATTAAATCCAGGCGTTTGAGGGCATGTAGCACTTATGGGCGAATCCAGAAATACATATAGAGTGTTAGTTGGGAGCCCGGAGGGAAAAAACCCTTAGGGGAGGCCGAGACGTAGATGGGAGGATAATGTTAAGATCGATTTGAGGGAGGTGGGATATGAGGATAGAGAGTGGATTAATCTTGCACAGGTTAGGGACCGATGCCGGGCTTATGTGAGGGCGGCAATGAACCTCCGAGTTTCTTAAAAGCCATAAGTATTAGAATAGCGGAAGTAGGATTGAGAGTATTCTAGTTTCGGATAGGACTTGGGGTATTAGTAGCAGGAAGTCTAATATGTAAGAGTAGGATTAGGTATAAAAGCTGGAAATAGGAGTAGAGTAAGTAGGGACAGAAATGGCCGGAGAAGAAGTGGAATGAGCAACAGGAGAAGTTGAGTAAATAGCAGCAACAATAGGGGAGATGTAAGTAAGAATAATGGTAAGGATAGCAGGGATCGAGGGTTTATAGGAGTATTCTAATAACACGTTGATTACCTACTGCTGTTACATTGTACCATCTACGTTCATCCCATTGTTGGATACCACGCGTATCAGGCTGCACAATTGCACAACCAAATGAGCTGAAGAAGATCCTTGTTTGCTTTTCAGAAACCTTCTACTCTTGGTCTTGTATCCTTGAAAATGAATTAAGAAAAAAATGAAATGGAATTGGATAGTAATGATAGAAATCATACAATCGGGATAGGTAATTGATATTGATAATAATGGATATTTTAAAAATTAGGCAGAAATAGCTAATTTAGGGATTAGATAATATTTCCCGCTGTTTCCAACATTTACACGTGCACACGCCATAGCTCTACATGTTACAGATGCAGCCCGTGATGAATGGCAATAATAATAATAATAATAATAATAATAATAATAATAATAATAATAATAATAATAATAATTCTTTATTTATACTGGCAGAGTTAACGCCGTAGGGCCTACTGCAAACATAATAAATTATTATGAGGTGTGATATGTGATTTTACATTTCTAGATACTAATATTGTTTGCTAATAAAAGTATTATGCAGAAATAGAAGTCAGTTAGAGGCAGCCACTCTAAACCTAAGTGAAATATCAGAATATAATATAGAAATTTCAGCAGAAAAAGACAAAATGTTTGACCTTTTAGGGAAAACATCAAATAAGATAAAATAATAGGCTAGTAAATTAAAATATAGAACAGAATCCAAACATCAGTTATTTGGTCTGTCAGATATCTTACCCAGACGTTCTGATAGACTATATGTGTGTGGGACAATAAAGAGGAAATTGAAATATAAGAAAAGGCACGATTTTAAATTTCTATAAAGTTATGGGACTTCCCATGATAGAGTTTGTATCTGAAAATTGGGTCCTGATTTCAAAAGCCATAAGTGTGCCTTCAATCAAGTAGTTTACTGAATAACATTATAACTTCTTTACTCTGTTAATATTATAAAAAATTACCCGGCTGACTAGTTTCGACGTGGTGTCCGTCATTGTCCGAAGCCTTCAGGCAATGACGACACCGCGTCGAAACTAGTCAGCCAGGTATTTTTAATAATATTAACATAGTAAAGAAGTTATAACTTTAATCAGTGATTATACAAGTGCTAAAATAGTGTACCAAACAATGATGAAGTAGTTTAACTCAATGCTGCTTGATATACTTACCCTGAGAGATCACATTTCCAATTATATATTGAAAGAGAGCAGCTTAATATACGAGGAAGAGTCAAAAAGTAACCGTAATACTTCAATCTACTATGTGAGTCTGGTTTTTTAATTAAGGTTACTTTTTGACTCGTCCTCGTATACATACATACATACATACATACATACATACATACATACATACATACATACATACATACATACATACATACATACATACATACATACATACATACATACATACATACATACATGGGGCCATACATCGTATGGGAACCTACAATTTTTTTTTTAATTAGTCGTATGGGGAAAAGAAAATTTTGTCTTTATGGAGCCATACAGCATATGGGCGCCTAAGTTTTGTACGCGGAGACCTGTACAGATCTTAGATCGTCTCTTGCTGTATTTTGTTTGATGTTCATAAACAAAATTTGTCCGCCTCTGCAGCACTGTAATCCAGAATTATATAAAATAATGGTTGAAAAACAAGAAGTGCTGCAAATACACACTCCAAGATTCATCGAGACAAGTGTGCTTTTACGGTGGTGCTACATGGTATATTCTTTAAATCAAGCTTGTTGTACAATTAAAATGTAAAGTAGACAATTTCTTTACTTCTACTTTAATATTTAAAAAAATCATTAAATGACAGTTGGACGGAGAGAGACAGGAGAGTAAAATATATTTCAAGGGAGAAAACAAGGGGTGGGGCGTATAGTCAAGAAAAGAATTACCTCTACAGCACTGTATATATACGTATATTGTATATAATATTATGTAAAATTAAGCAGTAAAATTAAAGTTAATAAACACAAATGGTAGAACAGTAATGGTTGCAATGGAGTTAACAAAACAAATCTGTCAGCCACCGGCGTGGCTCAGTCGGTTAAGGCTCTTGCCTGCCGGTCTGAAGTTGCGCTCGGACGCGGGTTCGATCTCCGCTTGGGCTGATTACCTGGTTGGGTTTTTCCGAGGTTTTCCCCAGCCCTAAGGTGAATACCAGGTAGGCTAATCTATGGCGAATCCTCGGCCTCATCTCGCTAAATACCATCTCGCTATCATCAATCTCATCGACGCTAAATAACCTAGTAGTTGTTACAGCGTTGTTAAATAACCAATTAAAAAAAACAATCTGTCAATACAAACCACTAGGATGTCGTGATATGGGAAGACCGAAAATGCGATGGTAGTATGCTTTTTTAGGCGGAACAGACCTTAGGTCTATCTTCTTCTTCTTGATGATGATGATGATGATGATGATGATGATGATGATGATGATGATGATGATGATGTTACGGGGGAAGATGCAGAAATGCAAATTATTATAAATTTTTTTTTTTTTCTAGGATTTTGTGTTTTTCATGTGGATGGTTTTGATGTACCCTGCCTCTGATAATGCGAATGCAAATATTCTACTAATTTTAATTTCTCTATTTTGTGAACCGCAATTGAGAGTTTAATTAAATCAACAGTCAGGGGAGTATCGCCGACGGTTGTACATAGCGACTTTGTTTTGTCAAGTAATGACTGCTTATCGTGGACACTGGCACTTACCCCGTTGGCATTTCTACTCTTTAAATTGCAGCGGTGAATCTAATTCGATCATAACAGGGTGGGGCGAATGTATGACAGCTACGCCCATATTTCTTGCTGGTGGCAAAATCTGAAATTATTGTGATTTAGTGTGGCAATGAAATTAGCTAAGCGCCGTAGTACGTAATTGCATCGGTTGTAAAGGATTACAAGGCCGGAAGAATGTGTTGCGAGTCGTAAACAAATCGGGCGCCTTGGTTAAATCTATTTTTAATAGATTCAATCTCGCAGAATAGTGACTCTGCTGCTTTTGACATCCGATTTTTGCTTTCATGTTGTGCATGATAGATGTTAATTTAAAAGCCGCAAATTTCTCCCCTTCTCTGAAATTTTCATATCTCTTTTCGCGGTTAGAAAGGGTTAGGGAAATTAACCGATCGCAATGCGTGATGCCATGGGGGAAGTGAGTGCAATATCGCTTCCGCATTCACTTTTCAGCCGTGGTGATTGATGGTCGTGCTTTTTCTATTGATTGCCGATTGCGATTTCTAGACTGGAGCTTTCTTTTATTCTAGCTTCCCTCTCGGTTACAACCCGGCGTAAAATGCCGGGAGCGGATTTTGTGTGATAAACATGAATTGGATTCTCTACTTTTCTATCTCAATTTAGACTACGGACAAAGTCCTGGGCTTTACAGCTTGCGAACAGGATTTGACGTATTCGGCAAAGAGTACGGGTTTCGTGCTGAACTCTGAAAAAATTATTGGTCGAGAAAGTGTATTATACTGTATATATTCATATATATGAGGAGGAGAGTTCGGCCGGCACCGTGAATCGGGTCTCGGCATAGCTCAGATGAACAGAGCGCGCAACGCTGAGGATCCTGGGTTCGATTTCCAATGCCGGAACAAATTTTTCTCCAATAATAGGTAAAGTGCATTCTAGCCTATCTCTTCGGATACTGAAAAAGTACGCATATTCTCGTGTACAGGAAAATCATCTCTCGAGGTAATTATTATTTTTTTGATTGGCTATTTAATGACGCCGAATCAACTACTAGATTATTTAACGTCGATGAGATTGGTGATAGCGAGATGGTAGGCCTATTTGGCGAGATGAGGCCGAAGATTCGCCATAGATTACCTGGAATTCACCTTACAGTTGGGGAAAACCTCGGAATAAACCCAACCAGATAATCAGCCTAAGCGGGGATCGAACCCGCTCCCGAGCGCAACTTCAGACCGGCAGGCAAGTGCCTTAACCGACTGAGCCACGCCGGTGGCTTCGAGGTAATTAAATATGTGCCTAATGCAGATGAGTTTTGCAAGTTCATGTAGAATAATCATTTGAAAAAGTGAGAATGAGACAGTCCAAAGCCACACTTTTATCAAAAATGTTTTTTGTGCGAGTTCATTTCTGACACATATGGAGAAAGTAATATTAAAATATTATAACAATTACTCAACAAATGACGTATGTATACGCCGAAGAAATTATGATACCGCATCTGATAGCATTGGGCACACTCCTGTAAAATTTTGTCTGTGTGGCTTAGGACTATACTATTTTCACTCCTTCATTTCTTATATTGTGAATTAGTCCTACATTCCTGACATACGAATAGTCAGTTTTTTAGAAATTCACATATTATCATCATCGTCATCATCATCATCTATGCTGAGTAACTTTCGGTGTTGGACTCCGGACTCATTTCACCGGCATTATCACCTTCATCTCATTCAGACGCTAAATAACCTAAGCTGTTGATAAAGCATCGTAAAATAACCTACTAAAATTAAATTAAAAAATCATCATCATCTATATCTACATCAAGGATTAACTACATCCTTCGATCTATTTCGTCTCGAAATTGTTCACGCTGTCTTTTCAAAGCTGGATCCAATTATTCGTCCCTGTAGGACTGTGACCACCAATGATCGCTCGAAGAGTGGAAGCGAAAATATTCTTTGTAGGTCTTAATATAGATTTACAGAGGAGCTGGAACAGAAGTTTCAAGATCGCCGTCCCATCACTGCCCGTAACCTGCGCAGCGCTATATCACGGTCAGTGGTCAGTGAAAAAGTCTTACGAATTTACGATCGTGAAATCTGATTAGGCCTTTCTATATCGGACGAATTTTAAAGGTAAGTGTATTCTCTTTCAGTAGCAGCATTGGTAACTCAGTTGGCAGTGTATTGGTTTATGTTGACTACGGATCCAGGTTCGAATCTCGACGAAGGCGGACAAAACCAAGCTTCTTGATAGTTTTTCTCGCTGTTCTCCCGTTTTCCTCCTTCCCACCGTTGCTCCAGTTCGATATTTATTATTATTTGTTCAGTAGTATTAACCAAAAACGGCGTAATATAGTATTGTCACAGGTTTACATATGACATACAGTAAATATGAGGGTACGTTACTCGCTTGTACGCTTTCGGAAGTGGGTGTGGAAGGCCACTCTAGTGGGATTTCATCGCAACTAAGAACTAACAAACTGAATTGACAGATGGCACCACACAGCTGAGTCACGATATCTACAGTAGCGCGATCGTTCGGACTTAAATAATTCATCCCCAGGTATAGAAGCGGTAATGTGCAAGTCTTCTAAAGGTTGCAGTGCTAACTTCAAGCCTCCCCTCTTTACCAAGAGAAAATATCTCCATTTAGATGCGGTATGAACATGAGGGCATGGAATTTTTATTTTTGTTGGTTATTTAACGACGCTGTATCAACTACTAGGTTATTTAGCGTCGATGACATTGGTGATGGCGAGATGAGGCCGAGGATTCGCCATAGATTACCTTGCATTCACATTACGGTTGAGGAAAACCTCGGAAAAACCGCAACCAGGTAATCAGCCTAAGCGGGGGTCGAAACCGCGCGCGAACGCAACTTCAGACCGGTAGGCAAGTGCCTTAACCGACTGAGCCACGCCGGTGGCTAAGAGGGCATGGAGATTTAGCCACATGTTTTCATGACTTCGGTACTAGAATAGGGTGGTATGGTCAGCATCACGCTCTGAATGCCTTTTCAACCCTTGAAAAAACTGGGCACTCCGTTTGATAGGCTAAGCGGACACCGGGGAATTTCTGAAAGTTTTGGCTATGAGAAAAATACCTCTACCGCCCGGCATTGAATTCGGGACCTTCCAGCTTGTAGCTTGTTGCTCTACCAACTGAGCTACCCGGATTCCTGCAAGTATTTTACGTGTATCTGACTAAGAGAGTTTAAGGATATTTAGCCTAGCTTCACAGACTTAACATTCCTATTTCCCTTCTCCTTTCGGGTCTTCCACTATCGTGTTTCTTTTAATCTTTAGTGAAGAGAGGACTTGTGTATGTATGCTTGCGTACGCGCATGGAAAATTGATTTTTGGTAGATGCAGCTTTGCAGCAACATAGTAAAATTGCATTTATATCGGATATGCATAGACTGCATCCGAACTCACGACAGTGACTTTCACACGGAGTTACAGCTGCGTACGTTAGACGCTGCGTATACTGCGGTGAACCCGTAGTTGTCTAAGAAGAAACCTGAGGCCACTGCAGCCCTGTGTCCGCGTTAGGAGCGTAGCCTGCTTGAAGAAAAACGAGCTTTGATTGTTCTCGCAATATTGGCATAAACTTAATTGATTTCGCTGTCGTGAACCACAGGAAATAAAAGTGAAAGTCGACCTAATAAAAATGCAAACCATTTGTAGAATTGATATCATCTTTCGAGCTCTTATCCACGTTAATTAATAATAGATTATATAGGTCTTGTTTATAGCTACGATCATTAACAATAAAGTGAGCGTTTGAATGGATCATTGCTCATCCGAATGTCTTGCGGAAAACACACTTAAATGAATGTTACCTCCGTGAACTCCATCCACTATGTACGAGTGCAATAATTTAGAGATTGTGTTTTGGTCTTACTCGGTGCATTCTAGTGCACACTAAGGAAATTTAGTCGGAAGTACGTCATAATGATGCTTCATGCTTCATATTATAAAGTAAAAAATGTTGGTTTAGAATTTCAAATACATGAGGTGAACAGATTGAAAATTTAATTCATAGTTTACAGTTAATAATGATGATGATGATGATGATGATAATAATAATAATAATAATAATAATAATAATAATAATAATAATAATACATACGTACGTACGTACATACATACATACATACATACATACATACATACATACATACGTCCACACCTGTGGAGTAACGGTCAGCGCGTCTGGCCGCGAAACCAGGTGGCCGGGTTCGATTCCCGGTCGGGGCAAGTTACTTGGGTGAGGTTTTTTCCGGGGTTTTCCCTCAACCCAAGATCAGCAAATGCTGGGTAACTTACGTTGTTGGATCCCGGACTCATTTCACCGGCATTATCACCTTCATCTCATTCAGACGCTAAATAACCTAAGCTGTTGATAAAGCGTCGTAAAATAACCTACTAAAATAAAAAATACATACATACATACATACATACATACACACATACATGCATACATACGTACAGTCGGCCTCGGTAGCTTAGTCGGTATAGCGCTGGCCTTCTGTGCTCGAGGTTGCGGGTTCGATCCCGCCCCACGTGGATGGCATTTAAGTGTGCTTAATTGTGACAGGCTCATGTCAGTAGATTTACTGGCATGTAAAAGAACTTTTGCGGGACAAAATTCCGGCACACCGGCGACGCTGATATAACCTCTGCAGTAGCGAGCGTCGTTAAATAGACCATAATTTGTTTTTAATTTTTACCCACAAATCGCCGTAGAAAATTGATATGAATATTCAAATATAATCATCGTGTAATGAGTCTGCTACCTTTTAACTGTAAGTATATAATATTTTTAGTTCTTAACGCATCTGTAAGAAAACCGAGTAAAAGAGATGATGATGATGATGATGATGATGATGATGATGATACCTTATTTTTTATGACAGAGATGATAAATCATTCACAGTAAGCCCTTCCTATTTTGTTGTAAGGCAGACATGGCACAGGTACTACAAGTGTTTTAGCTTCCGACATGAAAACTGAAGACTATAAATAATATTGCATTATGCGAACAGTAGAGAACTGGGAATATACAAGGTAGTCTATTTCTTTTATGTCTTCTTACACAAAACACATAAAAAATCGTTACAATTCATTTCGAGTTTATGGCTGTTTTGCATTCTTTATATCAAACAAAAGACCTATTATGATTTTAGACTTTATCTTATTTCACGAATATTATTCGCAAAAAATTAACTTACAGACTGAATATGAATTAAAATCCGTCCAAAAGTGTAAGAGAAATAACTTTAGGACTGCATAGGTATATATATATATATATATATATATATATATATATATATATATATATATATATATCAGTGATGCTGAAAAAATGAAGAAAGTAAAAATCTTAGAAAACTTAGCGAACTGTTGAAAATCCAATCCATCTTTAGGCGAATTATGCTTAACGCTAAAAACGGAGGGATCATTCCCTCAAAATATGGACATAGAAGTCCACCGCTGTAGAGTATTGGTTAGCACGCCTGATCATGAAACGAGCGGATTCGGGTTCACATCCTGGTTCGGGCAAGTTACCTGGTTGAGTGGTTTTCCGGGGTTTCCCCTCAACCCAGTAAGAGCAAATGCTGGATAACTTTCGGCGTTGGGCCGTGGAATCACTTCGCTGGCATTATCATCTTCATGTTATTCAGACTCTATATAACCGTAGCAGTTGAAAAGCGTCGTAAAATAACCGATAATTAAATAAATATGGACATTAGTCGTGAATCACCCATTGGGTCAATTTTATATAATGTTCTTAGTTTTTAGTACAGCAGAAATTAAATTGCTGCAACAGAGACCAAACGTAATTACGCTATAAGTGATTTGAATTATGTATTAATAATTATATCAGTTGGGCATCAGGCAATCGAAACCGGTTGTAATACGTATTCTGTCATGGATGTCCTGCGGGAGTTCCGTTATTGTTATTTCAGTCATCATTATCGGAAACTATGTTGGTGATCCTAAAATGCTTGGCTTCCTCTTCTTCGTACAGTGGAATACTGTGCATTTCTCGTGATAAATGGTTCGTGCACTTCATTAATTTTATCTCCGATTTTATGCGTCATTTAATTCTGAGGTAATTAACCGTTAACCTTTCATAATTTGTAAACGGGTGCTTGCAGTGAACTTTATTTGGATCATTGAATCTCAAACTTTTCGTTTCCTGAAAGAACTTTTCTAGTAGTTACTTCCGCGGCGTTGTTCACGTTACACGAAAAAAAATTAATATCATGAAGTTAACATAATTTATCCTAAGGTTTGCTTCTTTCTCTGCAATTTAATTATTTTGCCACGTTGCAAGTGATATTACCGTTTATAGTATATTTTCTTGCACAAATATCCAAAAGACGCACATAATTTACAATTCACAAAAACAAGATGATGAAAGTTCGTTTCCTGGATTGCAGAAAAAGGAGTCCTTTTTACGAATATATCGCAGTAGTAGCTTCATGAGTATTTGTACCCTGTCAGAGGTTACACTAAACCCTCGCGTCACATGTGACTTCAGTCATACGTTGAAGAAATTCGTGGAGCAAATTCTGAGAAGCATCTTCGTTGTTAAAGGAGATTTCACTGAGAATGTTTGATAGAAAAGAACAAATATGAAAATCAGATGGAGGAATATCAGGAGAATATGGTGGAATAACCTCCCAGCCGATCTCTTGGATAACTGTTTTTGTAATGTTAGGTAACAGACATTATCATGAAGCATTTCCCGGTCGTTTTTCTAGAATTACGGCCTTAAATTAATGGCAATAAATCTCAACATTGATGGTTACATTCCTCCAAAGGAATTCATAGCAGAATACGCCATCTTTATCCTACCAGATGTATAACATTAGCTTATGCGGATGAAAATTAGCGTTGCACGGAGAGTTGCTTTTTTTTAGGACTTAGCCATTCTGTTCTTGATGTTGATGTAAAGACACCATTTTTCGTTACCGGTATCAGTCTGGAACAGTCTGAGCTAAACGATGAGGATCAAGCAAAGAATCACATGTTATGACATGCTCAATTTAATTTTTTTCGCTCAAAACTATATTTAAATATTGATCTTGCACAATGAATATGAGCTGGTTTTAGTGTAAATAATGCTATATTAAATAGTTTCTTTACATTTAATTTAAACGTTACCCATACATCCATTTTTGAAATATGCATCTTTATTAGCCTACATACTTTTAACACTTCACTTAACATTTGGTAAATTTGTTATAGAAACAACTTTCCCGTGTTAATTGAAAATGTGATGGTAATTTACTTTAGTTAATGAGTAATTTCGTCTTGATGTCGGCCATCTTCAGATACTAGTGATGTCCTTACTTTCCGGTTTCTTCTGAAGATGCTTTGATGGTGGATGAGTTTATGATCGAAGTTGTTGTGTCAAATAAGGTGTGTGTTCAGAAATTTAATTGTATTGAGAAGATGTTGTGGGTGTGTTTTTGTATGTATATTTCATACTGATCTACTGCATTTAATTTCTGGTTTTTCGGTTCAGTATATAGCAGTTCCATGTCTGTGTGTATGTACTGTAGTTGTGGTGGGTGTTTGTGATGTGTTCTGCATATGTGGAAGTATTGTGTGTGATTTGGTTATGGCTGCGAAGTGTTCCTTGTATCGTGTTTGAAATGAATTTCCAGTTTGTCCGCTGTAGATCCACCGTTGTGGCTGAGGGGGTAGCGAGTCTAACTCCGAACCCAACGGTCCCGGGTTCGAGGTTTTTACGGGGTTTTTCCCTCACTCCTATGGCTGAATATCAGGTAACTTTATCAGGCGAATGGAACCCCACTCATCTTCGCCACTTCCTTTCCTCCTCCATCATCCTTTCCTTATCATCCCGTTTCTGGTTTTCCAGATCACTCTCCAGGCGGCCTCCCGAAGCTGCTGACTCTAGACCGGCCTCCGTGGAATGTAGTTAAGTGACGTTGGATGGCTTCTGAAATGACACCCAAGGCGGACCTACTCGGGGGAGGAGGAGTTTCGCCTCGGACCGACAGGGGGGCCTTGGGGGAATTTGCCGAAGCAGGAATGGTATATGGATTGTCGGCTGTAGGGACCGGTCGTTAAGGGTTAGGGCGGTGCGCGTGGGGGATCTGTGGCAAGCAACTCATTCCATATCCAGGGTTAGCGCAATAGATCTCAATAGGTTGCAGTGCTGGACCATCCGTGCCCCGCCCTCAGGTAAATTCCATTCCATTCCATTGTCCGCTGTAGAAGTCATTACAGCTATAGCATGTTAATTTGTAAACTCTTATTAGGTTGTGTTTCTTTGTTAAGATGTTTCGTTTTGCATGTAATGTTGTAATTTAATTTCCTTAATGAAAATGCGATCTTGTACTGTATGTGTGTTTGTTTTTGTATGTTAGTGTGATGTATTTTTTTGTTTCTTTCTTTGGTTCTTGTGATTATGTTTTGCCTTGTTATATATATTTCACCCTCACTCAAACCTTTTCAGCCAGCTGTAATGTGCTTTCCGGCATATAGGATGTCATACCTGAGCAAGCAGTGAAACTGTACATGTTTGAAGAGAACTATACTCGTGATCAGAACATAGTACGAAATGGAAATATAAGAAACGGAAATTTATCCTTTGAAGAGGTGGAAAAAATTCAGATAGCCTATCTTTGAGCAACAGTAACAAATTTGATACTCGGGAGGAAATTAAACGCAGAATAAATATGGAAAATGCCTCTAATTATTAGGTTGAAAAGCTTTTTTCATCTAGTCTGCTTTAAAATAAAACTGACAGAATTTATAAAACAGTTATATTACCGGTTGTTCTGTATGATTGTGAAACTTGAATTCTTACTTTGAGAGAGGAACGGAGATTAAGAGTATTCGAGAATAAGGGCTTAGGAAAGTATTTAGAGTGAGGGATGAAGTTACTGGAGAATGGAGAAAGTTAGCGAACGCAGAACTGCACGCATTCTATTCTTCACCTGACATAATTAGGAACATTAAATCCAGACGTTTGAGATGGGCAGGGCATGTAGCACGTATGGGTGAATCTAGAAATGCATATAGAGTGCTGGTTGGGAGGCCGGAAGGGAAAGACCATTGGGAAGGCCGAGACGTAGATGGGAGAATAATATTAAAATGGATTTGAAGGAGTTGGGATATGATGGTAGAGACTGATTAATGTTGCTCAGGATAGGACCGATGGCGGGCTTATGTGAGGGCGGCAATGAACCTTCGGGTTCTCTGAAAGCCATTTGTGAGCAAGGGAGATACACTACACCGCATATAATGTGTTAAAATATTTTTTGCTAAAATAACGTTACCGTTGAAGCAGACAGGGAACATAATATGTATGGCATTGTATATGCGTTGGTCACAGCTTCTCTTCTCTTGCATTAGCTATGCCAGTAGTGACCTGAGAGGGCGACAATTTCAAATGTCTAGTGACTAATCACTAAACGGTGCGGGCAGTAAAAACAGAACTCGACACGCACAATCGTGTCGTTTCACATAGTAGATGAATACGCAGGACGTTACAGCAGCACAGAAACAATAGAACGCGACAAAACAGCTGCGCTCTCACACTTGATGCACCTTGACGCATGCTGAGTGACAATGGGGAAGTGCTGCGGATCATTTTCTGCTTCAACTCACCCAAACCAAAAGACCTACAAGCGTAGTGCCTGACTCTCACACAAAAGTGACGGGATGTGAGAACTGCTAGTAGGATGCCATCTCACTTCCCTTTGTTGAGACGTAAATTCTAATTTTGTACGACTCTTGAAGTCCTGAGCGTTATATTCCAATCGAGCGTCCACTTCACAGATGTGGTAACTTTTTTGAACAGGTATTGAAACTCTCGTCGGTCGAGCTATAGTTACTTGTGAACGGTTTTTTTCAAGTACTTCGATTTCCCACACCTTTTTCATTCCCTCATTACGTCATTATTCTTCATTGTCTCTTTATTACGTTCATTAGTAGATCAAAAGGAATGGTGTTTGATTGCGAGTTATTGGAATTAGTAATAATAATAATAATAATAATAATAATAATAATAATAATACTTACTGGCTTTTAAGGAACCCGGAGGCTCATTGCCGCCCTCACATAAGCCCGCCATTGGTCCCTATGTATGTATGTATGTATGTATTCACACTGCAATGGGTATATACCCGGTGGCAGTGGTAACTAATTACAATCAATAAAGACAATTAATAAAAAATACAATTAATAATAACTAATAATTAATACTAACAATAATTAATAATAATAATAATAATAACAACAACAACAACAGGTAACATCCCAAATTAAATGAAGCACGATCGGTTAAAATAACATTTAAAGTAAATCTAATTTGTACCTTAAACCTATGTTCGAACTAAAACTCATGAGTATGATATGTTCATATCTGCACAAGTACCTTTCAACACTACACTTATTTCGCTGTTAACTCACTCACTGCACTGGAACTATGACACATTTCACTGATTCTATCCTGATTTCACTAATACTTCAAAAACATTTCACTGTTCAAATACTTTGCACTGCCACTATAAACTATAAAGCTTCACTGCCAGGAACACGTTTCACTTACTCAACACACTTCACTGACACAACATAATTCTTCTCTGATAGAACACTTCAATAACAAAATATCAATTACACCCTTTAAATACTGTGTATAATTATCGTCTATTAGTAAAGTCCTTAAGCCTATTTTTAAATAAATTTTTGGTTGTTGGAAAAGCCTTTAATAAGTCTGCAGGTAAAGCATTCCAGTCCCTGATAGTACGATTGAGAAAAGAAAACTTTCCAGTGTCCGTCCTCTGTCTTCTTTCCCTCAATTTATAAGAGTGGTCGTTCCTTGAAGAGTAATTTGGCGGCTGCAACATATTTTTTATTTCTCTCCAGGCAGGCTCACCTCTGCATGTTTTGAACATTGCGCATAATCGAATTCGCGTTCTCCTGTCCGTGAGTGTGTCCCATTTTAATGGTGAATTTTTCCGACAATACTTGAGAGCCCGTTTTTGAATCTTTTCCAGTGTCTTAATATGTTCTAATTTGTAAGGATCCCAACATGCAGCACAATATTCCATTACTGGACGTACTAGTGATTTATATGCAATCTCTTTGGATTTATCAGAGCCTTTTCTTAGTACCCTCATCACAAAGTGTAACGCCCTCCATGCCTTTCCTGTTGTGTCAGTAACGTGTTCCCCCCAGCCAAGATCGCTGCTAAATGTTATTCCGAGGTATTTACATTTGTTAACTTCCGGAATGGTTTCACCCCCTAAGTATAAAATGCGATTATTTTATTTATTTTCCTTCTAAAGCTGATGGCTTTGCTCTTTAGAGAATTTATTTTCATTTTGTTGGCTATAGCCCAATCGTTTATTCTATTGAGGTTATTCTGAAAAAGAGTAGTATCTTCATAACTTTTTATTTCTCTGTATACAATACAATCATCCGCGAATAAGCGAACCCTAGACAAGACATTAACTGGCAGACCATTAACAAAAGCCAGGAATAGAAGAGGCCCCAAGACACTCCCCTGTGGGACTCCGGAAGTAATTTCAATTGGGTTCGATAATTCCTCCCCCACTCTATCCTGAGTAAGATTAATCCATTCTCTATCATCATATCCCACCTCCCTCAAATACATTTAAATATTGTCCTCCCATCTACGTCTCGGCCTCCCTAAAGGTCTTTCCCTCCGGCCTCCCAACTAACACTCTAATATGCATTTCTGGATTCGCCCATACGTGCTACATACCCTCCCCATCTCAAACGTCTGGATTTATTGTTCCTAATTATGTCAGGTGAGGAATACAATGCGTGCAGTTCTGTGTTGTGTAATTTTCTCCATTCTCCTGTAACTTCATCCCCCTTACCCCCAAATATTTTCCTAAGCACCTTATTCTCAAACACCTTTAACCTATGCTCCTCTGTCAAAGTCATAATCCAAGTTTTACAACCATAAAGACCAACCGGTAATATAACTATTTTATAAATTCTAACTTTCAGAGTTTTGACAGTAGACTGGATGATAAAAGCTTCTCAACCGAATAACAGGCATTTCCCATATTTATTCTGTGTTTAATTTCCTCCCGAGTATCATTTATATCTGTTACTGTTGCTCCAAGATATTTGAACTTCTCCACCTCTTCAAAAGATAGATTTCCAGTTTTTATATTTCCATTCCGTACAATATTCTCGTCACGAGACATAATCATATACTTTGTCTTTTCGGGATTTACTTCCAAACCTATCTCCTTACTTGCTTCCAGTAAAATTCCCGTGTTTTCCCTAATCGTTTGTGGATTTTCTCCTAACATATTCACGTCATCCGCATAGACAAGCAGCTGATGTAACTCGTTAAATTCCAAACCCTCTCTGTTATCCAGGACTTTCCTAATGGCATACTCTAGAGCAAAGTTAAAAAGTAAAGGCGATAATTCATCAAAGGTCTTTTTCCTTCCAGCGTCCCAACTAACACTATAAGTTATGCATTTCTTAATTAAACCATATGTGCTACATGCTCTTCCCATCTCAAACGTCTGGATTTAATGCTCCCAATTATGTTAGGTGAAGGATATAATGCGTGCAGTTCTGCGTTTTGTAACTTTCTCCATTGTCCTCTAATTTCATCCCTCTTAGCCCAAAATTTTTTTCTAAGAACCTTATTCTGAAACACCCTTAACCCCTGTTCCTTTCTCAAAGTGAGAGTGCAAGAAAAAAATTAGTAGGTGGAAGGCGACCGAATTGATAAGAGCAGCTGGCTACAGATAGGATGGTTCCGGGCTCAATCCCAGGTGGTGAAGTGACCTCGCCATACAGAACCAGTGACCACCCAGCCTCCAATGAAAATGAGCAGTAGGCCTACTTGAATAAAAGCCGATTGGAGTGCAGTGCTAAACATACTGTCTTATTCTCTTGTCAAATTTATGAAATCATAGAGCTTTACCTCCATTTTACCGATGCGTTTTCGTGTGCTCTAAAGTGAATATATTTTTACTTTACTATTTGGAAAGGGACTTTAAATAAAGAATGACCTATCTAGTAGCTTTGACCAGGAACGTATTTAATTTTTAACGTGATTTAAGATCATGCACTATGGTTTGAGCGAGTGGAAATGGTTGCGGCCTGCATAAAAGCAGTGTTCCATCATTCGCTCGGATGTGCGGTGGAAATCATTAAATATTCCAACCATGTATCTCCCAAATAGGAAGCCATTAGCTGCGCTCAGGAGAAACTCTAACTCTGCAATACCTTGCTTACTCTCAAAATGACGTGTTGCAAAATGAGGTCGGGTTTTCTATTCATACGAGTTCCTTCTCATTTAAGTTTAGTCTGAGTGTTATTGGCAGGCTTTGAGGCAAGAAGAGATACGGTATATTGCAGCTCCTCTGTTATTGTTTCTTAATCAAAAACTGTTTAGGTTAACCTTCCAGAACTTTAAATATTTTGATTTGTAGGCATTCAGCTGAGGTCCCTCACTGTTAGCTTCTGCTTTTACTTTCTGCAATTTTGTTTGAGTGTACTGAAAAATTTGCATCATTGAAGGAATTTGAAATAATAACATAGTCTGTCGGTTTTAGGTTTTGTTGTTTGTGAAGAAATTTGCGATTTATCAACATTTTATATGTTTTGCCGTATCTCCGATTTTGTGTCTCATATAGCGGACATATCATGGTAGCCAGATGAACGAGAACCCTGATGCTTGTGAGTGTCATACAGTTATTATTTGCAACGAATCGGGAGAGAAAGAGACCAGTTTCTTTATACTGGGTGGAAGTGAAATAATCCTGCAGATTTTCAGAGCGGTTAGCTTATGTTATATGTAACAAAAAATGTAATACCATATTGGTGGAAAGTCCATAGTTTTCTTAGAAAAGAAAAAGGTTTTGTTCCCCCCCCCCCACCAAATGTTTAACATCCTCTCATTCCGTAACTATTGTGAATAGGATCTTGATTGTTGGCCATATCTATAGAGAATCTAATAAAGAATCATTTATCCTTCTGTCGTATTTCAATAGTGTGGTCGATTTTCGTGTAAATTTAATTTAAAAACCATTAATTTGAAGCCACTGACCGACGCGACTAGATTGCAACATTGTAGTTAGAAAGGGAGATGGGAGATAGTTCGCTAAGGCAGACAGGCCTGAGTTTGTTGACCTCTTACATTTGTATTACGGGAAGAAAGAGGCGGCGATGTTGCTAGACCGCTGAAACTTCCAATTCAGTATTTTAGTTAACCGTGCTTTGAATAAAAAAAACATGATATAGGTTCGTTGACCTCTTACATCTGTATTACAAGAAGAAAGAGCAGTGTGTTAGCGACGATGTTGGTAGACTACTGAAACTTCCAACTTGATTTTCTTATTAAGCGTGCATTTAATCACGAAACATAATATAGGTTTTCTATTCATTTAAGTGTACTCTATCGTCTCTTTCAATCTGCAGGATTATTTTACTTGTACCCAGTATACTCCTTGATATTGGTATAATATGGATACACGATCGTAGTCCATAACATAAAAGTATACTCATTTTGTAGTTCAAATAATAATAATAATAATAATAATAATAATAATAATAATATACTAGTGTAATGTAGATTCACAGACAATGGTACAGTCTGGATTTTTTTTCTAGTAAGTTATTTTACGACGCTATATCAACATCTTAGGTTATTTAGTGTCTGGATGAAATGAAGGTGAAATGAGTCTGGGCTCCAGCACCGAAAGTTATCCAGCATTTGCTCATATTCGGTTAAGAGAAAACCCTGGAAAAAACCTCAACCAGACAATTTGTCCTGAGCGGGATTCGAACCCGGACCACTTGATTTCGCGATCAGAAGCGCTAACCGTTATTCCACAGAGGTGGACGTCTGGGTATTCTCTGACGAACTAAGTGGGCCATGTTTTCGGCACTAGCGACATCTATGAGTCCGCTCGTAGAGTTTGGATGAATAACGGCAAGTTAAGGGCCCTGCTATTGCGGTGGGAATGTTTTTGAATGTAACTGTTTGCAAATCTCACAGTCCTATGAGAAATAGGAGTAATCTCGATAAATCTTAAGTTAGCCCTGTATGTTGGAATTGAGTGAGAACGTATTCGTGGTAATGCCGAAGACAATGCAGTTGAATGCATGCAATATCATCCGAAGATTCTTGGGCAGGCAGAAATAGTAGAGTGTGTTCACTGAATTTGATATTAGTCCCTTGTTTCCTGGGGGTGAGGATCCAAGACAAGTCACTGCAATGAACAAATAATAATAATAATAATAATAATAATAATAATAATAATAATGATGATAATAATAATATGAAGTCGAAAGTTAACAAATTCGAAACCAACAAAATAACCGTTTAGTAACCGCGAGAATGAGAATCTGGCTCTGAAGACATAGTGTCAAATACTGAAGTTTTAAAGAGTGTAGATGACAATAGCACAATAATGAAGGAATTAACCTCTTCTCTTACTATATAAAATCACGGAAGACCTACGCGAAGCCCGGGACGAACGTAAATTGACAATAATGACTTTACTTGACTTCAGCAAAGCCTTCGATTCTGTAGACATTGACTTGTTAATATGTAAACTCAGAAGACTACACCTAGAAGAGCACATTGTCCTGTGGTTTGACTCTTACCTTAATGGCCGCCAACAGAGTGTGATAGCTGGAAATCGTTCTTCCCCTTGGCAAGCCGTGAGATCAGGGATCCCACAGGGATCAGTTCTTGGCCCTTTACTATTTACAATTTATATCAACGACATATCAGAATCTCTAAAATACTGCCTACACCATCTCTATGCAGACGACCTTCAAATGTACATAAAATTCCACACTGACGAAATAAATGATGCAATAACTAAAATTAATGACGATCTGGACTCAATCTGGACATGGACACGGAAATTCCGACGTAAACTAAATCCAGAAAAATCACAGTCAATCATTGTGGGCCATTCACGTTTGTTAAGCACTATTACCATAACAAATTTGTCCCCGATTAAAATACACGGCACCGAAATTCCGTTCAGTGAATCAGTAAAGAATCTAGGTATTTATATGGATAAAAGTTTAAATTGGAACATTCAAGTTGCAGAAACCTGCAAAAAGGTATTCTCATTAATCCACTCGTTTAGACGATTGAAGAATTTTCTACCCTTTTCCATGAAAAAAATGCTAGTGCAAACACTCGTGATGCCCCACTTCGATTACTGTGATATTCTGCTTACTGACCTAAGCGTTACTCGGCGCAGAGACTACAACGTGTTCATAATATGTGCGTCCGTTTCGTCTGCAATATTCGCCGGGCTGATCACGTAACACCATCCCTCGAAATATTGTCCTGGCTCCGTCTAGAAGATCGTAGGAAAATCCACTGTCTTTCCCTTCTCTTTCACATATTGCATTTCTCCACTTCTGTCTATCTTGCGTCTCGTTTTCAAAATTTATCCACCCATCATAACCTAGACACACGATCACAACACTCCTCAATATTATCCATTCCCTCCCACCGAACATCCTCATATTCATCTTCTTTCACTGTGGCTGTTCCTCGACTTTGGAATTCCCTACCGAGTAATGTCAGGGACTGTCAGACATCAAATCAATTTAAGAATAGGCTAACGAGATATTTTTCTAACAATTATTGTCAACAATAATACCTGTTTCAGGTTTCTCAATGTTTAATGGTTATATATCTCACAGATAAATATCTAAATTATCTCATTATTATTATTATTACCAGGGAACGGATTTATATGGACTAAAAATATATGAAATATGTAAATATATATGTAGTTATTTTTACCAAAATATGGAATTAAATATGGATTTTTACCAAAATATGGAATTAAATATGGACTTAAAATTATAAAAAAATGACTATGTACGTTAAATATTGGTACATTTTAATCAAACTAAACAAAAAATATAATGGACGTACCTTATCTTCCAATGTAGTTTCAACAAAACACAATTTTTATTGTCTGTTACCATAACAATAGGTTACAAACATTTCTTTCAAGTGCTGAAAAGTGAATCTTCTTCTATTGTCTCTGAGGATAGATTTATACTGACTAAAAGAGCGTTCGACGTCACAAGAAGTAACTGGTACATAATTCAATTTCACAATGTCTGCTGGGGATAAGTCCAAGTTAATCTTCACTGTTGATTCACCACTCATCACAGCAACAACCTTTTGTAGTTCTTCATATCCAGGGTTTTTTGAAAGTACAGTGTCCACCTTAGCTCTTACTGCATCTGCAACTTTACCTCTACCACGATTCAGTTGTTCCACAGTACTATTTATAATTTCAAAACTTTCAGATAGTGAAAGGTGCCTATTTTGGAGACTTTTGAGCGTTTTTATGATGCATGAAAATGTATGCTGAATGTGAGCTAAGTCATTCTTCACACTTATGTCACAGGTAACTGTTTTCGCAGTATCAATTGAGACTGCATCTTCAGAGTCCAATGCAAGGAGAACATTGTTAATAGAGTCTATATGTTCGGCATAATATTCAACTGCTTCTAGCCATGTACCCCATCTAGTTAAAATTGGCTTTGGTGGCAATGGAATTTCAGGGTACATTTCTTTCAACACGTTAACTCTACTGGGAGCTTTGAGAAATACTTTTTTCACTGATGAAATCAACAAATCTACTTTAGGGAAATTGTCTCTGACCACTTCTGCCACACGATGAAATGCATGCGCCACACAAGTAAAATGAGTCAATTTAGGATATACAACAGATAATGCTTGTCCAGCTTTGACCATATAAGGGGCAGCATCGCTAATAAAGAATAACACATTATCGTACATAATACCCTTTGGCCACAGGATACCCATAGCTTCGTTGAACAGTTTAACTATAGTTTTGTTATTGCACTTTTCTAGAACATCACAATGTAAAAGAATTCGTTCAGAATATTGTTCACTTAACAAACCGATAACTACATTACCAACAAGTCTACCTTCTTTGTCGGGAGTCTCATCAATGGAAACCGAAATTGAACTATCTTTAATTTCATCTCTTATCTTCTGTATTGTCTCATCGTAGATGGATGGAGCATACGTCTTCCTAAGTGTTGACTCATCCGGGATTGTATGTTGAGTATATTTTTCAAGGAATTCCCTGAAGACCTTATTCTTTAGTTTGTAGAGAGGAATATCAGCAGAGATGAGAGAACGGCACAGGTCGATGTTAAACTCAGATCTTACATTCGATGTTGTTGGTTGTGTTAAAAACAATTGTCTCTGCTTGGAATTTAGTTGTTTGTTGGCCTGATGTTTACTAGTTGTAATGTGTTGTTGCACCAGGAACTTTTGTGTAGATGATACTGCACACTGACACAAATTACAAAATAATATTTTATTGTCAGTTGATAAACCATCTTCTTTAAATTCTGAAATGTAACTTGTTAGTTTTGATTTTAAATTGACTGAATGACGTACTTTTGGCATATTTACCGTCTTTATAGTATGATTTACAAAACTGAACCTATGTGTACTCTGACTGGCATTTAACTGTTGAGCTGCACAACTGAAGTCTGTTAAAAATTTTAAATTAAATTAATACAGTTTTGTAACTTACTTTCCCATTGTTGATAGGACTGCTAATTTTCAAATAACTCTGATGTTAAAGGGATTACTGAACATGTGTTTAAATCTCTATTGTTGAAATGTATTTTTAAAAGTTAATGGAATTTTGTTTTGTTTTATTGTTAAACCTAATATAATATGGACTGTTTTATATGAAATATGGAAAATATATGGAAATTAACGAAAATATGTACTAAACTCTAAAATATGGAAAAATATGGAAAATAAAAGTAGGATTTTTCAACCCTACACATTGTGAAACATAAAGATAATGCAAAATATAAATTATATTAGCTTTATAAGTAAATATGTATTTACATATAAATCCTTTCCCTGATTATTACTATTATTATTATTACCCTACTATTATTATTATTATTAGTATCATTATTATTATTATTATTATTATTATTATTTCTTACCAGTGTTTATTACTGTCACACTAACATTAGTTATCCAATTTTCATTATTTACTTTCATGTTGTTTTATGATCTAGATATTAATGTAATAACTATGTAAGCAAATGTATTTAATTAGAATTAGAGTCTGGCTGGGCGGAAGAGAAGGCCTACTGGCCTTAGCTCTGCCAGATTAAATAAATAAATTAAATTATTATATTTTACCAGTTTTGTGAAAAAAGTGTCATCTTTTTTTTATTTTTGTATAGAGGTCATTTAATATTACAGAATCACTGTACATCACTAATTTTCTTACATACCTAAAAAATCACTATGAAATAGACATACATTCAGACCTGAATTATTATCCCGAGTTATCTCGTGCACCTTGATTCCATCACTGATAGTTGTCCCACTTTGATTTTCTCCTGAACTAATTACCAAATTATGTTTTTTTTATGGATTAATTTATGATGTACAATGCCAATGCTGTTTTCAAGGTGTTAAAGGTTGCTTATCGTGTGATAGACTCGAAAGCAGGGTTTTACGCACAGTGACACATTGCATTCCGGATAGTAGCATCTGCTCATATGTCGAATTTGATCGAATTATTTTCAGCATTCTGTGAACACTTATTAGCATGCCGAATCGTCTCCTCGAATATAATGTTGACGAGGTCATTATCAAAGAATAATTTAAAAAATTGAGAATTATCGTTATCAGAAACAATGTTAAAATTTCAGGGAATGGGGACCTCGGAGGTGCAGAAGAAGTGGTGCCAGATGTCTTCTATTCAAACCACTGTCGAAAAGACGCGACATCAACTGATCTGAATCTGTATGTTGGTCTATAATTTCGTCTTCTGATACCGATGTTTCATTTCCTAAATTTCTACAGGAATATTTTCCTGATCAAAAGTTTCGGAATCACTAACTTGATCCAGATTTACACAAAACAGCACAACAAAACACTAAACACAAACAGAAACCGGCAAAACTAACTAGCATCTACTCACTACTGTGTGTGAATGCTATATGAGCATAGAATTCCACTCGCAAGGAAGAAGTGCAAAACACACAACCAGATGTAGCCATCTAGTAAGGAAAATGTTAATGGAAGGATGGAAACGTATATATTCGGGATAATAATCCTTAGCAGCGAAAATGAGACTCAAGCGAGTTAACTCGGGTTAATAAATTTTGACAGAAGTTAGCAACCCGAGTTAACTCGGGTTAATCAGGGAAGTGGTAAAAACAGAACTTTGGTCATATAATGAGACGTAATACATTTTTCGTTGATATATCGGAGAGAAAAATACTTGGCAAGAAAGAAAGAGGAAGATTGGGAAGGAAATATAAGTGAAATAGGCTACATGCTCAGAGTGTAATGAAGATGAAGAATATAAGAAAAAGCAGAAGGAAGAGAAATGTGGTAGAGAGGACAAGATGAAACCTTTAGAATTTATCGATTGCATAATAACCATAACGGTGGAGGGATGGTGGTGATGATGATGATGATGATGATGCAAGCACACAGTACAACGTGTTACTGGATCTTACCGTCTGTTTTCAGGCATAGAATACACGAGAAGACAGGACAAAGGAGCAGAGATATTACATCAATTTCTTGTAAATAACGTAGAATTACTCACACGTGAACAAAATGAATCTATAACAGCACCTATCTTCACCGGTTTTTCTAAAGCAACAAAAAAAATTATGGTTTATTTAACGACGCTCGCAACTGCAGAGGTTACATCAGCGTCGCCGGTAAATTTTGTCCCGCAGGAGTTCTCTTACATGCCAGTAAATCTACTGGCATGAACCTGTCGCATTTAAACACTTAAATGCCATCGACGTCGGCCGGGATCGAACCCGCAACCTCGAGTATAGAAGGCCAGCGCTATACCAACTATACTACCGAGGGCGACTCTAAAGCGATAAATGTAAGGTTATTAGGATAGAGACGTTTTCACAAATTAATGTTCCCACGAATAGACTTGGCATAATTATTCTGAACAAAACAAAAAAAGAAGTTTATAGACATTGCATTTTCACTAAGCCACAACTTCCAAGCTACTGGTAATGAAATCTTGAAATCTGCAAATATCTGCGTCTACTACGAGCGTACAAGACTTAAAACCCTTTGATAATACTCTTAGACAGCTACCATCAGACCTGTCGTCATTTCAGCAATAGGAAAGGTGCCAAAACCTACAACAGAACATCTGGACGCTGTGCGCTCGGAGTAGTAATTCCTGAACCTGCATAAATACATACGAGTAGTACAGGAGAGCATTCTTATCTTACACTATTGAAATACGCATCCCAGAAGCCCAGAATATTCATGTTGTTAGACTGTGTTTTTGTCCCTGCGGTGACTGAAGGCCTACCAGTAGTTTCCAACCTTTTGAGTGTCACTGACCACTTATTCATATTTCATTTTGGCGGATTAGGAGATTTGTACATTTAGATCAGTGGTGGGCAAAATGAACGCAACCCACAAGACAGGATTTAAATGGCAACTACTTACTGTAGGTGGGGTTGCACTCTACAGTGCAGTGACGGATTTACAGACAGTCGCGCCATTACACTCCTACCTACCACGTGTAATTAGAAGAGTTCATTCACGTGATATTTAATTAATCATTTTTCAAAGCAATTTCTTCGAAATTGAGATTTATATCTGTGGATGCTATTTCCAGTTGCGCAAAGAGATGAGTATCGCTTAAATGGGATCTGTGGCTGAATTTTATAAATTTCATTTTAGAAAACAGCTGTTCGCATTGGTAGGTTGATGAATACATACCGCCATTTCCCATAACTATGGTCCTGGAACACAACTATGGTTCAGGATACAACCATTCAAAGATCATTGTAGAAGTAACATAGACCGTTCGTAGATAGCTGCAGTGACTTGAATTCAAACTACAGTACAGCAAGAATATAGATAAACGAGGTACTTCGTTATGGAGTACAAAATTTGAATAGTTGTATCGTGGACAATAGTTATGTTCCAGGACCATAGTTATGGGAAATGACGGTACTCATTATTTTTAAGCAAACTGTCTAAGCAGTTGATATGTAGTACTGGACATCTTTTTAAAAATTTTAACCCCCAGCAGACCTTCACATTCTGCTTTCAAGAGGCTATCATTCTGCAGATCCAGTACCTCTAACTGCAATTCTGGGATAACATTTTCAATTTAAACATGAAAAGGAGTGGCAAAAATATTGAAATCTTTCTCCATCCTTTGAAAATCACTGACTCTGTGTTCTTTGAACTCGTATAACAGGTGATTTATTTTAAGAATGTACATATTTAAGTTCGCGTCCTGAATATTTGTAACTGATCCTAAACATGAGAAATGAAAGAACCGTCTTTCTTGTAAGTGTGATATCTTCTCGATTCATATAATTCTGCGAAAGACATTGTATCACTAATGAAGCTCTGAAGTACAGCAATCCAGTATAATCCGCCACGTAAAGGCGCAGTATTTTCATGAAGTGGGGGAAGGGGAAGTAGGGGATAATTTGATGCTTCACTGATTTCTGACATCACTGCGGCAATGCCGCAGGAATGCCCGCCATTGATTTAGATCCATAAACATGTTCTAGGCCTACTCATTAAATGTTTGCATCATGTAGCGAATTAAGCATCCTTAATGAATTATAGATATTCTTAGTCGCAAGTTTAACTCAACATTAAATTTACGTCTCATCAAGAAGACCAGAGCAGACAATATACACTGGCAAAAGTAAGCTGATTCGAATGACATTTAAGTGTTATATTGAAATTGGAAAACACAAGATTGCCTCGAGAGATTTCTAGTGTTCGCTTTTAAAGGGATATTCGCAACTGATTTTTGGTAGGATGCACCAGTCCCCGTCTAACGCTAAAGTTATATGTAAATAAATCTAAACCTTAACAGAAGTACAACTCAAATACCCAGGTCATACATGCCAAGGAACAATTTCTAACTAGAAAAATATATTTTGCAAAAGTTGGGACTCGAAGCTAGACCTCCTGGTAAGTAGCCAGCGTTGTTAACCACTAAGAGGTTGACTTACATCCGTATCTAATAATAATAATAATAATAATAATAATAATAATAATAATAATAATAATAGCATGACAGTGATAATCGCGATGTCATCTGGATTAGGAATCTTTATAAGAGTAAGGAATCTGTTACACCACCGATGTTTACTTTGAATTCCACGAATAATAGGTGTAATTGCTCTGTTGTCATGTGGGGTATTTGGTTACAGTCACATGTTGGTCAGTGGCAGACGCCAGCTGTGCACATGTGAGTGTGATGCATAGAATAGGCGCCATTAAGCTTGCCAAGTGCCATTTCTTTCCCAAGTTCAACAAGCCAAGGCCAGGGACGCGATGTCGCTCGCGGTTTCAGCATTCTGTAACAGTAATTCCGATGAGAATCCTATTGCCAACTCCGTGTCTGTTATGCAAGGTGCGAGGCAGTGTCGAGCTATTCAAGGAAATCTGGTTAACTAGCGTGTTTATCATCTGCGCGCGTACAGTGTTTTCCTAACTTCATAGGATTGAGGTGGGAGAAAGCTTGGAGTTTGGATTTTATAGAATAGATTTTGGCGTTTTACTCGGTAAGCAGTTGGTTGTCATAATTATGGTTTGAATTTTTGACTACGGATCAATGAGTCTTGTTCGATTCATGCCGGGAACTTGTTTTAACTATCGCTGGTACTGAACAAGTGTACATCTTGTGTTTGTTCTTTTTATTGTAAGCGATGGTTTTGCATCGTGCTGACCATATAGCTAGTGAGTGGCGTTACTTGTGAATTCGTAATGTTGGTTTATGAATTTTAAGTGAAGGAAGAAAGTACGCAGTCCTGAAGATGAACTTCGGAAACAATGATGGAATTCTTCAGTTTCGGTTTCTATGGGAACGTTGTAAGAGTATCAAACGTACGTAAGTAGAAACATATTTCTTTTCCGCTGAAATTATACTTGTAATTCAAGGAAGATATAAGGTCATAATTTCCTAAGACTAACCCTCCAAGTCGACCTGGTTGGCGAGTTGGTATAGCGCTGGCCTTCTATGCCCAAGGTTGCGGGTTCGATCCCGGGCCAGGTCGATGGCATTTAAGTGTGCTTAAATGCGACAGGCTCATGTCAGTAGATTTATTGGCATGTAAAAGAACTCCTGCGGGAAAAAATTCCGGCACATCCGGCGACGCTGATATAACCTCTGCAGTTGCGAGCGTCGTTAAATAAAACATAACATAACTAACCCTCCAATGAATAAAATTGTATCACTCAAATTGAAATGAATAGAAATGTAAATGCATTTGACAAGGTGAGTAATATGAATTAACGTTTCATATCACATAGAAGGCAGAATTCATAAAAAAAAAAGCTGTACACTCGGTGCAATGGATACCTGGAGAATGTAAACAGTAATGCAAGGTCACATGCCCTTTACCTCACAACGTGCTTGGCTCGTAAGGGAAAAGGCTGCGTCTCGTTTACATTCTCCAGCTGTCTGTTACGCTCTCTGTGCAGGGTGTTGTCTCAAGTCGTTCGTAAATTGAAGCCTGGAAATTCCAAATGTGCTAAGTGCCATTTCTGTACGATATTAGTTTTCTCTTTAGGGAAAACACGGGAATTTTACTGGAAGCAAGTAAGGAGATAGGTTTGGAAGTAAATCCCGAAAAGACAAAGTATATGATTATGTCTCGTGACGGGAATATTGTGCGAAATGGAAATATACAAATTGGAAATTGATCTTTTGAAGAGGTGGAGAAGTTCAAATATCATGGAGGAACAGTAACAAATATAAATGATATTTCGGGAGGAAATTAAACACAGAATAAATATGGGAAATGCCTGTTATTATTCGGTTGAGAAACTTTTATCATCCAGTATGTTGTCAAAAATCTGAAAGTTAGAATTTATAAAACAGTTATATTACCGGAACATAAGTTAAGGGTGTTTGAGAATAAGGCGCTTAGGAAAATATTTGGGGCTAAGAGGGATGAAGTTACAGGAGAATGGAGAAAGTTACACAACACAGAACTGCACGCATTGTATTCTTCCCCTGACATAATTAGGAACATTAAATCCAGACGTTTGAGATGGGCAGGGCATGTAGCACGTATGGGCGAATCCATAAATCCATATATAGTGTTAGTTGGGAGGCCAGAGGGGAAAAAGACCTTTGGGGAGGCGGAGACGTAGATGGGAAGATAATATAAAAATGGATTTGAGGGTGGTGGGATGTGATGATAGAGAATGGATTAATCTTGCTCAGGATAGGGACCAATGGCGGGCTTATGTAAGGGCGGCAATGAACCTCCGGGTTCCTTAAAAGCCAGTAAGTAAGTAAGTAAGTATTAGTTTTCTCTACCAACTATAGCTATATACTTAGGCCAATGTATAACTAAAAGAGCTATGGGACAATGTCTCCTAGTGGTTTTTACAGAACTTCAGAGATGGTAAAAGTGATATCTCCACACCACGAGGAAGTGCTAATTGAGCTAAGTGCCGTATGATGGTGTTTCTTTACATTTTCCTTTTTGCAACCGGTTTGTTTGACAGTAATAAACATAAATTTCTTGTACTATATCATAACTTTCCTGCAGGAGACAGGGATTTTGCTTTTGTAGAAAAACGTTGGAATGTATCAAAAGCTGAAGTGGTAGATGATATTAAACTGGCCATAACAACAGCTCGACCGTCCAAACCTTTCCGTATTTTAGACATGGCTGGAAAGAAATTTCTTGATAAAGCTGCTGCAAGAACGAATGAACGTGAGGCCAGCAGCCGGCTGGTCGGTCTAGGTCAGGCCTGCACAAACAGCGCCCAACGAGCGCGCGCGCTCCTTCGGAGCGGGAGAGCGTGTTTACCGCTCGCCGAAACGGAGAGGAAGATGCGTCAGAATGACATAGACTTGCTATAAGTAGAGGAGAGGGAAACGACCACTCAGTTATCTAGTGGAGTGCAGTGTGTAGGCCTATTCTCAGTAAATGTTTCACGTTGCTTACCTATTGCTACAGTACAGTATGGAGGAATCTAAAAGATGGAACATAACATTTAACAATTTACAGCTCGAACTTATTGATCTTCATTGTGACCTAAGGGCTAAAGATCGTTTGAATAATACTACTAGCCTGGTTGAGTTTTACAAGACTAAACATTAACAGTAATATCCACGACTACACAGGCTGGCTGTGAAAATGAAATGATTGCTATGTTTGGCTCAATTTTGTGAGCAACTGTTTTCTATAATATTTAATAAAGGCAGACGTCGAACATCTGCAACTGATGTTTCATTATGATCAGTAGGCTATTGTTCCTTTCAGCTGCCAACAGCATAAAACCTCTTGATGTACTGATAAATAAAAATATAACAAAATGATATTGTACATTTAAGTAGCTATAGAATTTCTAATATTTCTGTAAAATAAATATTTGTTTATTAATTAATAACAGTCAAGATAGTTTTGCAAACACTGAAAAGGAATTCATTTCATAAACAATCGTAATAGTACTTCCTTTCGTGTATATTTTGTACGAGATCACCCCTTCTTCCAGTCTACCCTTATACAGAGCGCAGCTAATATCTGCATTCCGTGGAGTAACGGTTAGCGCGGCTAGCCGCGAAACCAGGTGGCCCGGGTTCGATCGCCGATCGGGGCAAGTTACCTGGTTGAGGATTTTTCCGGGGGTTTCCCTCAACCCAATATGAGCAAATGCTGGGTAACTTTCGGTGTTGCACCCCTGGTCTCATTTCACCGGCATTGTCACCTTCATCTCATTCAGACGCTGGATAACCTAAGCTGTTGAAAAAGCGTCGTAAAATAACCTACTAAAATAAAAAAAAAATCTGCATTCCGCTCATGAGCTGTGAGCTGGCTCGGAGAGCACAAACCTTATGCAGGCCTGGTCTAGGTCCTTCAAGGGCTGTGGCGCCACGGATTATTTATTTAGTATCAATATTGCAACGCAGTTTGTTATATTTTCGAAATAAGACGTCATCATCAATTTAAAAATAAATTTGCTTAAGATGGCGAACTTAGGGAGGCTTACATTATCATCATCATCATCATCATCATCATCATCATCATCGTCGTCGTCGTCGTCATCATCATCATCATATTGTATTACTGTAATAACCCTCGTGCTAACTTGTTATTGGCTAATCGCACATTAATATTAATAATGAATAAACAAATAATAATTAATTATTAGTAAAGTTTCCTACAACTCGATGGATATAGTCTGGAATTCAGTAATTGTATTAAAAATGTGGCTCTACTTTGATTCATTTGAGAACTTCAAGTTTAATACAAGTGAATGTAGCCTTACTTGCTCGAGGTAGATATGTAGTCCACTTCTCCAATCATTGAGCTGAATTCGCAGGAGCACAGGTCAAGCTAAATAGCCATTCTACAGGTCTCTATCGATCGGATCAGCTAATAGTAGGAGAGCGGACATAAAGTTCTCCCTGGGGGAAGGCCCCTTGGAACCTTCCGTCCAGTACCGTGTCCGCTCGTTTTAAGGCCCGGGGATCTTGCTTCTGGGGCGTCGTAAAGAATGGCTTCCGCCTCGTGTCCATCGGACTGTGCAACCCAAGCACAATGCTGTCTCTTTAGTTGCTTTCGGATTCTTTTAAGTAAGTGCTTCCGAACATTTTTTTTTCCTCTCATCCGTCCCCATTAACTCTCGAAGATACGTCATGAATCCCATCACACACACACATGTGAATTAAAAGTTAAATCTCGGACTTCTGTCCCTTGTTGTAGCTGAAGTGTTGGCATTTCTGACTATTAGTTCAGTAAACGGAGATCGATCCCTGCTAGGGAAGTTTCTCTCTTTATAGGAATGGGGTATGAATCCTGAGTCTACTCTTATTTGCTAGTGATACATTTAGGGAGTGACACTTGCATGAAGAAAATTTTCGGCCGGAGCTAAAAATTTCGCTTTTCCCGTCCCCTAAAGAGATTTCAAGTACATTAAACTAGTATGAATTAATTTTAAACTATTTGTAATACGTCGAACTTAAATAAATTGAGTTTAAAGAAATAATGTCTTGGTTACTTCCACTTCAACATTATACTCTAACAGCCTACGAAATAGTGACTCTGTTCCACAGATAAAAATATCTCTATTTAAGAATATTATTTATTATGTGGAGTAACGGTTAGCATGTTGCTTGTCCGTGAAACGACCGGGCCCGGGTTCAAATTCTGGTTGAGGTTTTTTTCCAGGGTTTTCCCTCAACCCATTAAGAGAAAATGCTGCTTAACTTTTGGCGCTGGATCCAGAACTCATTTCGCTGCTATCTCCTTCATCTCGCTCAGACGTTAGATAACTATCACAGTTTATAAAGCGTCGTAAAATAAATAAAACAACACCTGTATACGTGCTATTGTTTTATTCACGAGGCAAGTGTTTATGAGCTCGTTATCGAAACCTCTCCTCAAACTGCTCACATTGTTAGGTCCCTACAGGAGATAGGCAAATGCAAAAAAATAAAAAATAAATAAAATACAAAAAAAATAATAACAATAATGCTTCATTTTTTTCTGGCAGATTGCTAGTGCTGTCCAAATGAACTGTAATGCAAGAACTTATACAAAGAACTAAAGAAGGGAACTACCAAGGCAGCACAAATATCAGGATTTATTATTATTATTATTGTTATTATTATTACTATTATTATTATTATTATTATTATTATTATTATTATTATTATTATGTTTACAATTTAACTTAATTTAACTTAACCCTAGTAACGCCGCACTTCGATTATTGTGACGTTTTGTTAAGTGACCTAAGTTCTGAATTGTCAGTCAAGTTACAGCGAGCTCAGAATATGTGCGTCAGATACGTGTGCAACATCCGACGGTATGATCACATATCACCGTCCTTCGCAAGTCTCTCGTGGCTCCGACTTAAAGAACGTAGAACTTTACACTCTTTGTCTTTACTCTTTCGAATTCTGCACACTTCAACACCAAATTACCTTTCGTCTCGTTTCTCTTATCTATACTCTAACCACGACGTAAATACCAGATCACTTATCTGTGGCACGCTAAGTATACCTCTTCATAGAACATCTTGTTATTCATCATCTTTTACAATATCCACCTCGCGTCAATGGAATTCCTTGTCACAAAGTATTAGGGGCTGCAAGACAATAAACACCTTTAAGAACAGCTTAAAAGATAACCTTATTAGCATTTCACTCCAATCTTACTGATTTAAACTATCACTGACTACATTGTTACTTTTTTCTTTAGACATCATCCTGATTGTGCTGTATTTTAATTGTCTCGTAATAATCTCTTTCTATTATCTAATATTATTTGAAATATATTAACATTCTATGTATTTTAGTTTAATTCTGCTACACAGTTTATTTCAGTGTTTAATTAATAGTTCATAGTATTGTGTTGTTTAATTTGTAAATAACTTTTGTATACATGTAACTCTCATCTAAATCAAATTGTTGGATTCTTTGTAAGTTCATGCATATGTATATACACTTTTTGCTGGTTGAGTGGAAGAGAAGGCCTTACGGTCTTAACTCTGCCAGCTGAAATAAATCATTATTATTATTATTATTATTATTATTATTATTATTATTATTATTATTATTATAATCGACAATACTCTTTCATTTTACAATCAATTTGCAGAATCAATACACTTTAAATTTATGATTGCTTAATTACAATAATTACAACTAGACTATAGATTACAGTAGACCAAATATATTTTTTTTCAGTACTCAATGCTTGACATACTCCATAGCGTTATAGTCTCTCTTGGACTCATGTCTCTCAACAAAAGGGAGCACCCTAAGTCAATTGTGACACTTCCTTAAACTGGCAGTTTTGTCGCGAAAGACGAGTAGAGGACATACGAAATCATGAGTAGCGAAATTCAGTATGTTCGTAATTTATATTCAAATTTCACTCACAGATTAAGGGGTTAGGTACAGCTTAGAGCAGTAAAATTTTGAAAATATTCAATATTTTTTTCCTCCATTACTGTATCTTGTACAATAATGAAAATTAGTATGTGTAAAACACTTTTCTTCTGCTATATGACAAAATATTTTTACGATTAAAAAAAAAAAATACATTTCAGTTTTCAAAATTCAGTTCACTGTGCAGTGATAAAGCGTTTCCCACATAACTCAAAAACTATCCAACATTCTGTGATGAAATATTTTGTGTGTATTTATGCATGTGGGCTATTCCATCTCAAATCGACCGAAATATAGAGAAAATTGACCTTGCAATTTTTAAATACAATGAAACTTTTTCTGTCCTTAGACAACTGTGATACAGTGCTGTGTGCAAAGTTTGAGGTATCAGAACTTCATAGTGTTTAAATTAAAAATATTTTAATTTATCGTATTTTCATAAAATTAGCAACTTTAAACTGTTGTGGCTCCAAAACCCTTTCACCCAATGATCAAAAATCATTGTTTATTTTGATGTTGAGAAATTAAAGTTTATATTGACATGTAAACAGTTTTTCTTACTTTTTATGGAAATGGAGAAATTTAGATTTTTCTTCATTAAGACGCCTTTGCCCACGAAAAAATATTTGTAAAATGTATAGTTAGATTCCGTATTGAAAGTACAAATAAACACATATTTTTTACTGGTGCATCGTTGTTAAGAAAGTATTGGAAATATCAAATGAAGAAAATAAATAGTACGCACGTGAACTAACCAGCTGACTGTGAGGCCGGAGCTAGCCGAGGGATGCAAGCCCAGGAGACATAAACACGTGTTGTTTCGTCTAGTAGCGCATAGCTGGGCTAGCTTTATCACAGGGTTTCATAAACACAGGAGTAAAATGACGCCCAACGTTCGCTTATCTTCATCTCTCGGCCAGTGCGAGCGGTACTGAGCCGTTCAAGTCTAGGCATGTGAAAATAATTTATTTAATACCCTCGAAACTTATAGCCGTGACACTAAGCAAACAATGCCGAATCCCTCTTAATAATGCAAGGTTTTTTCTCAATATTTTTTTATATTTTTACAAATGGGCAAAAAGCCTAAAAGTAAGTAAAATCAGATTATCTCTCTCTCTGTATACAATAAAAATAAGGATTACTTCTTATCATAACCTACTAAATGTCAGCTTCAAAATGAGCTCTCGTTCAGTGTTCTGCAGTAAATGGTTCCAGAGTTCTGAGCGCTGAAATAAGCTTGTTTTTCTAAAATACGCTAAATTTGTCGCTCAACAATACGAAAACCGTTTGACTTTCGATAATATATTTTTGCAAATGCACTCTCCTCAGCACCTTGTATAAATAGGGAGAAAATTAGGGTATAAAAATGCGAGTTTTTTTACTGATCGATTTCATTTGGAATAACCTATGTCATATCTACAATATTATGCAAGATCACTTCTCTACCTTTGATAGATTTTCTGATAAAAAATAAATTCATTTTAAAAAATGGTCAAATATCAGTATTTTCTTCTAACACAAAAAAAATAATATTTATTAGGGATTGTAGTTGAAAGAGCATGATATTGTAAACATGAGTTTCAGCAATAAAATAAAAGAGAAAGAGAAAAAGTTAACAGGTTTATGAGTTATGACGGAAACGCTTCATCACTGCACAGTGAACTGCCACCATTTTGAATTTTTAAAAGAAATTATATATTTTTTTTAACTGTAAAAATATTTTTTAATATAGCAGGACAGTGTTTTACACATACGAATTTTCATTATTGTACACAATACAGTAATGGAGGAAAAAAATGTTGAATATTTCCAAAAATTTTACTGCTGTAAGCTGTATCTAACCCCTTAAACTGGCAGGTTTGTCGCGAAAGATGGGTAGAGGACATACGAAATTATGAGTAGCGAAATTCAGTATGTTCGTAATTTTTGTTTAAATTTCACTCAGAGATTAATATACGAGCTTGCCAATTTAAATTATAAGTGTATGGAAAATGCGTTCATTTGGGCAACCCGAATAGTAACAGAGAGATTTGCAAGCTTTTATGAACGTCATGTATCTAAGTTAAATATGTAGGCCTATATGACATTTCCAAACCTGCGACACATTTTACAAAAGCACCAGAGAATATGTAAGAATAAATAAATTAAGATATTTGACTGTTTCGGACAATGAACAAAAGTAAATAATAAATGCAGTATTTGAATATGAAAAATTACATAACATACGTATGAAAATGTTGAAGGGAGAGTTATAATATTCCGCGGTCTAAGACATAATATGCCTGGATTTCTGTTATGGAATGAGAGCTAATCCGGGTCCTCATGGGGGACGAAATTTTCTCATGAAATTATGTCCACTGTATAGGACCCATATCCTCCCAGCATCACGATGAATTTGGGGAGCTGTGACTGGTAGCGAAATCCGCTTTCGAAACGACTATAATGGCTGGGGTCATCACCGTGTTGACTACACGTTATCACGTACTGCTGGTTGGATGACTGTTAACCTCTTCTTAGGCATGTGGACATGAGATAAGCACTCGGCTGGTCGGGTTTGATCGCACCACGGAAGAGAGATAACATTTCTGAAATGTGATAATGGAATACATGACCATGAAACCAAACAATGATGAGATGCTAGATAGCATGCAATGCATATTTATTTTACTTACAGTACATATACTACCATTAATTTTCAAAATTATCAGTGTTTGTTTAGTTTTGACACCTCGTGATAATTATTCCTTCTTTTACTTTCATAAAGTGTCACTTTGTTGTTAAGGTGATTTATTAAGTGTGTTTTCCTCTGAAATTATTCAAGTCTGCTTCACAGGGAGCTTTACCTGAAAAACTAGACTTGAATAATATAGCCTATACGTTACTGTAGGTACGTTAACAGAAAACCACAATTCCAAGTCACACAGAGTTTGTGTGCACTCGATGTTGGTGTCTTGTCAGCCCACTCGAGTTGTGTGGATATAAGGGGAAAAATTGAGACGGTGTCGCGTGGAGTTCCTGGGTAGCTCAGTTGGTAGAGCGCTGGTACGTTCAATTTTTCCCTTGAAATTATTCATACCTACGTGTATTTACACATATACACTCATATTTACTGGTGTTTACATACAATTTGAAAAATGTAGTTTCTAGCATAAAGCTTTTCAGTAAATAACTCTCATTATAATGACTTAGGCCTAGTTATACGGTCACGGAATAAATCTTGGAATAGTCTAACTATAGAATAACGGTCTTATTATTAATAGTTTTTATACGAGACTTATGCAGAGTTGGGTCAGAAAACGTTACTAATAAACCATACATAAGCGATGGATGTATAAACAGTCTGTAACTATACAATGGGAATTGCTTTCCAGTAGTTATATAGACGAAATCCTTTGTTTAAGCGTTGTATATAGAGAAAATATGACCGCCCCTCTAACAGCTGTTCGTATCGACTGTCATTTTATGATGATGGTTGCCTTGTAACCACAGAAGAACAAACCAAAGAGCACAGAAAAGTTAGAATTGTATTGCTGTAGCTGTACCCTCTGACCAAAATATAGCGTGGTAATCGATCAGGCCCAATTGTATTATCGATACTTAGCGCGGCAGACTAGCGCGCACTATCGGTTGCAATAGAGAACCTTATATAGACCTATTCTATTACCTTTCGTAATGAAGTAATGACGAAAGTATGACTTAGCTGTGTAACAGTTATACTGTTATACACGACGTATGTAGTGATTATTAGTAAGGAATTTACACACGACTTAAAAACGAGCTATTCATTGTGTAAGTATAAGACAGTTAAACGTCTATATAAGAGTTTTTATTAGCAAGACCGTAAATGGAACTCCATGTTGTATGATATAAAGTGCATTAAGAAAAACTTTTTTTTTTAATAATTTTGAACATATTATGACTATTTTGTCTACGGAGTTTATTATAAAGAAATTAATGGATCAAAAGCAATTAGAAATTAAAACTATAAGATAAAAGATATTTGCTCTATCTGTACAGTATATAGGCGTATTGATTCTTTCGTTTATACATTATTTGTATACCTCTGTGTTCGGCTTCATTTTGAGGCCGCCAATAGGTGTGTCTGTTAAATTGTGTCTAATTGGACAACATATTTATTGAAGAGATATTCATTGCCATTACAGTACCGATGAAAAAGTCTGGGAAATATGAAAGTACATTAAAGGAAATGTATTCCAAGGTTCCTTCTTAGCATTTTTGTGGAAAAAAAAAGAATGGAATTAACCACGATGTAGGCCTACTTCAAGGATGTATACAGACATTTGCGTGAGGAGAAACACGAAAGAATTGCAGTAGAAGACCTCGAACTCAGAACCTTCCGAATACTACACTAGCATGCTACCTTGCGGCTAATTTGTTGGATGAAAGAGGCTAATGGATATTCAATCTGACCTACGTAATTACTTAATTATGGATTTTATAATGTTAGTTATTTGTGGAAAAACAAAACCAATATATTAATTACGAAGACATGTTGAAAATACTAAAAAAGTAGTAGAACGTACCTATTACCGACACATTTTTCAAATTGCAAGGAGATTTTGTGTCCGCTGAGGGACAAATACAATGGACTCAGGTTCGACTCCCGGAAAATAAAATGATATTTATCTTGCTCTCATAAAGACAAGATGTGTGTTTCTTGGTTTGTAGTTTCTTCGGTGGAGACCTTGCGCCATACTGAATACATGAGCACAGAGATCGGCTACTAAGGAATGCCTGCTGCTGGATTACAATTGTTACAATAGTGAAGAGGGAACAGGCGAAAGGGCCTAATTCTGAAAATTGAGGATACTGTATTCTGTTCTTTCTTCTTTCTCTGTTTTACCGTTCTTGTTATGCCAGTGATGTCAAAGCAAGCGCATTTTTCTGACCTTGACGTCGTGTGCGGGTATCAAGCGCTAGGTATGGAAAGAGGAAGGATTATGTACGTATATGAATAAGCAGCCTGTTGAATTACGAAAACAGTGGTGTGCAAACTCCAAACGGAACGTGAAATTTTATGTTGTTGTTTTCATATGACTTCTCTCTGTTTTAAATGTATGTATGTATATATATATATATATATATATATATATATATATATATATATATTGTCTGTAAAACAAAAGTACTAACAGCAATTTCTTAATACTGCAGTTGTGTTTTAAATGTTAATAACATAATAAAGAGTAAAGAAGGAATATTCAAATAAATTTTGGCTGTCTGTGAGAAAATTGCTCCAATGTCTGGTATTTTGAAAAGCGTTAAAAGATCTTTGCCTATATCTTGTCTTTTGAATGTATAGGGTAAAGTTGCCTAATGCCGTGATACCCCTAATCCCATGATTCGTTTTTTTCATTGAATATCATGGGATTGGGTATCTTGCTTGAAAGTTCACCGACGTCTCAAAAGTAGCTGAAAGATGCACTCTTTCGAGAAAGATGTCTGGCGCTATGATCGATCGGCAAAGTTTTGACTGACATTCAGTTTAAAAAAAATTATAACGGGATTAGGGGTATCACGGTATTAGGAAACTTTACCCTTTTATGCTTTTATCCATTTTCATTTAATGTCTATGTCATTTATTTGGGGACATAATAAGAAAACTGCTTTGAGACCTTTACAAATTATTCAAAATAGAACTTTAAGAAATTTATTGGGTTTTCATTATTTGACTCCAGTTAAATATCTATATCAATTTTCTTTCGTTCTACCAGTTGAATCAATTATCAAATTAGGTGCTGCTATTTTCATGGACAAAGTTATTAATAATTTAATACATAGTAATATTACATTTCAGTTTAATAAAGATATACATACTTATTTAACAAGACAAAAAGACAATATATATTTTTCTCAGCATAGCTCAGTAACTTATGGAACGAAAGGACTTAACCATTTTTTAACGACAATTTTTAACCAACTTCCTTTAGAATATAGACTTTTACCAAATTGCCGGTGTTTTAAGAATTGTTTAAAAATACGTTTTTGGGAAGATTATTTATTTTAATTCTCAGTTGATTTATTTATTTCATGGTTTCAAACTTTTTGTTCTTTCTGTCCAAAACTTTATGTTATCTTACTGTTGGTCTTATTTTGCTTTCTTTCTTTCATAAATTTTTGTGTTATTGTTTGTTTTCACAGACTGTAGTTTCATGACTTTTTCAATTACATTGTATAACATATGTATGTGTTCTTGTATAGCCCCTACATATGAGTTATACTCGTTAGGGCATACCCAATAAATTAAAAAAAAAATCATAGTAGTACAACTATACTGTACTAAGTGAATGAAACACATCATTTATAAAGAAAGTGATATCCCAAAGAAAGAGATTGAGTAGGACATAATTAGTTGGAATTGATATTGATGGTATCTTTAGCCTTATAAACGTAATCGATAAACTAATCAAAACAATGTTATAGTATAAAGCAAAGTTGCCTAGGTATATGTTTCAATTGTAACTAATATTACATAACAAAACTCTTATCGCATTTTACTTTTAAGGTGATATTGGTGGGCAATTTCCTATCATCAGAATATTAAATTATTTTCTCGAAATGTGCTGAAGCTATAGAGCTGACGTTTTTACAACACATGGGCACATATCTTTTATTTATGATGTAACCGTAGTCGCTTTGTTAATTCATTTCCTTACAAACATTTTCCATGCCAATATTTTCAAAATTTTCAATACACTGTCATCAGTAATACGTATTTACGATATATTAGATTTACGAAAACATTGTTTCAGTACCTGTAAGGTTACTAAATAAACATATCTGAAAATTTCACTTTAATGTAAAAAAAGAAGTTGAGAAAATATTCCTTTTGAATAAAAAGGCAAACTTCTGAAAAATGAGAATTAAAATTGAAACTTACCTTCTTATAATGCACTTATACTTCTCAGACAAATCTAAAAATTAACATGGATACAGTTTTAATAAGTCCTCTTCCTTTTATCCATTGAATCAGCGCTGGCCATCCCTGAATATACTGTAGCTCGACCAAGCGGCATATACTACCTCATTCATCTGTCTCTTTCCTTTCCGCTGTAAAGCGCTCAGGATCTTCTGAGCTCTAAAGCGCTCGCTTGCGCCTATGGGCATCAATTGACATGACTGTGTTATGCCGTCTTACAAATCACTGCGGATTAGGAGAGGGGTTTTTATTTTACCAACATTATTCGGTCAATGCTAGCTGCGGAATCTGCTCGCGACGGATACATCTCAGGACAATCAAAGGCAAAGAAGAAGCACGTAGTATTATGGAATGGAGATAAATCCCCGCCGACGCCGAGAATCGTACCATTGCATTGACCGTTTCGTATAGTGCTCACAGAACTACAGCAAGGACATTATTGATTGTCATTAAATTAAATATTACAATGTTACAAGGATATTTAGGTATGCTCACCCATCTCGTGATCTGTGACGGTAAATCAATGGACATTTCTCCCTTTCGCAGAAATTTCGCTATCATTTCCACAGAAAGGGAAATTAAACCTCATTACGCAACAGCCGTATAAGAGACTAGAACGAAGCCGATAACCTGCCATCTATTAGACAACTGCATAACTACCAGACAGGATTAAGGTGCGGCATTTTCAGTGGCGCACAATCGGCTTTTCTTTAACCGGAGTTCGTTACATATTGTGGCTCCTCAGTTTTCTTATTACGAAATGAACCCCATTCTGGACTCTGTCTCTCTTGAAGATTTCTTGAGTATAATCAGAAATCGAACTCGGAATCTCTTGGCTCATAGTCAGACATTGCACTAAGGAGGCGGTCGAAAGAATGAAATATGGAATTTATTATTGAAGTCCATGGACAGAATAGTAAGTGCGTTGGAATTAGCGAGGAAGAAGAGTGCGAAAAAGTGAGTGCAAGAAAGCAAAGGTGGCAAAAGTGATCAAATAAGAACAGAGAAGAAAATGTCAAGTATAGTAAGACAGACATGGAAATAATGAGCTAAATTAAATGAATGTCTGAACAAATGAGAAGAGAAAGAGAGGGAAATCAGTTGTGAAATGAAGTGAATGGGATAATAAATGTGAATCAGTATTGTGGAGTTGGTAGTAGCATCAGGAGTATTATATAGTACGTGTAGGAGTATTATACTGTATATATAAGTATACAGAAAGAAACAGCAGGGGAGCAGGAGAGATGAGTAAAGGGATATTACGGAAATTAATATAGAAGGAAATAGTATTGTATGTTATATAATATAATAATTAATGTAAATACAATAAATAATTTATTAATGAGTAATGTAATATATATCAATTTTACGAGATTTCCTTTTTCATGCATTTTTATCAAAACTAGTCAATTTTCATAAAAAATAATCAAATAACATTAACACTGCCGCTAGCTTTACCAGTATTAAATCAACGATATCGAATTAGTTATATTTAGAGACTATTAGATGAAAAATTCGTCTTATCCAAAATTTAAAAAAAAATATATACTTAGGCACTGTATCGCTTACTTGATGTTGTTCACTACCGTATGGAATTTGTTTCTACATCAAAACACTTGCCTATTTACAGTTTTATGAGGTCTCAAAAATCGTTACTAAATGCATAACTCGCTTATCCATTATAAAATTTGCTGCAAAATTAGCCTGAACCTTCCATAAAGTTTTGAGCAAATCCGTTGTTATCTCTGTGTTTATGCATCTTTGCCGAACGGCTAGACTGGCTAGAGCATCTAATTTTCATGCTGGTAACACGGGTTCGGATCTAGCAAAACTTGTCTTGTACTGAATTGAAAGAATTTTTTTTTTCTGACTTTTGCATATTTCATCTGTTTTACTACAATACAAATTTGAAATGTTTCCTATAATGAAGTTGTAGGATAATACTTTATTCTGTAGCTTCAGAGCCAAATAATAATTATTATATTCAGATATACGAGTACTATCATATAATTAGTTTGTTTTCTTCAAAACTCTCCTTATCCATATCATTAACTAGCGTACTGGTCTTATTCAAAAATGAAATTCAGTTTGTTGTTTAGTCAACAATCCGAAGACAGGTCTGAACCTCACAAGTGATACCAACAAGGCACCACTTTTGAGGGAACTAGACCAGGAGGTAATGGGGTAGGGTGGCCAGTTCCTTTCACCCTTCATTGCATACATCACCGATTAGCTACATTTGACAGTAAACAGAATTCAAATGCATACAAACAAAAAAAATCAGTTTACTCGTATGTCCATATTTTTGAGTTTTATTTTCCAAAAAATAAAAGTTTAATACTATCATACAATGTAATCTAACATCTTATTTTCCATGTTTCAGTTACCAATAGTTTTGGTTTCAGGACGTTTTTGCGATTTGTGGAAAATCATTTGTTATGGACAAGGCGAGTTTTGCATCGAATAGCCTCTTGTCCTTGTATCTTAGGCTACTTTACCTGCTAGATAAAAAAAAATTTAAATTGAGAGGAAATTCGAGCATAGCATATAGGTCTATAGTTAAGACTAATGAAAATTTTACCTAAACGATTTAACCAAAAGTGGTCGTTACTCACCTTCACCATTAGGGGCCTCTCGAGGAGACGTGTGATGCATCCTCTATGCTTATTTACACACTAAATGCAAGGGACGCAAATACATTACGCGTAGTGGGCAGTTCTCTAGCTCTCTCTGATATTTCGGCGGAGAGAATGTAATGCACATTTTCCCGGTTAACTTTCGTACAGTCGTAGAAAAAAGTTACTTTATAAGTCCCAGAAAGGAGGCAGTGCGCATGATCAGAGGACGAGCGACCTGGTTCACAAGAGAACTAGTTGATGTAATGAAATTAGTTTTGTTTCGTTGTATGTATGATCATGCGCACTGCCTGCTTTCTGGGACTTATAAAGTATCTGAACGACAAAACTTTTTTGAGACTGTACGTAGACCGGGTGTTATTTACGGTTTGTCGGTTTACATCGTTTGCCATGTTTCTCAAATCACCCATGAGATCCGTCGCTTGATATCGGTACGTGATAGAGATTTGTTTAAGCATATGTGAAGTTGAGTAGAAAAATATTTCAATGATCAAGCCTGAGGCTACCAGGCTTCTAAGATTGTCAGTACAGTTATATACGTTTATTGAAACGTATTATAAATGGTTTTATTTGATTGCTTGGTTTATAGCTTTCATGTAAACGTTATGTTTAGTTTAGAATTCTGAGGAAACATTGTCTTTTTCTTTCATTGCATCTGAGCTTCCCCCCCCCCCCATACAGAATGTAAAAAAAAAAAAAGTATCCAATATTTTAGGAGGTGATAGTATGCATCAAAACAAAAAATAAAAGTCTAATAAACATGGACCCTACAACACATACTTTCTGAGATCTCAACACTTGTTCATAGGAGGTGCTCAATGCGATGTCCATTTATGGCAATGCATTTTTCTTCCTACAATACAGCAGACTACCAGATAATCATACCGTAGTTGATACAATACTGATATGTAGCAAGGAATACTGAAAACAAAAGTTTCGTTTGGATATGAGCGGGATTCAGCAGAGATGGTGTTGTGAATTTTCGTAATCAGCATGTGTGGGCTGATGAAAATCCCAAAAAAGTGGAAGAAACAAGGCATCAGCACTGATTCTCAATCAACGTATGGGCAGGCGTTCTTGGCAATAGATTAAGGGCCATACGTGCTACCACGGAGATTAACTGGGGCTCGTTATAAGGACTTTCTTATTAACATATTGCCTACCTTGCTGGAGTATGTGCTATGTCAGCAAAGACTACAGATGTGGTTCCTGCACAATGGCACACCAGCACATTTTCTCCGCAATGTGCGTGAACACCTGACACTGAAATTTCAGGACCGCTGGATTGATCGGGGAGGCCCTATACCTTGGCCTGTTCGGTCCCCAAACCTAAATTCCCTATACTTTTGGTTATCAAGAACAACCAGGTCAGTTTCAAAGAGTGCGTGATTCCTTACGCCGAAAGGCAGAGAAATGCATTGTCATGAATGGACGTCACATTGAGCACCTCCTAAGATACAAGTGTTCAGATCTCAGAAAGTTTGTGTTGTAGGACCCATGTTTATTAGACATTATTTTCTTGTTATGATACATACTAGCAACTCCTAAAATATTGGATACTTTTTTTAGCACCCTGTATACGTATAATCGAAAACGGTGCGGCGTAGCAAATCTAGTTTTGGGAGGGCACTTGGATATCTAGGATGAGAGATTAATCCGTGCATGGTAATGCTTTTACCGTTCCACATCATAGGACAGAACTTTCAGATTGACATACTTTCACACCAGTAGCGGTGTACGAACCCACGATCTATTGCTATGTGTGCTCAGCGTAGAAGCGTCCACGCTGCCTCAGGAACATGAATAAAATGCGAGTGCAATAGAATGAACACTGTAATAACGCGCGCTTGACGGCCTCTTCCTCGAGCCACCCTTGAGTCGTGTGGTGGTTTCTTCTGGCCATAATTGAAACATGCTTTTGTTCGAGATGAAGAGTTGGAAATAGAAACTCCGATTTTATTCGAGTAGGGTGTGGTATTTGAATTCGTTGAAGCATAACAACGATTCCGGTCTCTGTTCCCTGATTCGTAAGGGAATAGTCCGGTCGTCTCCATAATGCAGTGTCTCTGGTGAACTCGTTATGCAAGGTTTCCTTAGTGATGGTCTTTGGTTTTCATAAAGCATTCAGGCTTTAGTGATAGCCAGGTAATACTTTTTACGTGCTTTTCTTTAATTGTACATATAAAATTTGAAAGAGTTAGTGAGTGAGTGAGTGTTTACGATTTAATTGTGTATACTCTATTTATTTATTACAATGTTCAATTTTGCCATGTTCACATTATTGGGATGTGCGCGCATGTATATGCATATTGTGTTTATTTATTTATGTTACTAATTATATACAGGTTGTTTATGAAATGAGAGGCAGTATTTTAGGTGCGTTATTTTTTAATTTGATCCTTTATTTGGCAATGATGTATCAATTAGAGATTATCTTGGTCGGTGCAATATATTGCAAGCCGAGTTTGCAAAGCATTTGGGTTTCATGTAAGTTATATTGAAGGGCGGAAAAGAAGTTTAAAAAATACGGGTTTATCCATGCTTCGATTCTATTCTCTATCTTCCATTAACGCGTCGCTTCTGTCTTGTGGCTGGCTGAATTCTGATATTGTAGACTACTTCGGCGACATGAGATCACGGATTATCCAGGAATTATATGACATTTGTTCTGCAGTTGGGAAAACCTCGGAAAATACTCAGCCAGGTATTCAGCCCAAGCAGGTTTGGGTATCTGTTCTATGAACGGAAACAAAGATAAAAATAAAATTTCACATAAAGATGGGTTCGACCTGACCTTTTGCCGAACGGCTAGATTGCCTATAGCATAGGGGCCGTATCCGTAGACATTCTTAGCGTGGGCTTCCGGTGGATAATGAGCGAACTAATGTTTTTCGTATTAATACACCAGTGTTAGCAATATGATATGATATGAATCCCTACAAGTAACCAGTCGATAGCTGGGGCTAGTTTAGCACGCTCGTAGCGCGGGCTAGCGAATTGTCTATGAATAGCACCCTAGATGTCCAATTTTGTAACTCGTATGAGGTAACCCTTGGCGTAAGCAACCCGCAGCGCATATTCTTTAAGATCGTTTTTCCTATTTTATATGGATGTTACTGACCTTAGCAGAACATGGTTGACGTGCAGTACCTCCTGGTTTTATAGGCGTTTGGATACCCATGGCCTAGAGCATCTACTTTCCAGCTGGTAACCCGGGTTCGAATCCCGGTTGGTTGATGTCAATTTGTGAAGGCGTTGTTTTTTTACATTGGTATTTTATTACGCTTTATCAACTTCTGTGGTTATCTAGCGTCTGAGTAAGATGAATGTGGTGTCAGCGTAATGCGTCCAGGATCTAGCGCTGAAAGCTACCCAACATTTGATCTTAATGTCGTGAGGGAAAACCGCCTCAACTAGGTAACTTGACCCAATCAGGATTTGAACCTGGACCCTCTCGTTTCACGGTCAGGCATGCTAGCCGTTACTCCAGAGCGGTGGACGGTTGCATTAGGTCTAGTAGAAGAGAGAAATACTCCTTAATAAATTTACAATCTATCACTTATTTAATCTCGTAATACTTCACCTTTTATCACTTCTAACCAATATCTAAAGCTTTAAGGATCCTCGTAGCAAAGGATAATGTAGTTACAGACTTGAAAAGTTCTATCAACAGTATGAAAAGATGAGGCAAAAATTGAAAGTATTCTTTGTCATGCAACCCATTGTTATCTCTGATGGGCAGAATCTCCTGAACTCCTCCAATATCGCAGTAAGTTTTAGTGTTTCACTTATGTTTTCTCTTTTGTTACAGGTGAGTGTAAATTTTCTGCTAAAGAAACACACAGATTAATATTCGGTAAGTTCATCTTTTTTTATGGATGTTTCCACTTATTCTTTGTGGTTACCCACATCTACGTCCCTTATCTTCCGGCAGAGAGGAGTATCTTCATGTAGTTGTCGGATTATGCCGGACAAAAGGCTGTTCGTTCGTGAAAGATGGCTGATGTGATGATTAAGGCTAGCTAATAGAATTGGATAGTCTTTTTATAATATTTATTGGTACTGCCCCTTTAAGTCCCGTGCCGTAGCGTCGTGGCCTAAGGCATGATGTCTGGACTCGCGTTACGGAATGCGCGCTGGTTCGGACCTTCATGGGAAAAAATTCTCTCATGAAGTTTCGGGCAGTGTATGGTACCGGTGCCTACCAGCATCGTGATGAATTTGGGGAACTACGATAGGCAGCGAAATCCGGTTTCCAAAACCAGCTATAGCGGATCATCGTGCTAATCACGCGATACCTTCATTCTGTTTCGATGATCGCTCACCTCTCATGAGATATGTGAATATGAGGTCAGTATTTGGCTGGTTAGCCTTGGTCCTTGGTGAACTGTCCCGCGACGGATTACTTTACTGTCTCGGAATTTGTCTGGAGAGATTTGGAAAACCAAGTCAAAAGAATACCAGGCCCTAGGATTGAACCTCAAACTTCCGAATAAATATTAGGCTTACTAACCACGATATTATCATGGTCGCTATCCCTTAAGAAATTGAATTATCCAATAATTGATTTATTTAGGCTGAAAATACTATTAGTCATGAAATTCATTGCAGTCTGTGATGGTCCAAAAACTTATCGAATCCTCGTACATTTGTTATTTTTGTCAGTCTAACTAAGGAGAGACCCTACTGAGTTGAGAAAGTTTCTTCATTTTTTAACCAATTTTCACGATATTTTTAGTGTTAATTAGAGTTGTTATTAGTTATCATTCTCAAACTTTTTAGGATGCTCATATGAAACGGGTCTATATAAATAAGTTGTACTATGGATTTTCTTTTTGTACAGTTTTAATGGAGAAAATATAAGATAAGAGAAGAACTTAACTTTTTTAAAATACGTATTATTTTCTGCTTTTCATATTGTTACAAATATTTTTTTAAGTAATGCATATTGTTTTATATACATAGTACAGTTCATGCACAAAATATGAATCCTCCAGATAGACTCCCTCTCCAATTTCTTTTTCACAATTAAGTTATGCGCATCAATAGATTGTCAAGGATGAGTTCTCTCGATTTATGTAGCGTTGAGTTCCAAGAGCCACTAAATTTTATGCAAAAATGCCTGTTAAAAACACTTACTTACTTATGGCTTTTAAGGAACCCGGAGGTTCATTGCCCCCATCACATAAGCCCGCCATCGGTCCCTATCCTGAGCAAGATTAATCCAGTCTCCACCATCATATCCCATCTCCCTCAAATCCATTTTAATATTATCATCCCATCTACATCTCCGTCTCCCCAAAGATCTTATTCCCTCCCAACTAACACTCTATTTGTTAGAAACATTGTTACGTTCAAAATCCTCTCTATCCGCCACCGGTTTATTTTTAAATGTTTTAATGTGTGAAACTGGATATAGAGGATTTTGAATCTCTAGGACTCATATGTTCGTGTTTGTTTTTTTTTTCATTCACTCCATGTCCCATTACTTTCATAGTAATAGCCTACTACATGCTGATTTTTTACATTGCCATTAAAATCTATCCTTTACTGTCTTGATGTCAAATAATCGTATCAGTGGCTCAATGTTGTTACTTTGTAATATAAAATAATTGTATTAGATTTCTTTAAATTCCTTACATTGAAGTTTCCTATTATATAACACCTATTATTGAGTAATAATTCAGCTAGTATTTATTTACCTTGACATTAAGTTAATACAATAATTTCTTGATTTAATATTTTGTAGTAGTGTGATATATCCAAAATTAAACTTAAACTCTATTTGACATTTATCTTGATCCTTTCTTATAGTATGTCTTGTTTTCCTGGGGCGGATCATAGAAGCTGGAAATCGACTGTTGGCAAACTTAAGAAATGCCTTCTTGTGAACATTCACCATTGAAGTTTTTGATACTGATAATTTTCCACATTGGTTTTCAAATTCGTTTTTGAGATTATTTCTTACTTTTTCTAATTTTTGGCATTCATATATAACGTGATCCACCGTTTGCTCTGGAGCATTACATGTGTGTTGTTGACTATCCATAATCTGGAAACGGTAATAGTAGGATGAGCCATCCGTAACCATTCACGAGGACTGCCAAGTTTGGCGTAACAGAGATGTTGATTTTAGCCTATTATTTACCGTGGAGAAGAATGACTTGGTTATTGTGTGTGCGTATGTGTGCGTGCGTGCCTGCCTGAAGTTTGATGGAGATCGGAGCACAAATTGAAGAACATGGACCATTTTGCATTGTAAAAATGTTATTTTGGGAAAAGCCATTCGAATTTCAAGGAACAATCTAAAAGGCAGCAAACATGCTATTTAAATGTCGCTGTAGTTCCTTTAAGAATGGCCGAGCGCAAAAAATAAACATCTCCATGTAACGCAAGGGTTGAGGTATGATTCTATGCCAAAACCCTGATTTTGATTTCTGGATCATTTTATGTGTAAAAATTGGATAGACTGCTCTCTTAAAAAGTATTGCTTTCGATCATAAGATGAATAAGTTATTGTATAGCAACTAGGCAGACTTGTTAAGAAGTCACTTGTTTAATAATTATTCTGTATGTAACCATGAGACGCTTTCGATTTCCTTTGTTAGCGGATCTCGGTCACCTTGTATCATCTGCTACGCTTGCATAGCGTAATGTCGTTAATAGTAGTCTTGTAACGAAGAATGCGCAGAATGCTGTGTACAGACAGATGTTGACTTCCATCTTGGATCAAGGACGTTGTTTTAAAAGTCTGTAATTTTAATTAGGTGTATGTCGTGTTTTTACTTGACGATGCTTTCTAAGAAGTAAGTGTCTTGTTTTCATTAATTTCCGTGTGACACAGCCCTCGAGTGCTAAATTAAAAGTGTTTATGAACTTAAATAACAGTAATTTTTGTACTTGTCATTCACTTTCGAATGTAGTATATATGGCTACAAATTCAATGGATCTGTGTTCCGTTCACAACAGGGAAATAAGTAGAGATGTATAGGCTATCCTTTGATATCCTTTGTGGTGAGACTGGACGTTTATCAGTATCCCGCCTTCTTTGTTCTCACATCAACCTGAATATAGCCTAGTGATCAAGTTATCCCGCTGTTTGTGAGTGTCTAATATTCAAAATTCTCGCAAGCATGGCGATATAATGAACCAAAAGATCTAGTCGTTGTAAATGGATTATTATTATTATTATTATTATTATTATTATTATTATTATTATTATTATTATTATTACATCCTAAAATTATATCATTAATATAGTGTTGTTTGGAAATATCTGAAACTTAGAATTTCGTATAGTCTGTCTTCCAAGCGTTTCTGGTTTTTCCGCGGTTTGGCCTCTCCCAATGGAGTTTACTCCTTTGTACGTACCCCAGATCTCAGCTATGCTTGTGGATTTTTCTGACTCGGTCACCGGCGTAGCTCAGGCGGTAGCGCGTTTGCCTGCCGATCCGGAGTTGCGTTCGGGCATGGTTTCGATTCCAGCTTGAGATGATTACCTGGTTGGGATTTTTCCGAGATTTTTCTCAACCGTAAGGTGAATGTCAGGTAATCTAGAGCGAATCCTCAGCCTCATCTCACCTAATTCTATCTCGTTATTATCAGTTCCATCGACACTAAATAACCGAATAGTTGATACAGCGTCGTAAAATAACCAAGTAAAAAACTATAGCTTAGTCTGTGACCGGTATATTCTCACTCTGACCTCTAGAATGAAGCTTGTGATCTATAGGCGCAGTCTCGGCATTTGTTATTGGGCACATATATCCTAATTTATACTGTATAGTAGGAGGCGAGTTTTATATCCTGTTCCGAAGCACATCTATATTCACAGAGGCGAAAGTAATGTCTACAGACTCCATTTAATTATGCTAACGTGTTCTCAGCCCGGGACGTGTCGCTCCAGCTTACACACCTCGGTGTCGCACCATTTTCGTTGTTTCTGGAGCGCACGTGGCTGTCATCCCACGGGGCCTTCACGAAGTACATAAACTGTCCTGCCTACCGCGGTGATAAAGGAAGAAATTGGATTACCGTCGTGCGGACGTGGTCACTCCCCTGAGTTTACAGTACCAACATTTTATGAGGACCACTGTTACAAGTGTCGGATAAGCTCTCTCTGCCTAGTATTCAAATGTGGTATTGGTTCAGGAAATCTATTACTACCACATCTAGAACTACTAAACTCACCACCGCTACTACTACTACTACTACTACTACTACTACTACTACTACTACTACTGCTGCTATTATCAACGGTAATCTGACTAGAAATTTTGATTTATCTAGAGAAAATCAAAATTCGAGTAGGATTTAATTGACCGTTACACGATTAGAAGAAGTATATAAAGATTAGAAGAAATAAAGTACTCTAATATAATAAAATAGGTAGACCTATTAATTTACTTACTAAAATTGTATTTCATTAATGTTAGCTTCACTTTTTTTAGTTGGTTATTTAACGACGTTGTATCAACAACGAGGTTATTTAGCGTCGATGAGATTGGTGATAGCGAGATGGTATTTGGCGAGATAAGGCCGAGGATTCGCATAGATTACCTGACATTCACCTTACGGTTGGGGAAAACCTCGAAAAAATTCAACCAGGTAATCAGCCCAAGCGGAGATCGAATCCGCGCCCGAGCGCAACTTCAGATCGGCAGGCAAGCGCCTTAACCGACTGACCCACGCCTGTGGCGTTGATAGCTTCACCAACGTCTCAACGGAGCTGCCATTTTCAGTTGACTATCTATGCGGGAAGCAAATGACTATCGCAAAGCATGTTTTATAGTACCATAAAGAATTATGAGTTTGAAATATTGTGCAAACAGAGAAACAAATGCTAGGGAAGTGATAAAAACAAACAAATGCTAAGTGGAAGTGATAAAATTATAGCAGTAAACAGCCATGATTGGTTGAAATACGTCCTTTCGTACAGTTTTATTGGTCAAAAGTAGTATGACGTAGTGAAAGTGTAATGGTCAATATAATCACTACTACCACATGTATTACTGCTGCTACTGCTACTACTACAAACTACTAATGATATACTACTACTACTGCTACTACTACTACTACTACTACTACTACTACTACTACTACTACTACTACTGACCAGTGGCGAAGCACTTAAGAGGCTTTTGAGTCTCACCTTACCCAAAAAATTTGAGTTATATCTAGTAAAAGTGTAAGTTCTTAATAACGATGTATCGTAACACTAGAGTTCACTCCGATCCTTCCATATATTAAATCCACTCTTGGCAGTCATACCACTGCGAGAGGCTTGTGGCAGAAGTCTCGTAACGTAGCGAGGCGCGACGACCTCGCTCACAGGCAACGGCACTCGCAAGCTTGAGGGGTGGGCGGGGTGGAGGGGATATCAATTCACTACGCTGCTGGATGTGGAGTGCCTCAACCGCGATATAATATACCGCGCTATGTTGGTTTTCCGTGGATGTGCTGCATTGTTTAATGTTAGTTGAGTGAAAAGTGCATACGTGTGTGTGTGTTACATACTAATTTTTGTAGAATGGCTCATACTGAGAGAACATTGAGGTCATTATTTGCAGAATTAAAAGAGAAACCGTTTTCAAGTTGGGCGTATGAAACAAAATGAGCGTACAAAGATAGGAGATCGACACTACATTTACATATTAAAATAACAGATGGAAGACAAAATATAAATTTTCAAGTTTTATGGTATAAGAACTATCCCTGGCTAACAGGATGCTCTGAGGTAAATAAGTTATATTGTTATAGGCCTTCCTGTATTCTGTTTGGTAATATGAATGAATGGTCATCATCTTCTTGTAGGGTCTTTGTCATAAAAATTGATATAAATGCCGAGAAAGATGTTCTGTATAAAAAAAATACAAGATAAGCAGATTTTTTCTCCCTACCCAATATTTACATCTTAGCTTCGCCACTGCTATGGATTATTGTACTACCGCTGCTTTTTTTTTAATAGGTTATTTTACGATGCTTTATCAACATCTTAGGTTATTTAACTTCTGAATAAGATGAAAGTGATAATGCCTTTGAAATGAGTCCGGGGTCCAGCACCGAAAGTTACCCAGCATTTGTTCATATTGCGTTGAGGAGAAAACCCGGGAAAAAACTTCAACCAGGTAACTTTTCCCGACCGAAAATCGAACCAGGGGCACCTGGTTTTGCGGCCAGACCCGCTAACCGTTACTCCACAGGTGTGGACAATACTGCTGCTGCTGCTACTACTACTACTACTACTACTACTACTACTACTACTATTACTACTAACTAGTATAGTCTGCTACTACTGCTTCTACTGCTAGTACTAGCATTGTTGCTACTACCGTTACTATTATTGCTGCTGCTACTACTACTGCTAATACGCCTACTGCTACTTCAACTTTACTACTACTTACTATTGCTGCTGCTTCTACTAATACAGCTACTACTACTGCTGCTACTGCTACTATTCGTCCTCGGTGGTTTAGTGGGTACCTTTCTGGTCGTTGGATCCGAGAGTCGTGGGTCGAAACCTGACTGAGGACGACGGATTTTGTCCACCGCTGAGTAACGGTTAGCATACCTGACCACGGAACGAGCGAGCCCGAGTTCAACTCATGATTGGGAAAAGTTACCTGGTTGAGATTTTTCTGGGATTTTCCCTCAACCCAGTAAGAGCAAATGCTGGGTAACTTTCGGCGTTGGACCCTGGACTCAGTTCGCTTACATTTTCACCTTCTCTCATTTAGACGCTAGGTAACCATAGCAATTGGGAAAGTGTCGTAAATTAACCGATTAAAAACGACAGATTTTAGAGGACGATTTTATTGTCAGTCACTATCAAGATACTCCACTCACGTAAGAATCGCACTTCTGTCACCTCTCTGTATTTTGTCTTTGTTGCTTTGTGTAAGTCGAACATTCTGCTCCATGAAGTAATATATTTTGATATATTTTCTTTTCCGATATTCGTAACTAATGCTTGAGGGTTGCATAAGTTGCGGAACTCGTAAAACAACACAATTCTGTAACAGCATTAATAAACGTTACTTTCTTCAAGCTTTTCTGTGTTGTGTGATTTATACGGCACGTATCAAAAGAGATATAATTATCCAATCACTCGAAAACAATAGGTGTGAACTTTCCAGCTTAAGACACTTCTCTGATCTTGTTGCGGAAGTAGTGCGAACCATTGATAGACGCAAGATTAGAAAGTAGACCTTGGTCTATATTAATTGATGTTCCCCGTGGTCGTTCTTTGAAGCTAATAATTAGCAATACGGGCTCGTAAAGAATCAATTGAAGATAAACTTCATTGCCCCGGAGAGTCGTCTGACATTGCTGACCTTAACTTTCACCTGTTGCTGTTATTTCAGGCGCTTCCGATGTAAGTGTAGCGTGCCACGATTTATTTTGTGGGCTAACCACAATTGTTTTGCTCTGCAGGCGATGAAATTGGAAGCTTTTGGGGTATTGGTTTGAGTGGAATGAACTGCATGTGTTGGAGCTTTAACTCTTCAAAGCATTGAACTTGATGTGAATTTCATTCAAATATCGGTTTTCTCTTTGACGAGCCATCTTTGAACATTGTTTTTTGTCCTATTTTTTCCGTAACGGATAGATAGGTTTACTATAATTTGAAGTAAAAATGCATGGCCTACTATACTGCCAGACTAGAGAACGGCCACCTACAGAAGATGAAGATCGTAGATTTAATAAAGAAAGACCAGTAATGTACTTATTCTAAAAACGCAGAGGTAACACCATAATACATCCTAAACTGCATGCAAAGTAACATCACAGTACTATAGAAATATTCCTCGACAGTTGAACAGTAAATGCATAACCAGAATCTTGGTCTGGAAGGGGGTAAGAAACACTACATGGATTGGAGGGGCAGAACCTGTACAAAATAACTTGACCAAATATGACAAATTGTTATTTACTTTCTTTAAATCAAATAATCCCTTGATCTATGTAAATATCATTAAAGAAACCCTCATCATGATATGACGCCAAACAGTTTATCTGTTAGTATTTTTAAATGGTAATGCGCGCTCTCGGACATTGAACTGTAGAAACTTATTTTCTCATTTCTGCAATTTTTTTGTAAAGTTTAGTCTTCAAAATGCAGTAACTCTAGCACTACTACAGATATTCACTTGAAATTTGCATGATACACGTAACGTAACTTAATGAACAATTCTGAGTGAAGAATTTTTTATATCTTAAATTTTAAATTAAGAAAAACATAAGTATGTTAGTGGTATTTGATAATTTTTAAAAATTTTAATGAAAATTTCCTCCCTTATATTTTTTACGCGGTTCATAAGCTCTCATTTTAGCCTTAGAATATACCTCTAAGTCAAAGAATGATTAAGTTAACTATATTTTTTTAGTAGGTTATTTTACGACGCTGTATCAATATCTCGGGTTATTTAGCGTCTGAATGAAATGAAGGTGATAATGCCGGTGATATGAGTCCGGAGTCCAGCACCGAAAGTTACCCAGCATTTGCTCATATTAGATTGAGGGAAAAACCCGGAAAAAAACCTCAACCAGGTAACTTGTCCCGACCGGGATTCGAACCCGAGCTACCTGCTTTCGCGGCCAGACGCGCTAACCGTTACTCCACAGGTGTGGTCTTAACTCGTTTTGTATCAATACCCTAATTATATTACTTTTTTACATTTATGAGTCCTAGTTGGTTAAAAAATTCAAAGTAACATTTTAATCATAATTTCCAAGAATGCTAATCATTACTAGGCATTTAAATCATTTACACGTACAGAAAACAAAACAAAAAAAAAAAACAACAAAAATCGTAGGTCCTGTCCCTTAGGATACTGAATATGAACAAAATCTATCCAACAAAAAAGTTGGGAAAAACTACGAAGAGATAGCCGACTTGCCATAAACCACTTCATCGGCTTGAGAAATGCTGGAAGCGTGTAAGCGTAGAAATACCGAAATGAGTTTGGGCAGCGTCACAATACGTACGTTTCTCTCATAATGAGAGAGTAACAAATGCGTGTCTGTCTGCTATATAATCGATAGTTCAATATTGACTACTACATGCAGTTACTATAGAGTATATATTACTGGATGTCTGATAGCAGTGTGTGATTTATAGGATCGATGCCTTTGAGGTTTGCACCCGATTCACAATTATTCGCCTTTGTTCGTTGCGTAATTCAATTAGCCTAGTGTTGTTCATTTTCCCTTCATTGTATGTCTATTAGAAGTAAAATTGCAGGACTACATTTGTCGTTATTTTATATTGTTATTTACGCCTGTTATTATTTTCTGATTGCTCCCATCTTATCTTACCACTTCTGAGTAATATCAGTAGTCGTAAGGAAATTATAAATAAATAATTGAATCGGTTATTTGAGAAATCACACATGTCAATTTTTGGCCAAAACGAGTTTATTATGTTTCTGACATTAATACATGTATTTGCACGTCTGTAGCAGAAAATAGACATGTCCGCCTCATGATAGTATTTCCCTGAAAAGTATGAAATCAGAAAATCTTATGTTGTTTGTTGTTTAGTCAACTACCCGAAGATAGGTCTGAACATCACAAGTGATACCAAGAAGGCACCACTTATGAGACAACTAGGTCCGGAGATAATGGGGTAGGGTGGCCAGTTCCTTTCCTCCTCTATTACATACATCGCCGACTAGCTACATATTACACTAGTCAGACTTCATATGCATTCAAACAATTGTTCTTCCTCTAACACATATCGTCAAGTGAGATGTACTGCCTGATAATAGATGTACATATCAGCCAGAACCTCAATTAGAGGATAAAATCTTAAGATGAGATATTTTTTCTGATCTACACGTAGCAAAGATTGTGTACGTGAGGAGCTGTAGTGTTGGACTTCAACAAGATATTAGTGTTTTCACTTTAAAAACTGTTACAATTTTTTTATGAAGGACAAAATACATTATGTACTAAATTTGTACTTCCATATCTTTCGTTCTCATTAACTTACACACAAAATAAATACAAACTGTTATAATGTTTTACTGAAATCATTTGGGGTATTTCAGAAACTAACACATGTCCACGAACTTCAGGATACCGTAGAACTCTCAAATATAATTAAAATTTTCTTTAAAATATCTAGAAATATTGCAATTCATATGAAAAACATAAGAACGTACATCCAATATTTATAAACTGCAGACAGTTCTTTTGCAGTTTTCTCAAAACTTACAGTTAAGGATATGTGTGGTTTCTCACATAACGGATTCTATTATCGCTGCCAGAAAGTTTGTAATAATATATATTCATATGTCCATCTACGATATTTTGGGAATTTGCTATAATTAATTGAAGAATGTGATTCCAGTCCATTTGGGCATTTTTATTATTTATAGTGAGGCTATCAAATGCAAATGTGACCTTATCCAGGTAAAGTGACTTGTCAGAAAACAGGAAAAACTGTTATGGATATGGACAGTTTTGCATTTGATAGTAGTTTTCTGAGCTCTATAGAAGAGGAATTAGACAAGATTTGCACAAACCGACTATATCAGTACATAGAGAGCTGCAAGAAGTACAACATCCCATATGTAACTCTTTTTTTTTAAATTTTGGATAAGGCGAGTTTTGCACGTGATAGCCTCTAATATATGATAATGTTTGATACCTCTGTCGTTAAATTTAAGCTTGGTGTCTTCCAAAATAACGCCAATTCCTGTCTAAAACTGTGTTATTTTTAAAACTCGCTCAGTCCGTAGAGCAATGCATAAAAAACTAGCCCAGTCCTTTCATTAAAACGCGTTTTGGGATCACAGTCTTCAATTGGCTCTTCTGAAAGAGTTGTTGATGTCGTTACATAAAAATTATGTTTCTTTTCCGTCCGTTTTTTTCACAACTCAAGGACTTCCCAGACGACGTTGGACAGCAACGTATGTTCATATAAGAATAAAAATATCCCACTTAAAAGTTAGCAGTTTCAGGGTATTTAGATATATCAGACTGTAAAGTTCCTTCATCAGCTTTAGTCTCTTCGAGGCAACAAAGTAATGATCTAAATATTTTAATGTTACAGAGACGATGCTGTCGCTCTGAGTCAATTCTGTTGCCATGGTAATGTTTACATCATGGCTTCCAGGAAGTCCGCATGATTGATGTGTATTGGAGCTGTAGTGTTGGACTTCAACAAGATATTAGTGTTTTCACTTTAAAAACTGTTACAATTTTTTTTATGAAGGACAAAATACATTATGTATTAAATTTGTACTTTCATATCTTTCGTTCTCATTACCTTACACACAAAATAAATACAAAGTGTTATAATGTTTTACTGAACATTTGGGGTATTTCAGAAACTAATACATGTCCACGAACTTCAGGATACCCTAGAACTCTCAAATATAATTAAACGTTTCTTTAAAATATCTAGAAATATTGCAATTCATATGAAAATTTCGCCCTAAAAACATAAGAACGTACATCCAATATTTATAAACTGCAGACAGTTCTTTTGCAGTTTTCTCAAAACTTACAGTTAAGGACATGTGTAGTTTCTCACATAACGGATTCTATTATCGCTGCCAGAAAGTTTGTAATAATATATATTCATATGTCCATCTACGATATTTTGGGAACTTGCTATAATTAATTGACGAATGTGATTCCAGTCCTTTTGGGCATTTTTATTATTTATAGTGAGGCTATCAAATGCAAAAGTCACCTTATCCAGGTAAAGTGACTTGTCAGAAAACAGGAAAAACCGTTATGGATATGGACAATTTTGCATTTGATAGTAGTTTTATGAGCTGTATGGAAGAGGAATTAGACTAGTTTTTCTCAAACCGACTATGTCAGTAGATAGAAAGCTGCAAGAAGTACAACATCCCATATGTAACTATTTTTGTTTTTAATTTTGGATAAGTTTTGCACTTGATAGCCTCTAATATATGATAATGTTTGATACATCTGTCGTTATATTTTAAACTTGGTTTCTTCCAAAATAACTCCAATTCTTGTCTAAAACTGTCTGTTATTCTAAAACTCGCTCAGTCCGTAGAGCAGTGCATAAAAAACTAGCCCAGTCCTTTCATTAAAACGCGTTTTGGGATCACAGTCTTCGATTGCCTCTTCTGAAAGAGTTGTTGATGTCGTTACATAAAAATTATATTTCTCTTCCGTCCGTATTTTTCACAGCTCAAGGACTTTCCATACGACGTTGGACAGCAACGTATGTTTATATAAGAATAAAAATATCCCACTTAAAAGTTAGCAGTTTCAGGGTATTTAGATATATCAGACTGTAAATTTCCTTCATCAGCTTTAGTCTCTTCGAGGCAACGAAGTAATGATCTAAATATTTTAATGTTACAGAGACGATGCTGTCGCTCTGAGTCAATTCTGTTGCCATGGTAATGTTTACATCATGACTTCCAGGAAGTCCGCATGATTGATGTATATTGGGTTGAGATTTATCTTCCCACATTTGCCCAAGTTAATTCGAGATGCTTCACGAGATAGTGGAGTATCAGCAAGGACGAACGTCTGTGTATGCAGAAAATATGTATGGCACATAAAGTTTGGTGGCTGTAGTAGCGGCGCCTTGTTTTTTAATGCAGGCAGTAGATGATGATGATATCGATGTCTGGCTGGAAGCCCGCCGGAGACGTCTCACGGCCATGTCTAGTTTCTGTGACCTATAGCAGCGTCTCAGCCAAGGGGACGCCTGTTTAGAATATGTAGGCGTGTCGTTTTTTTGTATGATTCACAAGGCATAACTCAAGATTTTCGATACTTCCGTGCATCGCCGATGGCGAAAGATTTTGTTTGCTTCTGACTCAGCTTAAGTGACGCCTCTTACTAGACAGGTCGAGTTAAATTTCTTGCAGATGTAGCTAAATACGCCACATTTAGATTACATTTCGACGTGCCACTTCAAATTTTGGGAAAAGTGCATTTTAAAATTTAATGTTGCTGTGAAAAATCAAAGGATCATTGGAATTACTCCAAATTCTGTTTATGATGTTTCTTATATATCTACTGCTGTAAGCTCCAATTAAAATAATATGAATTGAATTTTTCACTGCAATATGAAACTTCAAAACATTTCCTCCTCTGAGCACGAGAACACTCTCTTTCAGGGGAGTGCTAGAATTTTGTTAATTTTTAATTGCTTTCTATTGTATTTTTCTGGGAATAAACAATGTCATTTAAAAAAAAAGTTATCTCGAAACTTCGCATATTGAGTTGTTTCCCTTTTTAACTGGTCCGTCGATTTGTGATGAACAGGCTTCGGTCCTGGGCACAGAAACGCATGAAGTTCAAAACGCACGAGCGATAGTGTTGTGTTGGTCGAGTGGAGTGGGAAATGGAGCGCCCCGTTACCTCGTGTCTCAACATGTAAACAGTCCGTCACAGTACGGCACAAAATATATTTCACCTTGTACAGATGCAGTATATACAGTACATTTCTAGTGTAGACAATAAATGTCTACCATTAAAGTATTAACGTGAGTTGTAACCTTCAAACAGGTGTCCCTACGCCGAAGCCTGTAAAGGTGCGTACACACTTAGCGAACGAACGACAAACGAATGCATTCGCTGATTGAAATCGGTATGTGTGTACGTTGCAGCAAAGGCAAACCGATCGTTTGGTTTGTCTTCGAAAGTGATCCGTCGCTTGTCGGTACATCAAAGGAAGTTGGTATTCGTTGTGGACGGGATTTGCCACTAGTTTGTAGTGCGTAGCAGAACGCAGCGCTTAGTTCGATTTCACCAACAGGATGTCGAAACTGGAGTGGACGGAAGACGCTGTTATAAATCTTATTAATGCATGTAGGGAGCAGGAAACTTTTATGGAATCCCAAGCATCCTACTTACCACAATAAAGTAAGAAAACATGATGTTTGGGAAGCTATTGGAAAGATGTTCAGCTGCAAGATAGGTGAGTCAAACACGTGCAAAATTTGAAAATTATTTTTGTTTATTTATTTTCAGTGCATACATGTTTGTTGTTTATTGTAGGGAGCAGAAGTCAAAATTAAATTGAGTCCCTACTGACATCATTCACTGTTTTTCTTGGAAATTTTGGGCCCTTTTTTGCACAGTAATATTTCGAAGTCTGTTTCTGAAATGCGACAGAAGTTGTGAAATTGTCCCGATTCCATTCGACGTAAATCATGAAGCAAGTCAGTGCCTCTATATTGATTGCGACTTTCGTAGAGTGGCATCTGCCACCATCGCCTTTTGGTTTTTAACTTTCTTTTTGTTAAACTGCCTATAATAACAACGGCTGCACTTGGTATACTTATATTTTCGTCTGCCTTTATTGCGGATAATCAGCGAACGTGAATGTTTTCTGACCATTTGCTGATGATTTGTACGTTGCTCCAAACAGCGAACGAACAACGAAGTTTCGCTTCATTATTCGTTCGTTGTTCGTTCGCTAAGTGTGTACGCACCTTTACACGTACCGCAGCCAAGCAGCAATACACACAACGGTAATGCACATTACGGACCCACCTGTGCTGATGCAGTCACCCTTCCACAAGGGTCATGACGTCATTTGTAACCCGTGTACTTTAAACCTCACTCTGTTACTCTGTGTCCCTAGGCCGAAGCCTGGTGATGAGGTATAAATAGAGGTACCGAATTTTCGCAAACCATCGATTCGGGAAATACGGGTTTTCAGCTGATAAAGCAAAAAATAAAAAAAATATGTTTCAAGCTCTTTCAGGCCAGATATAGTATGCTAAGTTTAAACTCGCGAAATGAAGTGAAACTTTGTGTATTTTTGTTCTTAGCATGAATTTATTCGAATTTAGTGTTTTAAGAGAAATTTTGATTTCTGATTACCTTTAAAACTTCTTTACTGTGTTAACTTTTTAGGAAATTAACTGGCTGACTAGTTTCGAAGTGGTGTTCTTCATTGTTCAAAGCCTAGTGAATGTCCCGCGCTATCTTCTGGTTTTCTTTTGTGTCAAGAGTGTATATACAGAACAATGAAAAAATTTGATTTCTTTACAAAATTTTAATTTAATGTGTCCAAAGATTGATATACCTATTTGTATACAACATTTTGAATTTAATGTTCAAACTCTATTTCTACAGCGGATCTCATTGTGGCATTGCTGATAATGAGACGCCTGATATTGCAAAAAAAGGAGGACCTCAGATCCCACCCTGTCACAGGGAAATTCCATACGCTCGAGTGACATCCATCATGCATCAGAAAACATAAAAAATCCCATCTAAAACTCCTAGAAAATAAAACAAGTTACTGTCAATGGAAAGATCAAATGCAATCCTTACTAAATTGGTCTAGACGAGAAGCAGTTGCAAAATTTCGGCTAGCTATGGGACACAACTGCTTGGCTAAACACTTGCACCGCATTGGTATTCTACAGAGCCCCAACTGTACACTGCGCAACCAGAATACCATCATGGACTCCAACCACCTAAACCAGTGATGTCAAAGCAAGTGCATTTTTCTGACCTTGACGTCGTGCGCGGGCAGCAAGCGCTATGTATGGAAATAGGAAGGGTTGTGTATATGAATAAGCAATCTGTTGGATTAAGAAAACAGTGGTGCACAAACTTCAAACGGAACGTGAAATTTTATGTCGTTATTTTTATATGGCTTCTTTCTGTTTAATATTATCTATATTGTCAGTAAAACAAAAGTACTAACACTGATTTCTTAATATTGCACTTGTGTTTTAAATCTTAATAACATAATAGAGAGTTAAGAAGGAATATTCACTTAAATTCCATAGTAGTATAATATTATACTGTATTAAGTGGATGAAACACATCATTCATAAAGAAAGTGATATTCCAAAGAAAGAGATTGAGTATGACATGATAAGTTGGAATTGATATTGGTGGTATCGTTAGCCTTACAAAAGTAATCAATAAACTAATCAAAACAATATTACAGCACAAAGCAAAGTTACCTAGGTACTGTATCTGTTTTAAGTGTAACTAATATTACATAACAAAACTCTTATCGCATTATGCTTTTAAGTTGATATTTGTGAGCAACTTCCTATCATCAGAATATTAAATTATTTTCTCGAAATCTGCTGAAGCTATAGAGCTGACATTTTTACAACACATGGGCACGTATCCCTTGCTTATGATGTAACAGTAGTTGCTTTGTTAATTCATTTCCTTACAAACAATTTCCATGCGAATATTTTCAAAATTTTCAAAACAATATCTTCAGTAATACGTATATACGGTATATTAGATTTACGAAAACATTCTATAAGGCTACAAAATAAACAGGCCTATACCTGAAAATTTCACTTTTCTATACGAAAAGTTGAGAAAATAATTCTTTTGAATAAAAAAATCAAACTTGTGAAAAATGAGCATTAAAATTAAAACTTGCATTCTTATAATGCACTTATTCTTCTCAGACAAATCTAAAAATTAACATGGATACAGTTTTAATAAGTTCTCTTCCCTTTATTGAATCAGTGCTGGCCATCCCTGAATATAGCTCGACCAAGCGGCATATACCACCTCTTTCGTCTGTCTCTTTCCTTTCCGCTGTAAAGCACTCAGGCTCTCCTGGGCTCTAAAGCGCGTGCTTGCTCCTGTGGGCATCAATTGACATGCCTGACCTAAACAGTTGCCCCTCTCTGTCGGGTACCACAATCGCGGATAAAACATTGGAATGCAAGAGCGAAGACGATGGTCCTCCCACAGTGATATTTGTATAACTGTTAGTTTTCTATTTATGTTGTATTATTGTATTATTGGCATAGTCGTGGCTAATGATAAGCTCAAAATCCCTACATTAAATAAATAACATCAAAATAAAATTTCAGCAACGGAAATACTGTAGTTTGCTAGTGACACGATAATAATTATATTGTTAAAAGTAAATTGGAAATGAGTCTTCATAAAGAAAGCATATACATGTAATTATCTTGCTTCCTTAGCGAATGCATCTCCTATTTGCCTTGTAGGACCGGCACAGATGATCTTTGCCTTCTTACCACCGGTGATTTCATCCAGTGGATACAGTGCGTCAGCCAATACTAACAACTTCTGTTACATCAAGGCCTGCTTCAGACAAAAGATATATACCAAACTTTTCATCTTATATTAAGAGAAGTTTATTTTGTCAAATCTGTCTGCGCTATTTTCGGGTCGTGTTAGTCATACGGTATAATTTATTTGCTATTCCAAGTTGTATCCGGGTCGTATATGGTTTCTCAAGCTCGCTGAATTACTCGCTTTTTGTGTAGATTAAATAACGATCTCGCGTTTCTTGGATGGAAGCATTCAAAACTTGACCATTGTATATAGAGATTGATGTACGTCTATTATGTGAAAAGATTATTATTTACAGATAATGAAAAAAAAATGGTTTAGTTATTTGTTTATTCATTAATAAACAAAGAAATGAAGATTTATGTGAAGAATTAAGAATATTGAAATTTACTGATAAAATTTCTATTGTTTTTTAGTCTACTATCCGAAGACAGGTTTGAACCTCACAAGTGACACCAATAAGACATCACTCATGAGGCAACTAATCCAGGAGATAATGGTGTAGGCTGGCTGGTTCCTTTCCCCTCCATTGCATACATCGCTGACTAGTTACATATTATACTAATCAGATTTAAGATGTATACAAACAATTTTATTGTTCTTCCTCTGACATCGTCAGTAGAATAAATTTGACCGCGTTTTCAAAATGGAAGATGGTAGAATATACCCCATAGAGCAATGGACTGTACACCCAGAGACAACGAAGACAGGGACGGTCTGTTAGGAGAAGGATCGAACAACTATACATTGGAGTCAACCTGGTTGGTGAGTTGGTATAGCGTTGGCCTCCTATGCCCAAGGTTGCGGGTTCGATCCCGGGCCAGGTCGATGGCATTTAAGTGTGCTTAAATGCGACAGGCTCATGTCAGTAGATTTACTGGCATGTAAAAACCTCCTGCGGGACAAAATTCCGGCACATTCGGCGACGCTGATATAACCTCTGCAGTTGCGAGCGTCGTTAAATAAAACATAACATTTAACTATACATTGGAGCCGGAACAGGTCATTATTATACGATGAAAGAGTAATGGAACGGAGAAAAATTCTCTCCGACGCCGGGGTGGGTATCCGGTGTGGCTTAGTGGATAAAGCATCAGCACGTAGAGCTGAAAACCCGGGTTCAAAGTAGAATATCTGCATGGAAATATCATATGTACTTCGTTACATTAAAATAATATAGGTCATTATTAGCCTAAACCTTGATGATGAATTAGTTATTATAAATAAAATAAATTGGCTAGATTAGAAGTAAACTTGATTATCACTAACACAACGATTACTGAAATTGCCACCAAAGATCACAGCAAGTATTACTACGACAGCTAACATTACAACTTTCTTCTTCTTCAGTAGGTGCTACAACTTCGTCGAAGTCTTGACTTTCTCAGTTAATTTACGACATTGTTTTCTGTTATGAACAAGATTTGGCCACTTCTTTACATTCAGTGTTTTCAAATCGTTGGTTATGTTTTCCTTCCATCTACTTTTTGGTCTTCCTTTTGCTCTTTTTCTGATGGGGTTCCATTTATATATATTCTTAACTGTTTTACCTTCGTCCATACGATTGATATGGCCAAACCATGCCATCCTTTGCGCTTTGATATAGTTTACTATGTGTTGGTTTTGTATTAAAATATGTAACTCTTTATTATTCCTAATTCTCCACTCATCGTTTGCATCTTTTATTGGGCCAAATATCCTTCGTAATATTTTCCTTTCAAAAACCAGGAGCTTTTGCTTAGACAATTCAGTTAGGGTCCAGGTTTCACTTGCATATGTTACAATTGGTCTTTTACTGTTAAATATAGTCTTAATTTTGCTTGTTTTGATGCATATTTGCTTTTGAATAGGTGGAGATTTGCAAAGTATGCTTTATTTGCCATAACAATTCTATTGTTTATTGCTTCCTCGATATTGTTTTCGTCGTTTACTATTTATCCCAAATATTTTAAGGATTTTACTCCTTCAAAATTAGTATTATCCATCTGTAAGTTTTCTGGTTCAATATTTTTATCTGAGCATTAAAAAAATTGTTTTCTTTGCATTTATGATTAATCCATATTGTGCTCATTCTCCCATTAAAGTTTCGAGCTTTTTAATTAATGCTTTCTTTGATCTTGCTGTTAGTAGTACATCGTCTGCATATGCTGTACATTGTACAGCTTGTCACTTAGTTTGTTATTTATTTTAACTACCGTTGTTGTACTTGCTAGCGTTATGTTAATCAGCCTGATTATTTTCGGGGGAATTTTATATAGTTGTAATCCTTCAATAATTTTGTTTCTTTTAACTGAGTCGAAGGCTTGTGTATAATCAATAAATACGTTGTATAAATCCGTATTATATTCTCTACATTTTTCGAATATTTGCCTTAGTATAAAGACATTATCAATTGTGGATCTTCCTAACATTACAACTATTTCCATCAAATCTTTCACCAGCATTGTCACAGCTAACATCACCATTACGACAACCGTCAACACAATTATGACAGCTATCATTACAACTACTATGATCGCTACAGCAGTTATGGCTAGAAAACATGTCCTTGAAATTTATTGTGCAACTGACTGGAAATTATAGAATTTTACCTCCTAAAACAATGACAACCATCATGTTGTAATTTAATTATTATTTGGATAGTGCTTATTTGGCCGTCTGTTCAGTGTTGCCAACTAATACCAGATATGACCAAAGAGAGTAAAGTCATGTACTGAAATAATAATAATAATAATAATAATAATAATAATAATAATAATAATAATAATGTCTTTCTTATTTACTTATTTATCACATCTCATTTTCATGTTGGGAGGTGTTTCCTAAATGGCTCAATAATTTGTGAAAGAGTAGCAGTATATTTTTCTTCTGGATCTCTCGAATATTATCTTGGTAATTCGTGGCTTAGGATGATCTAATATTAAAATATATTTTATCTCACAACATGAAATTCATTGCTTTGACTAAACAGTTTACGATTCACGAGACCTAACCTAAACATGTGTTTTGTTTGATCACGTGAAATGATTAGTACGAATTTCGAAAACGGAAACTACTTTGAAATGTATACCCTACTTAAAATGCATTCTCCTAAGTCGCTGTCATGCTGTTTGCTCTCTTGGACATTTTAATAAAAGTCTGCCACTTTCATGTTTCATATCAAGTAGGTCTATAAGTTATATCTTATTTAATTACACTTACCTGAATCTAATGTTGAATTGAAATCACAACGAAACACAACTGAATTATGTATTGATATTAATATTAATACCAGTATCAGGCCAACTAATTAATTATTAATTACGTTCAAATTTCACAAGCCTAGTTATACTCCGATTTCATCAGTTTCCCTTACTGCAAATCAAAATTATTGCTGCCAACATAACAGTTAGAAAATAACTGCCAGTTGTATTTGTCAGTACTCGAAATTCGAAACAAAGTTGGTAAAAGAAAATTCAATTTGACATCTAGAAAATCGCTATAATCCACTAGCATAAATGAAGCGGTATACGGAAAAAGGGCACATAGTCCAACATGGCATTCTGAGAAAAATGCTTTTAAAGTTTTCAATACGTTATGTTTATTGTTGTGATTTGTATATCACAGTCTCTTTTACAAAAAGAAATACTGTTTTATTTACCCTCATCCAAAATATTGCATATGGTTATATTATTAATATCAGAACATTATATTAAAATGAAATGAACTTTAATAGTGTATGTGTCATTTTTCCAAAAAAAAAGAAACATATTCATTATCGTTTAAAATTTAGTTTTTCAAAATACTTATACTTTATTAAGCTCTATGATACTGGTAGAAGTGAATTTAATCTTTACTATTCAATTTTAGTCTTCTACTGTTAGTAAAGACTTCTGATGCTTTGTATGATTGGTCATTTTCAAACTACTAATATAAGGGAATTTAACCTTCATTCAACATATTTTCTATCCAAGTCTTGTCTTGTTCTGTTAGGAATCTATAATTATATTTATTTTTTAAAATTTAAGTAGGTTATTTTACGACGCTGTATCAACATCTTAGGTTATTTAGCGTCTGAATGAGATGAAGGTGATAATGCTGGTGAAATGAGTCCGGGATCCAGCACCGAAAGTTACCCAGCATTTGCTCAAATTGGGTTGAGGGAAAACCCCGGAAAAAACCTCAACCAGGTAACTTGCCCGGACCGGGATTCGAACCAGGGCCACCTGGTTTCGCAGTCAGACGAGCTAACCGTCACTCCGCAAGTGTGGACATGATATCTATCATCATTCACTTTGGATGCATTAAGTTCAGGGTATAACATGATTGAAATATGTAGACTTCTGATTCCTTGTGGGATTGGGCCCGTCCATATTTTGAAACAGGTTATATCAACCCCAATATTAAAAATTTGTCCATGAAAGTAGTATACTATGATGTCTGCAAAATGGAAGTTTTAATGAAATGATTTGCGAAAAACGGACACATAGTTCCTTATGCCACTTTTTCCGTATTGTAGTAATAGGGGAAAAATGGTTTTGTTTCACCCTTAGGTTTTTAAGTAACCTGATCCGGACTATAAGTATACTACGCTTTTATAGTAGTAATTTGTAATTATTTTTATTGGAGCAATAACAGCTTCAATTTATTAATGACAATAGGCCTATCACTGAGTTGGAATTTTCTAATTGACGTGGTGATATTTGAACTCTCATGAATATCCGTATTCCTAATTTACTGTATTTGTCTAGAAGAGAGAATTCAACAGAGAAAGGTTGAATGTCGCGTTCCCAGATCCAGATTAACGCTGAGTTGTACTTCGTTAAGTGTTCGCGCTTGTTATTCCATTTTTGGCCTGAAGTCGAAACAGAAAAAGACATTGTGATGCACAGGATAAATAATAGCTGCTTGTGGCACACCGTTTCTAGAAAGTTGGTAGTTAAGTGAAGGCGTGAACAAAGAGGTTCAGTTTTTTCTTGAACACGTGTTAACTGTGTCGAATTTGAATGTAGATCTTTTCTGGAACAACTTCTTGTCGAGGCATGGGCATTACCATGATGCAACAGACCATGCTAAATGCAGAGTCAGGAATACTAGCGGATAAATGTGGCCAACTTTGGCTGAGCTGCAGAAAGTGCTTCACATCAACAGACGAGTGATGTTAATGAGACTGTTGATTTAGTGGGCCTATAACTTAATCTTAATCTGCCCTCTCCGCTATGTCTCAAGTGATTCATGTCCACAGACTTGATTTCCTCCATTCCATTTTCCCTTGACGATATCCCTTGTCGTATGTTTGTTCTGCTTTATCATAAGTGCGATCTTGTGCCCTGGTAACTCCTTGGATAAGAGGCTACAGTAGTTAGTTACAACTGTCTACTGTACTCCAACCAGGAGAAAGTCGCAGGGGTATGAGACGCAGCGGGGTAATATTGTGAATGAATGTTGATTTCATAAGGTCACACACGTGGGTATACGCATCTCCATTGGCTAACTCTCAAAGCACAAACGATAACACTGATACACACATAGCCTACTTATACTACCCTGGTTACAAAATTAGATCACGGTTAATCTCCTGGTCTTTTAATCCTTCCATACAGGAAATAACATAAGCAGGAGAGCGCATGTTTTTTAAACTGACGTTATAACGGTAATATTATCTATCTTCTTCGCTCCAATGGATGACGCAATAGTAAGCACATTCCTTTCATGCTTAATCTCCTGGTTGGAGAGCAGTATAGTTTCGTTTGCAAATATGAAAAAGTGTGTTCACACGAAGTCTCTTACAGATTCGTAAAGGATAATAATAATGATAACAATAATAATAATAATAATAATAATAATAATAATAATAATAATAATAATAATACTTATTTATGGCTTTTAAGGAACCCGAAGGTTCATTGTCGCCCTCACATAAACCCGTCATAGGTCCCTGTCCTGAGTAAGATTAATCCAGTCTCTACAATCATATTCCACCTTCCTCATATCCATTTTATATTATCCTCCCATCTGCGCCTCGGCCTCCCCAAAGGACTTTTTCCCTCCGGCCTCCCAAATGATACTGTATATCCATTTCTGGATTTTTCCATACGTGCTACATGCCCTGCCTATCTCAAACGTCTGGATTTAATGCAAATAATAATAATAATAATAATAATAATAATAATAATAATAATAATAATAATGATGCTTGTTCCATCTTCACATGTATTCAGCTCCATTTATTCTTAGAACGCTTGACATCCCTTTTGCCTTTAGGTTGGTAATGTTGAACCAGTGCTGGTATTCGTTCGTTGTTCACTCGAGATAGTTCTTTCTATTTTTCTATGGTCATCTGTTTTCTCATTGATATTGTATATATTTAATTCTTTGGGGATGTCATTTCTTGTTACATCTTTTCTTGTACAGCCAGATAGATACTTTGTAAGCCTCACAAAGGAGTCAGTCCGCATGATCAGAGGACGAGCGACCTGGTTCACAAGATAAGGACTAGTTGAGGTAATAAAATTAGTTTTGTTTCGTTGTATGTCTGATCATGCGCACTGCCTCCTTTGTGGGACTTTAAAGTATCTGTGCGACAAAACTTTTTTCTAAGACTGTACATCCTTTTAGTCTACGAAGAAAACTCAGCCTACAATTTACTCTTACCTCCCTCTTTAACAATCTAGAATTCACTTCCATACGTCAACAATAGGACTGCTATCGTTTTGTAGAACTTCAAGTTTTGTGTATTTTCTTGTTTCATTTTGAAGTGTTCGTTCTGCTTATTGTTCTACATATCCACTGGAGCTTAAGTTCTCAATATCTAGGGGCCTATATGTACAGACCTATTATTTAGTCCTGACAGCTCGCCGACGCAAAAGAGGGGAAGTAATAGTAGTAGTGGGGAGAGTTCCAGAGTAGAGATAAGACGAGCGGTCAGTAAAGAAATGTAGTACAGCTTAACTGTACTGTAAACACACAACTCTACCGCACGCGTGGCATCCGATCGCTCTGAATGCAAGCGAGTAACCCGAACACTCCTTGGCGTAACTTAATGGCCTCGCCTGACCCAATCGCACATTGTCGTCGACTGTCACGAATAAATAATCGCACTGTATGTTGTAAGTTACCTTGCAACGTAAATAATTAAACTGACATGTTTGGTCTAGGGACTTGTTGTCAACTGTTGTCTTTGAATGGATTGGAAATTTACCACTGGGAGCCATTATTTTAGTTTGTTTAATTGAAAGCTTGAAGTTATAATGTTCTTTTGCTAGCTGGCATAGTGTGTGAGCAGAATATTGTAGTTTTTCTTCACTGTCTTGTATTACTGTGGCATCATCAGCAAACAACATATTTAAAAACTTGCCTTTGCTTATTCTTATTATTGGATTCACCTTCGTCTTCCAGTTGTTTTTATAAGATCACCTGTGTACATATTAAAAAGGCTAGGTGATAGACTGTAACCTTATCCGACAAAAATTGTCTCAACAAGAAATTATAAAAAAAAAAAGTTATGTTTTATTTAACGACGCTCGCAACTGCAGAGGTTATATCAGCGTCGCCGGATGTGCCGGAATTTTGTCCCGCAGGAGTTCTTTTACATGCCAGTAAATCTACTGACATGAGCCTGTCGCATTTAAGCACACTTAAATGCCATCGATCTGGCCCGGGATCGAACCCGCAACCTTGGACATAGAAGGCCAGCGCTATACCAACTCGCCAACCAGGTCGACAAGAAATTATGTAATTACACTCAATAATGACAATTAATAATAAACATAATTAATATAAAATACAAGTAATAATAAATTAATAATAATTAATACTAAATAATACTAATAATAATAATAATAATAATAATAATAATAATAATAATAATAATAATAACACGGAGTATCCTAAATTAAATTGAGCACGATCACTTAAAATAACATTTAAAGTAAATCTAATTTGTATCTTAACCCTAAGTCCTAACTAAAACCCATGAGTATGATATGTTCATACATGCACAAGTACCTTTCAGCACTACACTCATTTCGCTGACAACTCACCCACTGTACTGAAACCACGACACAATTCAGTGATACTATTCTGATTTCACTAACACTTCAAAAACATTTCACTGTTCAAATACTTTGCTCTATCATATAAACTATAAAACTTCACTGACACAAACACACTTACTGACACAATACACTTCACTGGCACAACACATTTCTTCACTTATACAACACTTCAGATAACAAAACATCAATTATGTACGTCGTAAATTCTATGAATGCAGCCGCAGCTGGGAACGGTGTTTTGCTAAACCGGATTATATTTGTATAATTTGTTTATGCATCTAAATTGTTGATAAAATTAATAAGAGTGTACTGTATATTGTGAGGAGTTCACTCATCGTACGAGTCCTTTTTGCATCACAGAAAGTGTATCGTAACAGACATCGACATTATAGTGACTTGAGCTCTTTGTTCGTCGTTGTTATGGGAATAATGAACCAAGATGTCGGTTGTCCTTGGTTATCAGATGAACATGAAGCAGGCACACTGCTAATGGCGACATGTAACAACTACAGTACAAAAACGTATGCCCTGTCTTTTTCTATAAAAATAAATAGTTCTTTGCTAGGAATCGAACTCGGGTTCGCTGAATGTATTGCAAGAAATGCCGTTTCTTGAGCCACAGCAGAGGACGTGTAATAGTTGTAAATGTCTTAACATCTTTCTTCCTTCGTATTCCATGTGTTGAACGTGTGCGACTTCTTGACTACGTAATGTCGTATTTATTTATAACTAAAAACTGCATGAACGTTTAACTTTAATGCATGACTTCGCTTCTTATTTTTCTTCCTAATGTTTTGCAAGTGTGACGTTAAAGTAAAGCTTTTTTCTGCACCATCAATCATGATAAAAAGAAGGAATGTTTACCAGGAACGCGTTCTTTTCGTAATTCGAGGAATTCCCGTATTCCGTTTAAATATAAACTCGTTTTCTAAGCCTGAAAGTGCAGAGTGTAATCCGACAGACCTACTTACAGCTTCCTTTCTCCATTGTGTTTGTTTTTGGAGCTGGCAGCTCAAGAGTCGTAATTATTGCTGAGTATAATTGACAGTTTTCGTTACTTTCCGACAGCTACCGTAAAGCCCGTTCCATTGTGTCCTCTTTGTAGAATAACCCGCAGTTGAGCAGAGCGTTACTTTCTCTGTTATTGTGTTATATAGACTCTGTTTTTAGACCTGAATTCATGGACCTGTTTCATAAAACTAGCGGCCTAGTATTAGGCCTATGTGTTTTTTTTATTTTACTTTTAACAGAGCATATAGAAGAATACAACAGGTAATTCAACTGTAGTACATAACTCATGCTTGCATGTCAAATAGAATTGTAACAAGTTTATAATATCTCTTGTCGATTTGCTAAAGCGGACATGTCCAAAATGACAAAGTGTTGGGGGAAAAAAAAAAAAAAAAAAATATTAAAACGTTCATGGATCCTGAATGTATGTACCCATAGTGATCTAATTAGAAAAAAAATATATGAACATTTTAATTCATTAACTTAGTTATAGTTTTTGCGATTTCCCAACACCTTGTTATTTTGGACATGTCCTCATTTGCAAATCGACGACAGATATAATCTAACATAATAAGAAAATTAATTTTGTAACATGATAAAATGCTCAATCGTCAATTGAATTCGCAATTAATATGAAATCCTATGACTTATTTTAACGTCATATACTTTTTATGTACAAAACAGCATTATATTCACGATAACAAATTCAGATTTAATAATTTATGCAGAATACTATTTATTAGTGTTGTGGGATTTAATCGATTAATCGATCAATTTCTGTTGTAAGATTAACCGTTCAAAAATATTTAATCGAATAATCGAGTCGATTAAAATTAATCGGTTGTAGTTGATATATATTAGTATTTTGTTAATACAAACTCATACTAAAAATTCCGACAATATTTCTCTCTCGGAAATTGCTTACTTAAAAGCACAATAGTACTGTAATTTTCTAACTGTAAACCAGGTAGCGTAGGGAAAACCTTTGCACAAACACTTCAGAAAGAGATGGAGATATGAGGACCGTGACCTAGTTTACCTCTATTGAAAGCTGAAACACAATGCGAAACCCTTATTAAGTTTTATGGTTTTCCAAGAAAACTTCCACCTTGTTGTCAGCTCATCTTCCTAGCATATGAAATATGTACATACTTTTATGGGATTCGTCCATCTCATCCCTTCTAAAATAGCCATGTCTAAACTGTGTGCAAGTGAGAGCGTAACTACCTTCTTCTCTTTCTAAAATCTGGTAATTCGATTACAATAGGGGCCAGTCTTCTGTTTCGACCGCTGTACTTTTGCAGTTGCAGTTTCTATACTGAGTTTGTATATGAAGGTTGTGTGTTTAGTTTGATAAAGAAAAAAAATCAGTTTTCTGTAGTTTGTGAAAAGTGTAAACTCCATTATGTCATATGAGAATTTGAGAGGTAAACTCGGTGAAACGTTTGTATTTAAATTGAATGATCGTGGAGAAGTGCTTGACAGAAAAAAAGTTTTTTCGTGTTTAGTGATGCAGGAAACATTTAGACTAAACGCAGAGCGGCACTTAATTCGGAGCATGTGAATGCACTCACATGTTTAACAGTCATGGATGAAGCAGTATTAACTAGGTGAAACTTCATACTTTTTGTTATTTATGTTTGTCTCAAAAGTTCCCGCAGAAATTGACACAATAAATTATAAGTCTCATAATAAATATGTTAGTAAGTAATTAAAATAGTTGTTTTGTAATATAAGGATACGATATATACAGATATACAACATTTAATACTTAGCTTAACACCGAACACGAGTTAGATTTAACAATAATTGTGGATTACAGTATATTAAAACATTTTTAAACTCGATCAAAACTCGATTAATCGATTAAATTGAAATAGTTAATCGATTAAATATTTTGATCGATCAACAGCACTACTATTTATTATTGCAATCAAGACACTGCACATTACTATTGTTATTATGATAGGCCACACATTTAGATTATATAATTTGATACTGAATATAATGTAGTGTAAACTATAAATGTATTTTATTAGTTTTAACCTGTAACTATTACTACTTAATTTTTAACATTTTAACATTCATATGAATTTATATTAATCTGGGTTATCAATTTGTTTCACAAGTTTTATTTCATTATTATATATTTCAGTGCCTGAAAATTCCGATAGGCGAAAACGTTCGCAAAATAAATTCAGATTAAAATTATTTATTATTATGAGTGGTTATATTTGTTTTTATCAATTAGATAAGTCATTAGACTGAAATACATAAATTAAATTAATTGAATCTCTCGTGTGTTGAATATGAAGAATAATATCGTAATAAGTTTTGACTTCATGCGCCACAAATGAAGTCCATAAATACAAAAAGTTAACCTTAAAGCACCTAAAATTAGCTCGAAGAATTGGTTGCCTGGGAAATTATCTCGAAGTTTTACCGTGCCAGCAGAACTCTGTATGCAGTTCACTTTAAGTTTCCCTTTCATTCTCTTTTCATTTAAGTTCCATTATAGCTCCAACATTTCAACTGTATAACTTCAAAGTATTAAATGTTCTCTCTCTCTTTCTCTCTACTATAGCTCTATTGCGCTTTAAGTTTAGCCTTGGCTTCCTTTATGATTGATGTCCATTGCTTACGGTCCGATGCTTTATTCCTCCACATTTTAATGCCCTGCTGTTTCAGATCCTCTTCCACATCATCAATCTATCAGAATCTGGGTCTTTCTTTTCTCATACCTTTCAATTTTCCATCAAGGATCTTTTCTACCGTCCTTCTTTATTCATCCTGACAACATGTCCAGTCTGGTTTAATGTTCTTGTTTTGATTACTGAAATTGTGTCAGATTATTTAAATTTATTAATTATAATTAACTGGTCAATTTACTTTAAATAATAATAAATTAATTATAGGCTCTTCTAACACTTTTAGTCCATCATTGTCGCATTGCATTATATACTATTTGAGCAGAAGAAGCTGTAAGAAGGTTTACTCAAAGATTATCTTACGAAGTTACGTCTCTCATTCCATCATTATCCCATTATAACGGTATAATTCAGGAGGGGGGGGAAGGCCGTGGATAATTTTATTCAAAGTTCTTTCAGCCGTTCTCATTATCTAGTTGTTACTAGCCTACTATATAGGGTTTGGATTATATCCCAGGAGGGAACACATGCATCAGACATGCTTCCATGGCCGGCGTATAGTCTACTGCATAATAAATTATCCTTCCGCAACAACTCGCTTATTTTTATTCATATAAATAATTAATAATAGAATACACTCATAGCTTACTTTTTTCATTTTTTTCTTGTTAGGAGGGAGGAAGGGAACATCCCACGCACTACGACCTGAGGTCTATTGTACACCCCCCACCCTATATGGGATAAGTTGCGTGCCCACCGATCATCTACTCGCACCGACCTAACCACTTGACCCCTTTAACGACCGGTCCCTACAGCCAACAGAGTCCATGTACCACTCTGCTTCTGCAACCCTCCCCCCAAGGCTCCCTTAAAGGTCCGAGGCGGAAGTCTCCCCCCGAGGTCTGCCCCGGGTTCCGTTGCAGAACCTATCCATCATCACACGAATACAATCCACGGAGGCCGGTCGAGAGAGCCAGCAGCTTCGGAGAGCCGCCTGTAGAGTGATCTGAAAACCAGAAGAAATAACTGGATGATGAATGAAAGGATGATAGGGGAGGAAAGGAAGTGGCGAAGATGAGGGGTTCCAGTCGCCTGATAAAGTTACCTGATATTCATCTATAGGAGTAAGGGAAAAACCCTGAAAAAACCTCACCGAGGCAACTCGTCACGTCCGGGAATAAAATTGAACCCGGACTTTTGTCATTAATTCATTCAAAATGTTCTTTCCAAGGGCAGGTATTTCACTGCAAACCCAGAATTCTCCAATCTTTCCTATTTTCTGCCTTCCTATTTGTCTCCGCATGTGATCCATATATCTTAATGTCGTCTATCATCTGATATCTTCTTCTGCCCCGAACTCTCCTCCCGTTCACCATTCCTTCTAGCACATCCTTCAGTAGGCAGTTTCTTCTCTTCCAGTGACCCAGCCAATTCCTTTTCCTCTTCCTGATCAGTTTCAGTATCATTCTTCCTTCACCCACTCTTTCCAACACAGCTTCATTTCTTATTCTGTCTATTTCACACGCTCCATTCTTCTTCCTATTCACATTTCAAATGCTCCTAGTGGCTACTCTTCACTTCGTCGTAATGTCCATGTTTTGCCCCCATACAATGCACTTCACTTCTCTTCCTTAGTTATTTTTCCAGAGGCCCATAGAAGAAGATACTCCTTTTTCTATTAAAATCTTTCTTGACCACTGCTATCCTCGTTTTGACTTCCTGGCAGCAGCTCATGTTACTGCTTATAGTACATCCCAAGTAGATATTTGAAGCTATTGCTCTACCACACTTTTTTAATAATGAGAACAAACTTGGGTTGTGATATAAGAGTTTTTGAAAGTAAATAGTGTCTGTCTGCAGTCACACATTCCCAACAACTTTCTATGAATTTGTTATTTGCAACTTTAAAACCCCTAACAATAGAGTATACAAGAATAATTCCCACACTATTGACAAACTTATAAAGATATTATAAGAAGAGAAATTGCAAGAAATACGGAAATACGCAGGACGTTTAATTGTGAATAAGTTTCATCATAAGATGTCGGGAATGTGCGACTGCAGACCGACAGCACTTTGAAGAACTATAACGCACAGAACCTGTATTTGTTATGTGCATTTGCGGTGTAGGCTATTATTAATCAAGCTATAGACTTAATTTAATAAATATTTCTACAACACTCCATACGATAAAATGAAAAAAATTAACAAACATTTAATAATATTTGAGCTTCCTTTTTTTGCTTTGCATTAAAATATGAACTAATTTATAAAAAAAAAAAAGAAGACGTTTTAAAAATTAGTAGGCCTGTACCTGAAGTCTACCACTTGGCCTATGAAATTACGTTGACTATATAATAATAATAATAATAATAATAATAATAATAATAATAATAATAATAATAATAATAATAATAATAATATTGGACTTTAAAATAAAATTGTATTAGACAATAATTTGAATTTTTCATACCTTGAACTTAAATGTAAGTGGTTGAATTGATTGAGAAATTAAAAAAGTAACTAGATAGTAACCTAATGTAGACCTAAGGTTTTCGATTGTTGTATGTTATTTACACACTTCGTGTAATTGTACAAAATTATGTTTGCAAACTCAGAAAAATTCCGTGAATTATTACATTACGGTACATTACATTACTGCCCATGTACACTGTTTATCTTCCAACATTTTGTTAGATTTAAAACTAAACGCTGCCAATTGATCAGATCATTTAAAGGAATCTCACTGTTTTTAAATCTTCTTTTAAAGTTAGATTGTTATAAATCACAATTCTACTTACTATCTTTTTTCCACTCTGAGCTTATTGTTTCACTGACATCACAGTTTAATTTGTAGCCTATAGCCCAGCTATGGGGACTATCAGCAAAGTAGGGAGGGAAAGTTCCTACTCACCCCACATTCGTTTGATTGACAGGCGAGGGATAATGCAGTTGTTTTGCTAAGTCAAGTGCAGTGGTGGGTTCGACACACCTTGCGCATTGGTAATTTCTCCGCTGTTATTTCTTGTTTCAAAATCTTTACAGTATTTTGTTTGTAGGAATTACACGTATCATACAATAATTATGACGGCCGCCTACTGTCATTAGGCAAATTATATATTTTTCAATTGTATAACATTCCTTTATCATGTGCACAAAAAATTCTTGTGATCGACATAATAAAGTATTTCTTTTTTAAAAGCAATAAAGAAAAAAGCAAAGCTCCATTGTCATTTAACTGCACAATATATTAAAAGATACAATGCTCAACATAATAAATTGTTTCTTTTTTAAAACCAATAAAGTAACTAAGCACCATTGTCATTTAACTTGAAAACATATTAAACACAATATAATGATCAACAAAATCAATTCTTTCGTTTTATTAATACTAAAGAAAGTAAAACTAAGCTCCACTGTCATTTAACTTTAAAACATATTAAACAAAATATATGAGTTATGAATGAAACGAAATACTACTGTAGGCCTATACTGCTGGTTTTCATTTTTTTGTTGTTGATTGCCCTCGAAATGTATTATTATTAACTAAAAAGGATATATTTGGCTCTAAAATAGAAAACTCAACCGTAATACTGAAACTAAATGCATGTCTGTGATCCTAGACCTGGAGATACTGTTGGTCATATTCATTTTGAAAAGAAAAACAGCTCACAACAGTAAGTTGAGCCAAACATAGATACCATACGCATTGCAAATGTGCGCAGATTAGAGAATTGCTCCTCTGGTAGGTATTTAAAGAGATCTAACCTATTTTTCCCTAAACACTTTAATAGCGTGCTCGTTTGCATCTCTATAGTGGCTCTGATGTTTGGGTAACATCCACTACAAATGGATTATTGAACAGACACATCTCCATGTCCATTGCAGTTACTTCTGAAAATCTTTCTTGGAAAGAGAACGCATCAAGTAGGCCTAACATGCACTCAAAGTTTTAAATAAGTTCAGTTCCAGATACTTAATAAAATAATAAGTATCTAAATCCTGAAAATACGATAAACATATCTTGTTTTGTATCTTTTCACAAATATTACGAAAATAGCTTTTAAAATTGTAAATAAATATTGTAAGATGACCGAAGTCCGCTTTATGCTTCCGATCAAAGTGGCGTTTAATATTGAAGCGTTTTATATGCGCAATTTTAAACCTACATATTAAGCAACAGACTTTCTTCTATTTGTAAGTAACAAAAATTCATTCTGCCACTCTTCCTGAAACTGACGTCCCGAGATCGAAGCCATACCCGCCACTGAATGAAGCGTGTCTAGAGAAGCACCAGGCGGAGGAGAGGGTCGGTGGAGTGAGGTAAGGCGGCTTTGAGTGCAGTGGCCCTTCGGAGCCATTTTTCCCCATGGTTGCTATAGCCACACAGAATCATTTCCTTTAAAGTCCACGTCTGTGGAGTAACGGTTAGCGCGCCTGGCCGCGAAACCAGTTGGCCCGGGTTCGATTCCCGGTCGGGGCAATTTACCTGGTTGAGGTTTTTTCTGGGGTTTTCCCTCAACCCAATATGAGCAAATGCTGGGTAACTTTCGGTGTAGGACCTCGGACTCATTTCACCGGCATTATCGCCTTCATCTCATTTAGATGCTAAATAACCTAAGATGTTGATAAAGCGTCGTAAAATAACCTACTAAAATAAAAATAAAAAAATTTCCTTTAATGAACCATTTTCACAGACTCGAATTTACAGGAAACTCTTCCACAAAGGTAATAAAATCAATTATTAGGCCTATTTTCAATACCTATTCTTCTTTTTCTTATTTAGTTTTTCTATGGTCTTTCTTGTAGAATTTGGGTTGTGTCTATGTTTTTCATTCTGGAATTTACGAGGCACGGCATAGTTTCAAAGTTTAGGATATCTTTGATTTGGACTTATTCCGTGGTTAGAAAGTTCGCTTACACGCTCAGAAACTTGTAGGTAAGATATCTTTGAACGCCAGTGTACAGTAGCGGCAAAAAAACTGGACCGACCCTTGTAGCTGATTTCAGAGCCTTGTTCACTCCACAGCACGATAGACTGGTAACTAAGGCTTTGTGGCTGGAATCCTGCCTGGGAAGGAAACTTTTACTTGTTCCTTATTCAAATTTATTCCCACTACTTTTCGATTGCAGCGATATTTTACTACTTAATTAACTTATTATTCCCAGAACATGAATTTTACCAGCAATCGAAATTTTTTTTATTCCTTATTCAAATTTATTCCCAATACTTTTCGATTGCAGCGATATTTTACTACTTAATTAACTTATTATTCCCAGAACATGAATTTTACCAGCAATCGAAAAGTATCGGGAATAAATTTGAATAAGGAATAAAAAAAAAATTCCTTCCCAGGCAGGATTCGAACCACGAAAGTCTTAGTTACCAGTCTATCGTGCTCTGGAGTGAACAAGGCTCTGAAATCAGCTACAAGGGTCGGTCCAGTTTTATTTTTTCCCCCACTACTGTACATGAGTGAAATATTAGCTGTAACAACATATGAACGTCCATAATAATATTTCGCTGTCCAAAAAGAACGTTTATAACTGCATACATTTAAGCCTGAATATAACCTTTTCTGTGTTAAGAATCAAATTTTGTGTGTTATAAAACCAGAAATATGTAATATGAATCCTCAACCGCTTTCTCTTTCGGACAGGTACCGAAAGTGATTCTAATGGCAGAACTGTACAGTTGGGTAACACATTTTTCAAATTCCACTGTAGTCGTATGTATGAAGTATAAGTTGAATACCTCAAGTACACGAATCGCAAGTTTTTGTGTTTTCTTACATTAATAATGCACACATAATATGGGCTGTACGAGTAAGTAGTCAAACAGGTGTCGTATGACGGAGAGAATGCAGTTACACGCTTGTTTTCTTCTCTCCTGGATACAAGTTCGCCGCTACCGACTTTCGTAATTGGTAGGTATATCTTGGGGAATGTCACTGCCTCATTGGTAATGGGATGCCTTCGGAAAAACGAGTTAAGTCCAGTCCGTCACACATATTTGTTACTTTTTTTCCCCCTAGAAACATACAAATATGTTTTGATTTTTATGGCACATAGCAATTAAAGCGGTTTTCTCTTCCCTATAATTTAATTGATAATGGTCAGGTCTAGTCGTATGTTTGTCAGCTTTATGCGAAAGTGTAAATTATTATAGTCGCAAATGGAATGGGGAAATCAAGAACGGTTATAAATTCATTTGGGTTAAGGAAAAAAAAAATATATATATATATATATATATATAATCTTATTCGTGTATGCGTCTAAATCTGTAATATACAACGTCGGCAAAAAATATTTAAGATCGTAAGTGAAAAATGCATAATACCCGTAGCTGCTGGGTAAAGCAAGTTAGCATCATACCAAAAAATGGAAGGTTTCTTAGAATACAACTTACAGCAGATGTTCCAAAAGTTTTTCAGCACCTTTAATTCCTCAACAATTCGTTTTCCACTGCTCTCCTACTCCATAAGTATTACCAAATAATTTTTATTACATTTTAGTAACAAATATATTAATTTATTCTCTAACAGTAACCGTAATGAAAACCAATACAGTAGATTACAGTTTGGAAAAAAAAAATTGAGTTTTAAATGACTGCAGTTATTTTACTCAAAGATTGATGTTTTATATACTTAGAAAGGAATTATCTTTCAGATACAAATTTAAGATCATTTCAGTCCTGAATTGCAGAAACCGCACAAGTCAAATTTTTTCTCAAATTCAATTGTTTTATGGTTCTAATATTCATACATAGACCTTTCAAATGGTGCAGAAATCCCACACGTCCAAAAAAAGGTTTGTTTTTCTTTGCTTTTTCATAGGATTATAGGAATTTGAAGAATGAAATACATAATTCACATAATTTTGCATTTTTATTTGTTTGTGTACTTTGTTCAGTTTATTGGCTTAAATATATTTTTAAGTTTTTTATACGATAAAAAATTGTCTTCCGTTTTCGTCACCTAAGAGTTGTAAAGAAATAAAATTATTGTTACTAGTCGTGAATTCCAGAAAGGTCTTTATTCTGTGTGTGTGTGTGTGTTTTTTTTTCAGGCCACCCGTATGAGCCTTTTTTTCTCGAAAACTATGTGATACTGGTTGTTCATAAAAAAATTGATAACCGAATACCATTTCCCGTAACAAACCGGAAGTAGGGGTACCTGTGATCAACTTCGAAATTTCAAAAGAGAACATTGATCATTGAAGGTACCACTGGAAATTAGTTTTAGAAAGAAACTACTTTTATTGAAACTTTTTTTTTTTCTAACTTTTATTGTTTACTCACAAAGCAATAAAAATGGTATCTTCTGAGAAATGCTGTCTCTTGCTTTTGTATGTACGTACACTCTTCATAGTAAGTGTTCAAAATATACGCCACCCTGTGCTAAATAATTTTCTGATCACCTTCTAATATACGTGATTGCACTTGAGCACAGCTGAGAGACCCACAGGCTTCTCTAATTCTTTGTTTCGTGTCTTCTCTAGTTGTTGGACGCAACTGGACAACTTGTATTTATTATTACTTACTTACTGGCTTTTAAGGAACCCGGAGGTTCATTGCCGCCCTCACATAAGCCCGCCATTGGTCCCTATCCTGAGGAAGATTAATCCATTCTCTATCATCATGCCCCACCTTCCTCAAATCCATTTTAATATTATCTTCCCATCTACGTCTCGGCCTCCCTAAAGGTCTTTTTCCCTCCGGCCTCCCATCTAACATTCTATATGCATTTCTGGATTCGCCCATACGTGCTACATACCCTGCCCATCTCAAACGTCTGGATTTAATGTTCCTAATTATGTCAGGTGAAGAATACAATGCGTGCAGTTCTGTGTTGTGTAACTTTCTCCATTCTCCTGTAAGTTCTTCCCTCCTAGCACCAAATATCTTCCTAAGCACCTTATTCTCAAACACCATTAACCTATGTTCCTCTCTTAAAGTGAGAGTCCAAGTTTCACAACCATAAAGAACAACCGGTAATATAACTGTTTTATAAATTCTAACTTTCAGTTTTTTTGACAGTAGACTGGATGATAAAAGCTTCTCAACCGAATAATAACAGGCATTTCCCAAATTTATTCTGTGTTTAATTTCCTCCCGAGTATAATTTATATTTGTTACTGTTGCTCCAAGATATATGAACTTCTCCACCTCTTCAAAAGATAAATTTCCAATTTTTATATTTCCATTTCGTACAATATTCTCGTCACGAAACATAATCATATACTTTGTCTTTTCGGCATTTACTTCCAAACCGTCCACGGAGTAACGGTTAGCACGTCTGGCCGCGAAACCAGGTGGCCCGGGTTCGATTCCCGGTCGGGACAAGTTACCTGGTTGAGGTTTTTTTCCGGGGGTTTCCCTCAACCCAATATGAGCAAATGCTGGGTAACTTTCGGTTCTGTACCCCGGACTCATTTCACCGGCATTATCACCTTCATCTCATTCAGACGCTAAATAACCTGAGCTGTTGATAAAGCGTCGTAAAATAACCTACAAAAAAAACTTCCAAACCTATCTTTTTACTTGCTTCCAGTAAAATTCCCGCGTTTTCCCTAATCGTTTGTGGATTCTCTCCTAACATATTCACGTCATCCGCATAGACAAGCAGCTGATGCAACCCGTTCAATTCCAAACACTCTCTGTTATCCTGGACTTTCCTAATGGCATACTCTAGAGCAAAGTTAAAAAGTAAAGGTGATAGTGCATCTCCTTGCATTAGCCCACAGTGAATCGGAAACACATCTGACAGAAACTGACCTATACAAACTCTGGTATACGTTTCACTGAGACTCATTTTAATTAATCGAACGTATTTATTATTATTATTATTATTATTATTATTATTATTATTATTATTATTATTATTATTATTATTAAGACTTATTACGTAAATATCTATTTACACTGAGGATGACTTTCCCAACACGACACTGGCTTTCCATCCAAAAATATGCGGAGTAGGTATAGTATAGCAAAATTAGATGTTCACCTCTCTGGCGAGATTCTAATCCAGTATGAGTTCTTCGCCACATAAACAGCACATCGTATACCTGAGGTGCACGTCGTCTGAACATATGCATATTTCTCGAGTTCCTTAGGGTCATATTGATAGACGAGACAAGTTGACTTTGGAAAGTACAAAGTCACCATTTTCCTATTCACAGTCGACACTTTGAGGAAAGTAAACTTGAATCGTGACTTTACTTCGAAGTCGCCGAAAATCTAGACTTTGACTTTGACTTTGACTTTCGTTCGTAGACAAAAGGAAAATGACTGATATTTGGGAAATTGTTGAATTTGCCGAGAATATTGAACGCTTCTAGGAGATTATTTAAGCTACTCATGTTCCTTAGCGTATTATTATAGATAATAAATTCAAACCAAGGTAAAGATTTGATAAACAGAAAGTATTAAATATCCTCGTCATGTTTCAACTTTCATTGATGAATAATTAATCAAAGAGGATTATCTGTTCCAACAATAAATAATACAACTTATTTCATCGGGATTTTACGCTATAGGTAAGGATTAATAGCTTAATATTGATTCTTACTATTTAATTTTATAGAAGATAGGTTATACCCGGCACCAGAACAATTTTTCCTTGAAATTATTCGAAGCTGCTTTACAGGGAGCTACTACCTGAAAGCCTGATTTGCATAATAGGTTATACAGTTGGAAATGCAGTTAATTTATAATCCTTGTGGTCGTCATAATAATGTTTTCTGCATATTGATTTCAGATAATTTTTAAATAGTTTCTGCAGACATACAGGGAATAACTCTGCCAACTGTCAGCAGGATTGTTTGTCTCTTTCATAGGCTGTCATTGGTTGAATCGTATCTTCCATATCTTCACAACAAAGTTATTTTACAATGAAATAATTTCAGGGCTTAATGTGAAACTAACGTAACTGCAATGGATGTTTTATTCACAACAAAATTCTTGACAGGCAATACTATTTCAAATAAACTATACCATCATGTTTTGTACTTATGAAATGTGTTATGTATACAAGACTGTTCGAACAAAGTTACGATTTTTTGTGGCCAGGTAGAAGAACAAATTATTATCGATTGGTGTAAAGACCTAAAAATGTCAATTTTTGTACTTACGTTAGTTTCACAATAAACCCTCGAATATATTATTCTCATGTAAAGCTGCAAGAACGGGTGGCAACACGTACCGATATTCAATTGTTTCATTGATTTGTGACTCAAAAGATCGCTTTGATTGTGGCAATGCCTACTCTATTTCACCTATCTATTAATTTAATTCGTTTAGATTTTGATTGCCAACATTAGAACAAGATCTTCAAATCTCGACTTACCAAAGTCAAAGTCTCAGAAGTATCATCTATGAATAGGACTTTTAACAAAGTTAAACTTTACTACGAAAGTCGACTTTGGGAAGTCTTCATCCAAAGTCTCGTCTATGAATACGACCCTTAGTACCGCCCAGGATGAGCACCTGAATGTCATTAAAATCCATGGAAACAGAGCTTACAGTCTAACGGAACACATCCAATACATCTCCACAGAGCGGGCTTTGTTTATGAATTCTCATATGGAGAAGGCCTCAGAAGTTGTAGTCATAAACTGGGAGTGCAACAATATTGCTGTCACACAGGAGGAAGAGCCTTGCCCAGAACCAGTTCTAGACTATACATACACTAATTTGGGTTACGAATTCTCTCCCCCCTGGGATTGACTCAGCGCTGTTCTAGATATATATGACGCGTTCACTGGGACACACGTGGCTTCTCTAACCCAGGGGTCACAACCATCATATTTCAGTTGTTGGAAATGTCTCTTAATTCACAGCAAACCCCAGTGTTTCCAACACTTTACGACCTTCAAGAAGAGTTGTTAAACCTGTGTACAGCAGGCAATTTCCAGCTAATGAATCTTGTGTTTTCTCTGAGGTCTGCCCCGACCTGTTCTTGAGGGATTCCTGAGTTGAAATGAAGACAAATGTGAGGAGATTGAGCGGATTAGACTTCATACCGGCAGACAATCTTGCTGTTACTACGCTTATTATGTCAGACAGTCACGGGTTTAGGCGACGAATTTTTTAAGACCTGCAAAATTGCTCGTAAACAAGAGTTAGATAGATTTTCGAGTACCAATTTTGAAAATATACACCATGTTCCAAAATGATTGCTTCGATTTCACATTACAGCATCTCTGTAAATATTAATGATATCGCAACGCAATAAATGCCAATAGACAGATAATATCTCCAAGTTTTGCTTAGTGCCTTACAATTTCTCGATATGTAAACCTCTAATCACACATCTAGGCGATACTGCAATTCCTCCCACACTGCGCAGCCTGTCACCATCTATGACCTGCATCACAGTAAACATTATCCTTATCTACCCCCACAGGAAGAAATCCTTATTTTTCGCGTTCCTCCTAGTCTCCGCTTACGATCCACACAACTCAATGTTGTTTGTAATCCGATATCTTCTTCTGCTTTGAAGTTTGAAGTGACTTTTGAATTACCTTATATTTTAATTTTTTGTTGTCTTGTGTTTTCAATTTTGACTTTCCAAGTTTTAGTATTGAGTAGGCCTATCGAAGCTCTAAAATAGGTATCAGTATCCAATATCGAGAAATTGTGGTATCGACCCAACTCTCGAAGAAACCACGAAAGTGCCTGGTAATTCACGGAGAATTGTTCTGTAAAGTGTACTCGCTTATAGAGTTTCCTACAGGCGTTATAAAGAAAAAAGTATGGCAAAATAAATTAAGCGATATGAAATGCACCACACCAAAAATTTTTCATAAATAAATGCCTTGTAGCCTTTTCGCGAGGCGGAAGTGAAACTCTCCAAGCTTTAAATGTGTAGGAACTTTTTAAAAATGTTCTTTTCAATGAGAAACGATACATTAGAGATAACTTTTACATTTTTATGCATGATTGGAGTCTAAACTTGTGTGTATATGTATATATATGTGTGTGTGTGTGTGTGTGTGTGTGTGTGTGTGTGTGTGTGTGTGTGTGTGGAGTAACGGTTAGCGCGTCTGGCCCGGATTCGATTCCCGGTCGGGGCAAGTTACTTCGTTGACGTTTTTTTTTCCGAGGTTTTCCCTCAATCTATTATGAGCAAATGCTGGGTAACTCTCGGTGCTGGACCCGGACCCATTTCACCGGCATTATCACCTTCATCTCATTCACACGCTAAATAACCTAAGATGTTGATAAAGTGTAGTAAAATAACCTACTAAATTAAAATAAAAAATTGTGTATATATGTATATATATATATATATATATCTGTGTGTGTGTGTGTGTGTGTGTGTGTGTGTGGTCGTAATATATTACGTGTGTAAAATCTTTGGCTTTATCAGCAGGCCGTTTTTACTATTATTGAGTTCCTGTTTTTATTGTGTGTTACCCTTGTTCCCTTCGAAAATAAATTTATAATTTACTGTAGGCTATGTAGCATATTTTAATACCAGTATACTTATATTTTAAATTAGAATTAATTAATTAAAATTAATTAAATTAAATTAATTTTATATTAGTATTAGCTAATTAAGTTAATGTTAATAGAAGAAGATTCATTTTCGTTTTTTTTAATAATTCAAGGCTATTAGAGTTTGGATAATCTTTAACTTATTAACTAAAAAAATATATATATATTGGTCCTTACATTAATGAGATGAATGAGCCTGTCGATTCTTACACAGTTGTTCTAGGTCCATATTTGAATGACTAGATATTTCTTTAATGGCACTAGAATCATTGATATTAATATCTTCACACACGGCTTCTGAACTATTAGCAGTGCCTAAATGAAACGTATCATGTCGTTTCCTTCTTTTCAAAGATCAGGATTGAAGCCAGTTTTTCAGTTTGTGTAATGGGCACTATTTAACAGAGACATAGACAACTACTAGCATGTACCACATAAAAAAGATTTAAAGTCATAAATACATGAAATGGTTCCGTACTTTGGTTCTCTGTAATGAATTCGGGTGTCCCTGGCTGGGTTACAGGTGCAGCACCAGAAGTGCAGGGAAAAAATGGCGAGAAACACCACGTTCATAGTGCTTTAAATCCCTCTTTTGTTGCTGAGAGTAGAGTGGGAAGTCGATAGAAGGGTAGGGTAACAAATTTCATAAAATGTCAGTACTGGGAGAAAAAGTGAAAGCGATTGCCATGTGTAATTTCCAATCTCTGAAATTTTCAGCTATAATGTAATACGCAATTCGTTTGAATTTTATTTTTTATTCTATCTTTTTTGAAAGACCACAAGGGCAGACTTCGAGAACCACAGGTGGTCCGCGGACTATAGTTTGAGAAACGTTGTTATAGATGGTTTGTATTTTTTTTTTCATTTATTTAATACTGTACACTTGAGCTACATTAGGCATTGCAGCCCGAAAGAGCAGAAGCTCGTGCTCGGTCGCAGTTCAGATCAGAATTAATGTAATTGGTTTTAGATATTGATTAGCCTAATGTTTATGACATTGGTGATTGAGGCGGTAATGAATCATGGCATGTGAATTTCCAATCCGGCATTTGCCTTTGTGATAGAGGGAAACCATGAAAAATTCCAGTCAAATTGGCCGGCCACGGGGTTTGAACCGAGGACCTCCCGAATACCAGTTTCGAAAATTGCCGTCTGAGCCAACTCGGTCAGTCTTCACAGTCCTTAGCAATCTAAAAGAATGGCTTCATTCACAACAATGAATTATTATTTTTAAATCACTCTCTTCATTTCAACCAACACATAAGCAACAATAAAATCCATACATTCATTCATTCATTCACGAAAAATTCATTACAAAGACTAGACCTACTATATTTAAAATTAAATTTTAGTGCTAGTAATGGATAAAAAGAATAATAACACACGTGAGTAAATAGATTTTATGTGGAAATTATCGACGTCTGCTTCGCCTCGGACGCTAAATTTTTCACTCGCGGGTAAAATGTAATTTATTTTACTCTCTTGTACTATAAATTACCATTATTGTCAATATTCTTGAGGATTTAAAAGTGATACATTTGGTTTGTAACATGGCAAACGTAGCCTACACAATCCCGTACCAGCAATTATGTAAAAGCCTCTTAAAACGTTCGTCACAGAATTTTATTTCGCAGCTTTTGATTCGTACTGAAGGTGTATCACTTTAATTATGAGATTTTTGTGATTTTATTTTTACTTGGTTATTTAACGACGCTGTATCAACTACGAGGTTATTTAGCATCGATGGAATTGGTAATAGCGAGATGATATTTGGCGAGATGAGGCCGAGGATTCGCCATAGAATACCTGACATTTGCCTTACGGTTGGGGAAAACATAGGGAAAAAACCAACCAGGTAATCAGCCCAAGCGGGAATCGAGCCCGCGCCCGAGCGCAACTCCGGATTGGCAGGCAAGCGCCTTAACCGACCGAGCTACGCCGGTGGCTTTAATTTGTGACTGTATATTCCATTCCCCCTTATCAAATTAATCATGCGATAAAGCGAGATCGGTTTTTTCATTTCAGAAGTTCTTCGTCTTAATTTAGCGGGGATCTCTGTATTTTTAATCTGTTATTTATCGACGCTGCAGCTACTACCAGTTCATTTGGCGTCGATGGAATGGTGAACGCAGTATAGCTTTTGACGAGGTGAGGCCAAGAATTCGCCAATAGATCACCGGACATTAAGCCTTGCAATTGGGGAAATCCTTGGAAGAAACTCAGCCGGAAATCGAACCCACGCCCGAGCGTAGCTCTGGATCAATAGACAGACGCCCTAACACTTTAGCCACGTCGGTGGCTCCACTTCGATTAAGAACCAATTTTCAAAATGTCTTTTGGTCCCTTAAAGCAAGTTTCAGGTCTATATGTATGTAATAGATCAAAGCAAATAACTGTGTAACTGTGTTTCATATTTATTTACGGCGTTATTGAAGAAATGTAATGTAATGAATTAAATTAGCCTTATTGTAGTTCTTAAACGATTTTTAATGGTTGAATACTGAGAGATGTAGTTGCATTGAATGAAATTAAAGATCTCTGTTCAATGTCCTCTTTTTTAGTTTCACAAAATATACGTATGTGCTTATACGTTCTTTCGACCAGACCTCAATCTTTGTTGTGGTTTTCACGATTCTCTTATTAAATTCTCTCATCGTTTACATTTATTCTGCCTATATATTGGATATTGGGTTGTTCGTTCTCATATTGACAGCGAGGATACAAGGATTCTCGTATCTAATGAAATTTGTCGCTCTGGTGATCTGATTGAATGTTAGAGACATCTCGTAAGTCTTCGGGGAGGGTAAGGACATTGAAAAATGCTCTGCATCCTGACCTCTGTGACACGCCATTCAGCTGAATCTAATTCCAGCTTTTTATAACCGGATTTCGAGGGTGTAATCGCAGCGTTAAGTTTTTACAACGTAATACTGAGTTGTTCTGTTGTAATGTTAGATCTTATGAACATGCTCTGTTGTAAACAACGCTTATATTGAATTCACAGTTAAGGGTTCGAATTCAGACCCCTGCATTTACTAATTTCGCTCGAGCGTGAGAAAGCGATCATGTAGTTGGCTATTAAATCGCTGGATGCTGCGAATATACGAGACTTTATTGCTCGCCACTAACTTTAGAGCGAGTGATGCTCGAGACGAGCGAAACACATTCGTGAGAATTTTTCCAGTAAACATAGATTGGGGAAACTAGTCTGGTTGTGGAGGCTCAACTTTTAAGCTATGAAAAGTGATGTGTGGGTCAAAATTTGTTACAAAAGGAACATAAATAATTATTTAATCCTGCTGCTCTCAGTTGTTATTCCTGTATTACTTTTATTTTTGAACGAAAGATAATTTAATACGGTATTAATTCTTGTATAATTTCTATTTTTGATCCAAAGATGCAATTTAAACAACAAATTCCACAATTTGGGACATTTGGCCGAAATCTACGGCTCACCACTAGGATCCAGAATACAAAGCAGAGGTTAAATGAAAAAAAAAAAAAAAACATTATGATTGCGGAGAGAATACGGAACAATGATAAATTTAAAAATAAAGTACAATTTGATTTCGGAGAAACATGAGATGAAAATACATTGAAGAGTAATGAAATGAAGTGAAAAAAAATACATAGTATTATACAAGTTATTGTGTAAAATGGGTAATGAATCTCTCAATACCATTTAAGTTTCGTGTAGTGTACAGGATGAAAAATATATAATTAATTTTCATTGACCATTACACTTTTACTACGTCGTATTAATTTTGATCAATTAAAACGCTACGGAACGATGTGTTTCAAACAATTATTTTCGATTGCTTGAAGGGAATCTCTTTTTATTAGACGCTCTTCGCTCGAAGGAAATGCCCTCGAATGCGGGATCTTCGAACGAATACGATCGAGCGAAACATTTGCATTGCAGTATTCTGGTTCTAATCTAGCCTAGGACGTGTATGTTCGCCCGTTGTAATTTTGATTACCTGTATTGCCTCACTTGAAATCTTACTTTGCATCTATCGTCAAATCGAAAAGAAAAACATTCTGGATTGAGTTAAACTCCATAACAGATTGAGTGATTGATTGAATTATTAGGAGAGGATCATGATGACCCAACACTCAGATCAAATTCTCGTGTCCACCGCTGTGGAGTAACTGTTAGCATTGTATGACCGTGAAACTAGCGGGCCCGGGTTCAAATCCTGGTTGGACAAGTTGCCTGGTTGAGGTTTTTTCTGGGGTTTTCCCTCAACATATTAAGAGCAAATGCCGCGTAACTTTCGGCGCTGGAACTTGACTCATCCCGCTAGTATTGTCACTTTCATCTCACTCAGATGCTAGATAAGCATAGCAGTTGATAAAGCGTTGTAAAAATAATTTAAAAAAGATTAAACAAAATTCTCGTGCGTTATTAATTCCTAGCTCGTAGCATTGCCACTCACACCGGCAAAAAGGAAAACGTCACGCTGCAAACAAAATTAATATTGAAGGCAGTCGTGACTTGCTGCATAGACTAACGAAACTTCTGTTGGGATGTAAGTGTCCCACTTCCGGTGGCGGACAGCAGCGGGTCCTTCACCATTAAATAATTCTGACGTTAATTATAGTCGCGGTCCAGGTGTGCTGCAGTCCCCCGATCTTTTAGAGCCGACTCAAAGGAAATGAAATGTTTATTTCTTTCTACAATTTTTTCTGGCGTGTTTAGTGTTGAGTCTTGAAAGAGGGCTTGTTTCCAGCCATAAACCTGGTCCTGTGTTAAATGTTTATTTGAAACAGGATTTTCTCCGCCTTATAATAATGCCAACACCTCGTTCAACAGACATTTAAGGCTATGCGTAATAATTGAATTTCAAGATATGTTACACTTGAACGGAAAATATGTTTGGATCTCCCTGTACAAGAGGAGGTGTCTCGGCCTTTCTTGAGCCTCTCTGTGTGAATACAATTTATTACAACCACGGCTTGTATTAAAAATTGTTAAGGCTCTGACACGCCGAAGTGGGGACATAAAATGAGCCCTTAGCGGTCAAGGGGATGATAAATAATTATTTCAAAGTATTTCTCAAACTTTTAACCCCGCCACCCGCAAAACGTAAATTAAATTAAATTAACACTTCGCGATACCCCTCCCCCACCTCCGCAAAATCTGATTTTAAAATGTTATTGCGTCTTCAACGTTGCCGGTTGAGACCCAAATCAACTCATATAACTACCACCCGATAGAACATTACAATTTACTGTTTACACTGGAATATGTAGATACGGTATGTTGTGGCTTGCTCGTCGAAATGAATAGAGAAATTTATTTACAGAAGCCTTTCTCCACGTACGAGAAGGCTTTTCGTCTATGGTAGCATTTAAGAATAAATGGAGGTGTAGTCTGTTATCACTTAAAAGGAGTTTGATATAATGTATGTATGTATTTATTCACACTGCAAATGGGTATATACCCGGTGGCATTGGTAACTAATTACACTCAATAATGACAATTAATAATAAACACAACTAATAAAAAACAATAATTAATAATAATAATAATAATAATAATAATAATAATAATAATAATAATAATAATAATAATAATAATAATAACAAGGAGCATCCTAAATTAAATGAACCATGGTCACTTAAAATAACATTTAAAGTAAATCTAATTTGTATCTTAACCCTAAGTTCGAACTAAGACCCACGAGTGTGACAGGTTCATACCTGCACAAATACTTTTCGGCACTACACTTATTTCGCTGTCAACTCACTCACTGCACTGATTCTACCTGATTTCACTAACACTTCTAACCACTTCACTGTTCAAATACTTTGCACAGCCACTTCACTGACACCAACACACTTCACTTGCACAATAGACTTCACTGACACTACACACTTCACTAACACAACACACTTCCTCACTGATAGAACACTTCAAATAACAAGATATCAATTATACCCTTTAAGTAGTGTGTATAATATACTACCGTCTATTAGTAAAGCCCTTAAGCCTATTTTAAATACATTTTTGGTTATTGGTAAGTCTGCAGGTAAAGCATTCCAGTCCCTGATAGTACGATTGAGAAAAGAAAACTTTCCAGTGTCCGTCCTCTGTCTTCTTTCCCTCAATTTATATGAGTGATCGTTCCTTGAAGAATGTGAATCCGTGTTGGGCAAACTTTTAAATAATTTAAATGAAAGGCAAACGCATGCATCCCATTTTTTTTATTAAAATTTGGACTGTACTCTAATAAATTTGGTTTAACAGTTGTGTGTCTAATACTTGTGTTTTTATCAAAAAATATATTTTATTTATTTTACACACGTTAAGTTATTATTATTTTTTTATTTTGCAACGCCCTTGATATGAAACCAAGACCCCCCTCCTCCAAGTTTCAGAAACGCAGATTTAGAACTACGAAATAACTATTTATTGAATAATACGACACTTTATACAATGTGGGCTTACTTCAATTTATCTGTCTATAAAGTCAATCCTCTCCTTTTGCGTTGCGATCTATGATAATTTCATTGCGGTTCATGATGCCATCATATTTATGTCTTTCAGTCTATCGCGTCGCCAAGTGTCCGCCTTACTTATTTGCATTGTTCATAATATTTTGAAACTCTTTTAAAAATTGAGAAAACCGTTTTTCTTTTCCATTGATCATCGAAATCGCGACTCTCCTCGACTGTGACTGTGAAGTGTAGAATTGAAGACATGCCCGGAGAAACGGGTTAAATATATTTTTTTTTAATAATTGAGGAAAAAAAAAAGTATTATATTACTACGTTATTAACAGATAACAGTTTATTCCTCGGTATGAGACTTTAAAAAGTCGATAAATTATATTTAAGCAATATACAAAACAAAAGTTTCATTAATTTTGTTGCTGAAAATTTTTTGAAAGTAGTTGAATTTAGCTAAATTAGTCACTTACTTCAATCGGGGAGTGAATATTTCTTTTGGTCGTTGTGGAGGAGGTTGCTAGAAATTCCTTCTGCCATCAAAGGACCTCACGCTATTTTCCTTCCCCCCTCCAATCCCCCTTGTAAAGCCACGACTGTTGAAGAGGAAAGAGAGACTTTTCCTCATTCATACAACCTCGTCATCCTGTCGGAGCACATCTATCGTTGACATGTCCCATGTAGTGGTTGTTGATCGAAGAACTCAGTATTTTCACAGTCACAACAATTAGATAAGGCAGTGAAATTTACTGCAGTTTTATTTATAATTTTTAATTGTGAAGATTTTTTTGGATAGGCATTGGTAATTCCTATGTTTATATGCGAGAATTTGAGACGGAATTTTATTATATATTATTTTGGTTTGCATTGCACACACTATTCATACGTGACAAGTGGGGGAAAAAGCCTCACCGCGGAAGGGAAACATTCTTTATAGAAGTCAAATTCACTGATAACGACCTTTTTTGAGAGCATATCATATTTTCCACGGAATTCCTTCTCAATCTGCGGTATATAGGGGTTTTATTGTATTTAATAAATTAGCTTCGTTAAAACTCGGAAACCTTGGTTTCTTTGTAATAATTTGAAATGTGCATACACTTTTTTTTGTGATTTTGCATAAATATAGGTAAGTACTCTTAATCAGATTTAATTTTACCAACTTTTGATTTACGTCTCATAGTGAACTTTGAATTTGGAGGGTGCTTCAAAGAGTAAGGTAACAAGAGCTCTCATGGACATACTTTATTTCACAGTAGTAGGACACTGACACACATTACTTTTCAGCATAGTCACCATACTTGTCCAAACCTTTGTTCCTTCGGTAGACCAAGGCATCAACGCAGGCATAGAAGAAATGTACGTCAAGTTTCTGAAGTCACGTCATGACGGTTTGCTGATCGTCCGTTTCGGTGTTGAATCGCTTACCATCCAGGTGCTTCTTCAACGGTTCGAAGAGATGGAAATCACTGGGTCCCAGATTGGGGCTGTAGGGAAGACAGTCCGGTACTTTCCACCGGAAGCGCCGTTACCGTAACATGATATTCGCACCGTACACTTCAATTTCTGCTGGTGAGATGTCCTTCAGACGTAAAAACCGAATCACACTACGCACTTCTACGTTTCACCATGTTTTCTTGCGTTCAGCCATCGTACAACTGATATTGCAAGGGTCTGAGGCAACATATGGTCCAACTAATTGCTGCGTGATAAAGCTGTGATTTGCTGATGCGAACAAGAGGGATTATGTCACCCGTGAGTGCTTTTGTCACCTTACCTTTTGAATCATCCTCGTTGAATTCATTTTCACGCATTAGTGTATTTTATCTTGAGCAGAATTTGATAGCATACCCGTGGAGTTTCTATGAAGTCCGAATTAGGACTATTGAATATGTGCCCTGTTGACTGTTCTCAATCAACATTGACAGTCACTGACAGCCTGTTGCGGAATCATCTCAGACTGAAAGACTCTTGTTCCGAAGTGGCTAATACAAGATTTTTCCCCGTCACTTCAGCGGTTTGAAGGTGTTGATATCAATCACCAGAACAAACATCTGCTTTTAGTTTATAGTTCATGTTACGAACTTTTCTTTTTTCTTTTTTTCTCTTCTCCTTTTGATTTGAATTTAACTCCGCAAATTAGACCTGCTGAACTTTCTCCACAATGTGTTTACACTCCGTTAAAGTGTTATGATTAAGCGAAAGCTGAATTTAAAAGCGGTTTATGGACATGGATATGAATTGTATGCATTATTGTGTTGTATTCCTTAACGTGCATGCGACGAGGAGGGAATGCCACCATGAAATGATGAAGTAATTTGACTGATCATAAAACTTTTTATTCGATAGATGGCACCATCCAGAGATGGGCATGCCGTCGGCGATGTTCATGTTTCCTTATCGGGCGGACCATGGACTAACATGTTGCTTTGGACTGTTAACAAGTAGGTCCGGGCGGGGCCCGACCTCATAATATTTGTAAAGCTTTCTTTTTTGATGTGTGGAATTCAGTTTCAGAATTAATTAACATTTTGAAGTAGGGTAAAGGGAAGGAATTCATATCAGTAGACAGTTTTAGTTGTACGATCAGCCACATTATTATTTGTTAAGAGATAGTAAATTGTGTATCCCTGGTAAGGGGGGAGCTGCTAGTTTGCATCACACAGTAAAACCAACAGGAGAACCTTCCAAAATCATCGAGTCGAAATCCCCTTTCAGACGTAAACGGGCAGGAATTGTGAAAGACATTTTAAATGTAAAAATAACTCTCAGCAAGTACTGTAAGGTACAAATCAGCTTCGAAATTAGCATAAAACCTGCAATTGAATGCCATTTTCATCAGACTGCAAGAGTACGCGTGTTTTACACGGCTCTGTGTGTATCTTCACGTCTCATTAGCCAGAGCTGTAGATCAAATGCAAACAATCTTCTTTATCGTACAGTATTACTATTTGACATGTAAGTTAATATAGTACAACACACATTTCATAGCAGACACTGATCTAGCTAAATTATGGCTTAAGTTACCAGTTTGTCTTTACTGCAGTGGAAGGTGTGACGAATCTGGCTTATCTTCTTTAAAGACAAACAGTACCAGTAGATATGAAGATTTTATGCAATTGCTGCATAATGTAGTACAACACAAAATTTACACAGACATAGATCTTATAAATTACCAATCTTTAATTACTACCATTATAGGCTCCTTCCATAATACACTATTTTTTGTATTATCCTACAAATTGTTTTCATTCCTGTAGATATTTGATAAATATACGCAATACTATCTTCGAAATTTATATAGACTATTACACTTTTACTACGTCATGCTACTTTTCACCAATAAAACGGTACGAAAGTACGTGTTTCAACCAATCATGGCTGCTTGTGGCACAATTTTATCACTTCCCTAGCATTTGTTTATTTTTTTATCGCTTCCCTAGCATTTGTTTCTTTGTTTGCCAATATTTCAAACTGGAAATTCTTTACGGTATTATAAAACATACTTTTCGATCGTCATTTGTTTCCCACATAGATAATCGACTGAAAATGCCGGTTCTGTTCAAACGTTTTTTGTGAAGTTAACATTAGTGAAATAGGATTTTAATAAGTCATTTAATGTCTATTTTATTGTATTAGAATACTTTATTTTCTTCTAATCTTTATATATTTTCTTCTGTTTTTATCGCCTCCCTACCATTTGGTTCTTTGTTTGCCAACATTTCAAACTGCAAATTCTTTACGATACTATAAAAGATGCTTTGCGATCGTCATTTATTTACCGCATAGACAGTCAACTGAAAATGGCGGCTCCATTCAAATGTTTTGGTGAAGCTAACATTAATGAAATAGAATTTTAGTAAGTCTATTCATATTTTATTATATTAGAGTATTTTATTTCAATCTTTATATATTTTCTTCTAATCGTGTAATAGTCAGTTAAATAAATCCCACTAGAGTTTTGATTTTCTCTGGATAAATCAAAACTTCTAGTGAGGTTACTGTTGATAATTTCTTTATTCCGAAAATCCTGGTTTCTTTTCTACTTTCTCCAAAACCTCAAGAACAAATTTGCGGACCTTTCGCGGCACACCGGTTGGAAATCGCTGTCGTATTGGTTTAAATGCCGTTATGTAATTTGGGCTAATCGTCCTACTTTCATTTCACAGAATATCTGCTATTTTATAGCTTTTTGTAGCTACAATAATTGATGATTTTATTTCACCACAAAATAGAACCGCTAGTTATAACAGTAGTTGATAGTTGCAGTGCAGCGTTCACAGGTGCCCATTAAGGGTGAAGTGTCCAGGGCTAGTAGATTTCCCTCCAGTTATGTTCTACAATTATACAATGCCCAACAATAAATGAAGAAGAAAATAACAATAGATGTAAGTGGATAAGAATTCTACTGATACTGCTGAGGCCAGAGTTTCAGAGAAGTTGCACAAAGCAAGAACCTGAAGCTTGTTGTTATGCCTGCTTTTTCTGATATGGCGAACCTGTCGAATCACTTCGAAGAATGGCGCAGGTTGTTGGAGGTTTCTGTAACATATGCAGCGAGTCGACAAAGATGAATTCCTCGAACCAACGGTTCAAGTTTCGCTGTGTGGAATGTGGAGTGTGATTGATCGCGTTCCTTCAAATGGAAGATAAATTACCCTTGGGAATATGGGCTCTCTGAAATTCTGTTTCAAGTGTTTCTCTTCGAAAGTGTACGCTAATTCCTACTGCACAACTACCAAGGGACATTTTGAGTAGGAATATTTAATTTAATGCTGCCTTGTTAACCCTTCGTCAGGTCTGTGTACTATTACAGGGGGATGTTAACTGGAAAGGTAAAATCGCAATGCGTTTCTGCGATAACTGTATGCTGGGACACGGATTCGATCCCTTTGATACTCTTAGACCTATTTGGAATAAGGCTTTTTCTAAAAAATCTTCTGTTTCTCTCAACTTTACAAAATATAGTGCTCGCCGGGTTGACGTGGATTCGGATATGCCGTTGATCTTATGCATGATACTCTTCCCACGTGGATATTTTTTTGGTGTACAGTGTACTCTCCTAAGTTCAAGAGAACAGAATTGAAAGTTCTGACCAATAAGGGTAGTGGGTGTGGCAGGTGAAATGAATACAAATTCTTATTGGTTATTCATCAACGAATACAGTACTGTACTTGCATTTCCTGCCCACCCCGAGACTTGTGTATGCCCTTCTAGCACCACAGTGGGTTTCGACAGTTGCGTCTCACAAACGGCACAATTCTCAAATAGAAAATAGAAAAAATTGGATCGGTGTCGGGTAGAGTTCCCGGGTAGCTCAGTTGTTAGAGCGTTGGTACGTTTAACCAAAGGTTCCGGGTTCGATACCCGGCTCCAGAACAATTTTTCCTCCGAAATTATTCAAATCAATTTTACAGGGAGTTATACTTGAAAGCTTGATTTGCATAATACACGTCACTGTTCGTTAACAGAAAACCACAATTTAAGTCACACAGAGTTAGTGTACAATCAATGTTGGTTGCTTGACGATTGTCAGCCCACTTTGAGGTCTGTGGATATAGAGGGAAAAATTGGATCGGTGTCGGGTTGAGTTCCCGGGTAGCTCAGTTGTTAGAGCGTTGGGTACGTTTAAGCAAAGGTCCCGGGTTCGATAACCGGCCCCGGAACAATTTTTCCTTCGAAATTATGTAGAAAAAGAAGAGTTCATTAATTTAAAATCAGTGATCAATATGGATGCCCTAATCAATAAAATATTCTGTTTTCCTTTTAACAAAAGTATCACTACAAGACACAGGACCAATTTCCGTTCAAATGACAATCCCATTTTTAGTGCCCGTATAGGGGCGTGCCTAATTCTCATACGTAAGCAGTCGAACTATAGAATGTCGAACTTGATTTCTGTCGAACTTAAGAGCTTCCACTGTACATATGAAATGAAAAAGTGACGAGAATTGAAGAAATTCCTATGATTGTGTGGAACGTAGATACAGGAATTGAGGTGAATAAGTTCAATTTGCTGTAAGATTTAAGTGTGTCTAGTGATCGGAATAAAATAGATTATCAATCCTCTAATAATAATAATAATAATAATAATAATAATAATAATAATAATAATAATAATAATAATAATAATAATAACAATAATAATATAATAATACCAATAATGATAATAATAATACCAATAATAATGATAATAATACCAATAATAATAATAATAATAATAATAATAATAATATGTTTTTAAACATAGTATACTGTTAAGAAAAGGAGTAAAGACTTGTTTTAGAGCCCCACACATCAACTAGCAATTACCTGGTAGGACTAAGCACATAGAATATCCCATAAATGTCATTGTTATCTGTATGTGAGTAATGTTAACCCTGTATTATCTTCCTGTAACTACGTATGTATTATGCACGTCTGTTTCACGTCCATGTCAGAACACAACAGAATAATACGTTTGAAAATATATTGTACCCTCCCCATGGATTATAATAAATTTGAAAACTAAAATTCTTTCGCTAATTAATTATTTTAATATAGGCTACTGTTCTCTTAAAATGGCCGAGCATATTGGGAATTAAATCAATGGCTTTCCCAAAATACGCTTATGATATGTTAAAAAAAAATATATATATATATATATATATATATATATATATATATATATATATATATATATTTCAAAAGCAAAATCGAACAAAATTGTATTAAACATTTTTGTTTGAAATTTCTCAAAAAAATTGTTAATGACACTACTTACGGTTCACTCCATATATAGCCCCAGGAGCTGCTTTGTTTTTGGAACGAAAGGGTTGGGAGCTCAGCTCCAATTCCTCTGTAACTAACTACCAAATGCTCGGAATCACACCGTTCTTGCACTGAAAGGTCGAACATATTTTTTAACGCATGAAAGAAAGAAAACGTTAATTTCACTAAAAGTTGAACCATTCTCTTTTTGCAGGGAACCCTTCAATTGTTAAAGCGATCCATGTTTTGTTGTGCCCAACTTGACCAAACAGAAGTCGCGTGAGCAGTCAGTCAAGTTCTTGGCTTGCATATGCATGCGCAAAGTCCACTTCAAAACTCCAGTACTACTTAACCCTTGTAGCCTGGTGGGACGAAATACGCTTCTTACTATTGACTGCTAATATATGTCAACATGGGAGGAGTGATAGTAGGAGAAAGAAGAATAAAGTGTGTAAGAGTTGCTGATGGTATGGCGTTGTTAGCAGAAGAGGAGATACTAAGAGATATGCTACTGGAGCTAAATGACAGCTTTATGGGATGAAGATAAATGCCAACAAGACAAAGACCGTCGTCATAGGAAGAAAAGTAAAGAAGGTAAACTTGCGAATTCTAAATGAGGCAGTAGAGCAAGTGAATAGCTTCAAATACTTGGGGTGTACTATAAGCGGGAACATGAGCTGCTGCCAAGAAGTCAAAAGGAGAATAACAATGGCAAAGTAAACTTCTTATTAGAAAAAGGAGCATCTTCTGCGAAACCTCTGGAGAAAGAAGTGCTTTGTGTGGAATGTAGCTTTGTATGGGGCAGAAACATGGACATTACGACGAACTGAAGAGAAGCGAATAGAAGCGTTTGAAATGCGGATATGAAGAAGAATGGAACGAGTGAAATGGACAGTGTAAGAAACGAAGCTGTGTTGGAAAGAGTGAATGAAGAAAGAATGATGCTGAAACTGATCAGAAAGAGGAAAAGGAATTGGCTGGGTCACTGGTTGAGAAGAAACTGCCTACTGAAGGATGCACTGGAAAGAATGGTGAACGGGAGAAGAGTTTGTGGCAGAAGAAGATATCAGATGATAGACCGCATTAAGATATATGGATCATATGCGGAGACAAAGAGGAAGGCAGAAAATAGGAAAGAGTGGAGGATGCTGGGTTTGCAGTGAAAGACCTGTCCTTGGGCAGAATACTATGAATGAATCAATGAATATGTCTCTATGATCACATAATAGATTTAGGCGTGTACATAAATTTCATGATTTTACTTTATTACTGTTCATGGTTAGCTGTTTATATTCACATATGCACACTAATTGGTAGTCATTTTATTCTCTTAACAAAAAAGTAAAAATTAACCGTAAACCTTGAAGGAGAGTTATTAACAAATGCAACCTTATTCTCAGTAGAAAATTTCTGTCATACTATAACCGGTTATTCGATTCACGAAATAGCAAGTGAAGTTGAAATTAGCCGCTCTAAGAAGTGACTTCTTTTACTGGAATGCTGCATGTCGAATTAATTTTATTTTCAAGGATATTCGTATTTCCGTTGTGAGTGGGAGGATCGTTCTGTGCGATTTTCCAAGGAAACCGTGCTAGAAATAAAAAAAAAAATGACTGTCGGAAACCGATATGCATTTTCATGGCGACTGCAGCAAGAAAACCAGGTTAGGAGGCTGTCTACCAACCACACCAGAAATACTAGCCAAGCAGCCGATGCCTATTTTTAGTTTACACTTATTCTTCGTCTCTCTTTCTCTCAAGTTCGTTTTTATTTTAATCTTGAAACTCACGTAGCCTGTGGCGGTGTTGTTGGAGAAGGTGGAGCAACAAGATGAATTCGATTTCGTACACGGGAATTAAATACTTATTTGTCCGCGCTCACGTTGCGATGCTGACGCTCGTTGATTCTGTCTGTTCCTTTCTCCCAGCAAATGACAAGTTCCGAGAATTCATTTCAATTCCTTTGTGAATCGGGTTTTAATTTTCTGACTGCGTTTTACTTGAACGACTTCCTTCTTCTCCTCTCCCGTCTCCTTTTCGTTTTCCTCGTTCTTAATGGAGACGCTGTTTTGAAGCTTCCTACTCTATGGTTCGTGTTCTCAAAGTCCTGTGAGGCGCTCGACATGTCTCATGCGATGGAGTTCAGAGATTCATTTATATTTATTGAGAAATATATATTTTCAAATTCTAATTTCAAATTTGTTTGTTTAATACACAAGGTTTACACTACATTAGGCATTACAGCCCGAAAGAGCAGAAGCTCATGCTCGGGCGCAGTTCAGTCTACTTATATAAAATTGAAGAGTGTTAATACAGCACAATAATATATATATATATATATATATATATATATATATATATATAATTTGAACTGGTAATGGAAATTACGAAAAAACGGCTGAACGGATTTTAATAAATGACCCTCATTTTAAAGCATAGTACCCAAAGTTTTTCAGAAAAGTAGTCGTTTTCAGTGAAATATCAATTTTCCTGCATTATTTTCCTATTTTCCAAAATCCATCTTTCTTCAGTTTTGAGAACTAATTGCATTTCAGCACGGCCGTGATTTCAGAATAAAACAAAACACACACTGCAATAAACAATAGCTATTACACGAAGGCCATGACCTGCAGGATTGCTGACATATTTAGAGCTCAAATTCAATTGGATATTAAAAACTCCAAGAATTAGTAAAAGTAATTTACAGGTCTGATTCTGAGGTGTGTAATTTTCTAAGTACACCTTTGTATTGGATATTGAAATCTACAAAACTTGAGGTGGTTTGATGACATTATTACCATTAGAAATGAAATTTCATTATAGTTATTGCCGTGATGTGACTATTTTTCATTAATTATACCTGTTAATGCTATATTGATGATATGAAAGTGAAACATTTTGGGGTTATATAAGTAGATATAGAGAATATATTAAATTAGATGTTCATTTCTATAGTTTACTGAGTGGCGGCTATTATATAAAACTACAAAACTTACGTAAGATAATATTGCTATTAAAAATCAAATATTTTTATAGTTATTATTCAAGTGGGGTTGGGTCTTTTTCATATACTTAATGGCGGTGTGGTGTAGATATTTATATGCGTCATTCTCTTCGGTATTGGCTCGAGAAAGCGCAAAAATTACAGTTTCTAAGGTAAGACCAAAAGGTATTACTTACTGATAAAATAAGAGGCCTACAACATTTTGTAGTCTCTCGATCATTTCTGCAAGATCTCTTACCCTCTACATTTCAAGCTCTACATGCAGCAGCTATACCAAAATGCTATGTCTCTTGTTCGAAAGCATAGTAAACCTGACTTTTATAATCCACAATGACCTCAAATAGCTATTGCTTTACTGCCACATGAAAAACCCATTAATCGCCCTAACATTGCTACTTGCGTTTTCGCGTTGAAACTCAAGATACATAGGATACATAGGTTCAAGAAAAAGTATTTGACATAAAAACCATTCAGAGGGAGTATGTTTCATTATTATGGAAGCAAATAACTTTCAAAATGTCTGGTATTCTTCATTGAAAATAAATCTGAAAAATTTATATTTGGACGTCTAATGAACTTAGTTTGCAGCATTTACTGTACAAGCCACTAGTATTAATATATAGTAAAATACAGACCATATAATGACATATACAAATATAGAAAAAACAAAGTACACGTGTATTAGATTACAATTTTAAACTCATATAGCTTAAGGAAAGGCAAAACAAATAATTAATCTCATTTGTCTCTTAAATATATGTGTGTTCAGTGTACTTAGTTCAGGATAAGCTCTAATTAATGCATTATATATTCTGGGTCCAAAATTTCTGCTGTGTTTTAATCCAGCAGTTGTGTGACATTTGGGGGTGTTTAGAAAGAAACTGTAGTTTTGTCTCGAATGGTATTCATGAGGATCAAATTTAAATTTATTGTGATTTTTATGGAAGTAAATCAGCAATGTTTGTATATAAATTTGTTCTAGATTTGATACACCAAGTTTCTGAAAAATTAATTTCGTTGGGTAATCAAAAGGTTTATGTAGAGAAATTTTGATAATTTCTTTTTTGGAGAAAATTAAAAGTATGGAGAGTCGATTTTGCCATTCCTCCCCAACCTAATATACCATAATGAATTATTGATTGAAGCATAGATAAGTACATATTACGCAGAGCATGAACAGGTAAATAAGGACGTAGAATGGAAAATTTGTGGATTGTTTTACGCAATCTGTTACACAGGAAGGAGATATGCTTGTTCCATTTTAAATGTTGGTCAAAAAATTTGTTTCGACTGTTTACAAACCGAGCATTTCTTTTAAATGTTCTCGTCGCCAAAATATCCGAGAATTGTAACGTGCGGGTACGTTCCGTGTAAGAATTTTTCTACTGAGATTTCATTGTTTCTTTTTTCTGAATTGCAATACAGAGAAGACAGAAATTTAACATATGTTTCATTCCGATGGATAATTGCAGAACATGTTTGATATGTTTTCACAGTTGTGTACAATTTAGTGCAAAGGTTGTCTGCCATTTCTGAGGATTCTTATACAGGGGGTGTCCCAGGAAGAATGTAAATACTTCAGGATAATGTGGTTTCGATTAACTACATATATTTAACCCTGTACATAAGTATATGTCCGTAATCTAACGGTTGGGAAAAAATTGACGAAAGAAGTATTGAAACATCTTTCGGGTCCGTGTACTATACGTGACGTACTACGTCAGATCTTTGCACAGGGCACCGCCTGGGCACCGCAACACAATTTGGGTAAATTGCATTTTACAATACCGGTACAATATGCTTACTATATTACTGTTACCCTGTTGTATCTAAAGCTGTGGAAAAAATGTAACTACTATAGTACTGAGGCACACTCATAAAGACTATACTGATGAAATTTGGAAATATTCTATATGTTATATCTGTGCTCATCCATCTGGTAAAAGAAAAAAAAACAACTATATCCTTATCACCGATGTTTTCTGCTCTCATGTGAAAATCAGCTGTTTTATAATAATAATAATAATAATAATAATAATAATAATAATAATAATAATAATACAACCGAGCGGGCTAGCGGCGTGGTAAAGGGTTGGCTTTGCTTTCGGAAGGTCCGGGGTTCGATCCCAGGAACCGGCAATCGTACCTGAGGTTTTTCATGGTTTCCTCAGTTATTTCCAGGCAAATGCCGGGATTGTACCTCTTGAAAGTCCGGCCATGGACGGCGATCCTTCCCTTAATCCTTTCATATCTGTGAGTGAATGCTGTGTAATGTCTTAAATGTTTGTGTTGTGGCCCTGGCATTGAGCTGATCCCTCATCCGGGGAGGCCCTCCATGTCCTTATGTGGTCAAAAAAGTATGTATGTGATCCAATAGATTAATTCCTCTCCCGACAGGTCGCGGCCCTGTAAGGCCCGTGTGCCGTGGGTCGTATAAATGAGCCTAAAACGGAGAGGTTAAATTAAGGTAAAGGAAGAAAGAAAGAATTGCCAGTCAAACATGAATCAAGCCCAAATAGACTTGTTTCGTTCTCACGAAGGATTAAACTGCTCAGTCCAACGTTTTATGGATCTACCAGTAGTCCTTCTTCCTCTTGATATGACTTCTTGTGAAATCTATTGACATATTCCTGCCAATTGGTTTTGTGTTGAGCTATATTGTCGTGTCATATGAACATAAACATTAATACACTTCTCTTGCATTTTGGATACAGTTCATGGATCCCATAATAATGGTAAACTCAGTAATTTGTCTTGTATAATTATTTTATTTTCTTACTGATTTTGTGTTTTATGTGAAGTAGATTTATTAGAACAGCACCAATTTACAGACAGCATTTTCAATAATGTATCATATCACATTTTTTTCTGATTCTTAGAAATTCGTGTATAATGTCTCTCTCCATTTAAAATTTCGCCACATCTTAATGATATCAGGCAGTACATCATACTTAACGATATATATCAGAGGAAGAACAATTGAGCCGTTCAGAGCAAAAGTGGTGTACGTCAAAATTGGATAATGAGGTTTAAAGTAAAAATTATGTAAAATACAGCGAAAATTAGCAATTAATATGTCGTTCTTGCTATCCACTGACTACTAATAGTTTAAATAAAGTGAATATTAATTGCTATTTTGCGCTGTATTTTACAGAATGTTTACTTTAACCCTCATTACCCATTCTTGACTTACATCACTTCTGCTCTGAACGGCTCAATTGTTTGTGTACGTCTGAAGTCTGATTAGTGGAATATGTAGCTAATCGGCGATGTATGCAATGGAGGGGGAAAGGAACTGGTCACCCTACCTTCTGACGTATTGCCTCATAAGTGGTGCATTGTTGTATCACTTGTGAGGTTCAGATCTTTCTTCGGACAGTTGACTAACCCTTAAATAGACAATGTATCCTATAGGATACAACAGCTTAATAGGCTATATTCTATAATTGTAATAGAACAATAGAAAAAAATTGGTAGGAAAATTAAAATTTCACTATACTATAATATTGCACGAGAGAGAGAGAGAGAGAGAGAGAGAGAGAGAGAGAGAGAGAGAAATCGTCCGGCGTTAATTAAGGATGACCACGAGGATCCGGAAATTAATAGCAAATAAATATATTTAATTAAATATGAATATTTTTATAAAAATAAAATGTAATAATTAAGCACCATTGATTATCAATTTATAAAATAAAATCTTAGAAGTTGACCTTAAAATTTTACTGATAAATAAAAGATTTTATTTAAAATTAGCATATCCTTAATTAAAACCTTCTGAGTGGTATAAATGATGTTGTATAATTTGCAGGGAAACTTAAAGTATGAATATTGCGATAGTTGTTTTTTTTTTACAGTCCGACCCGGTTTAATTAACTAGTGTGAGAAATGAAGTTTTGCCAATTTAAGGGCCAACCAACATTAATATCTCCCCAACCGTTAGATTTCGGCCATAGGTATATCAGGTTAAATCGATGTAGGTTACAACCCAAACTACATTATCCTGAAGTATTTTATTCCTTCTTGAGACACTCTGTATGTAAAGTGGAAATTTCAGCATTTGTAAGTTTTCTGTTTGCGAACGTAGGTGAAGACTTGTTGATAGGAACTTTCCTTTTCTGCTCGTGACCCCAGTTCTATTTTCTGAACTCGATAAATTAGCCGCCCCTCCCCCCTAGCTAGATCCGTTCCGTTTTATACTGTAATTAGGGGATTTAATGTACATTGTGGGGCTCACCTTTCTCGTCATAAGGTTGTCGCTGAACTGTTGAACCCGCAATTTGTAGGTCACTGATTACAAATGCTCGCACGGCTCATGTGTACTCTCTTTATACACATCTGCTTTTAACGCTGGATTTCACTTGCTCGTTTTGAAGTGGCCGCAGAAGTTGAAATAAGGTTTCTGCCCGTTGGGTGAGTGAGTTTCTACAAAAGTGCTTATTCACGAAAGAAGATTACTTGTCTAATGTATTTACTGTTGTAAAACGTGTTGGTATATATTTTTTTTACTCTTTTCTTTTCAACACTAGAGTTCGCACGAACTGACACATTGAAAAATACGCAAGTCATTGGTTTTGGCGTCGCGGCGATCGCTTGTTGTAGGTGTGAAGGAGACGAGGCTACTGTATCGTATGCTTTTTATTATTTTTGTTCGATTGAAAGTTAGAGCTGTGCACACAATAATCTATCTTTTATTAATTCCCTATCTTTTCCAGTCTCGCTTTCACTATGACAGTACAAACAAATTCACAAGAAATATTCCTGTGGAGGAATTTCTTTTTATGTGTGAGAACGTCTTGTGGAATCGTTATAACAGTCCTTATGACGCGCAACGTTTATATTCGATCTACATTAATAGAAAAAATGAATTATGTAGAAATAGCTTATAGGAAATTATATAGAACAGTAAATGGACGAAAATGGTAGAAACAAAGAAAATTGTTATATAATAATAAAAATGGGAAGTGATAACTAAGATAGGATTAAATATATGTAGTCCTATATTAATAAGAACTAGTAAATAAGAAAGAAGGGTGTTTGTTTGTTAAGAAATAATTAGCATAAATAGTGCAGTCGGCCTGGGTAGCGTAGTCGGTATAGCGCTGGCCTTCTGTGCTCGATGTCGCGGTTTCGATCCCTGCCCAGGTCGATGGCATTTAAATGTGCTCATGTCAGTAGATTTACTGGCATGTAAAAGAACTTCTGCGGGACAAAATTCCGGCACAACGGTGGCGCTGATATACAGTAAGATATAACCTCGGCAGTTGCCTTTTTTGTAGTAGGAATATACTATTACTATGTGTAGAATTTCCCCAGAATATCATTTCGTAACTCATTACTGAGTGGAAGTATGCAAAGTATATTCTTATCTCTTGCATAGATCTGATAACAAAACATGCTGAATTTAGTTTGAAGGTAATTTCTTTAATATGATTTTTCCAATTTAACACTATCGATTTGTAAGCCAAGAAATTTGGTTGTTGTTTTTGTTAGGGGCCTGTTATTAATTATTGGGTTTACGTGCTGTTGCGGAGTTTAGTTCGGTCGTAGGTTCGATTCCCGTTTTGGTTGGTTACATAGTTGCTTTTTTTCAGAGCTTTTTCGCAACAGTAAGGCACTTGTTAGGCAATCTAAGAGGAATCCTTGACCTCATCTCGCTAAATACCATCTTGATATCACCATCGATGCTGTGTGACCTAGTATGAGTAGTTGAAAGAGCGTCGTTAGATGACCAACTAAAAACATTGTAACCGAAAATAATAATAATAATAATAATAATAATAATAATAATAATAATAATAATAATAATAATAATGGTAAAAGCACATTTTTTCAAGGCCCTTGCGGGGCATGGAGATGGAGTACCATGCTTTCTTGACCTCGGCACTAGAATGAAGTGGTGTGGTAGACGTTTTGCCGCCTTTTACTCCCAGGAAAGTCTCGGTACTCAACTTTACGGAAGACTAAGTGAACCTCGGTGCCGTTCTCGAAGGTTTGCCACGAGAAAATACCGTCACCACCCGGGATCGAACCCTGGACGTTAATAATAATAAATAATAATAATAATAATAATAATAATAATAATAATAATAATAATAATAATAATAATAATAATACAATAATAGGCTAATAAATATCGAAAGTTATCATCACTGTTGTTATTATTATTATTATTATTATTATTATTATTATTATTATTACTATTATTATTATTATTATTATTATTAATATTAATATTACTATTATTATTTTCTTTCGTAATCTACTCCTTGTTGAGAGAACTCAAGATAACAGATTTAATTTTCAGCTATTCTTGTATTCCATATCATCACAGTTAATTTATCTTGTGGTTTTTCACTGAATTTATTAATTTCCTTTGAATTCTTTAACTGGGTTTATTGTGGTGGATGAAATTGAGAATCGTGGCCGTATTCTTCATATGTAGAAGGGATTTGGAACGCAGCGCAGTCAGAATGTATGCATAATTGCGCCTTTATCCGATAAGTTTAATGGCATCTTTAAATTACTGTAAGCTAGCAGGAAATAACATTCCAGAATGTTAATAGTCGGCCTTGATTTATTTTTACCTTTAAATTCAGTTCGCTAATGTTTATCTGGGGTTTGCATCAGTGCCAGTTTTCGAGGTGTGATTTAAGGACAAATATTATTAAAGAAAATATGACCATGTTGTTACTTGGTTTCGATTTACTATCGTTTGACTGTTCCCCCAAGTGTCATAATGCGATAGTCTTAAAGCTGTTCTTTGCTTAAAAAAAAAAAAAAAGAACATGTAAAGTGCATCAGACATTCTTGCCTACAGTTTTATAACCCAGTTGTAAATGCTGATCTATGTAGAAACACACGAGACCTTGCCTCTCTCCTTGACCTGAGTGTCTTTATATACGAAGGGACCTGTCTTCAGTGTTCCTCGTCCGAAGCAAAAAGAAATGTGGAAAATAGTTTTATTCACCCGCTGCTAAGCAACGGTTTTTTTCGTTTCCGTAATGAAATTGGTATAATTCTCCGTGTTCTAACTTAGAAATGACACAGCTGACTGTTTTATACAAGATTTTTATTTCAAAACTTCTCAATATAAATAAGTATTTATTAAGGAATTAGGTACAGCTTACAGCAGTAAAATTTTTGGAAATATTTAACATTTTTTTCCTTCATTACTGTATCTTGTACAATAATTAAAACTGGTATGTGTAAAACACTGTCCTTGTGGTAGATGAAAAAAAATATTTTTACGATTTAGAAAAATTATTTATATATTTTTTTTCAAAATTCAAAATGGTGGCAGTTCATTGTGCAGTGATGAAGCTTTTCCCTCATAACTCATAAACTTTTTACCTTTTTCATATTCTCTCTCTTTTATCTTATTGCTGAAACTCATGACTACAATATCATACTATTTCAACTACATTCCTTAATAAATATATATATTTTTTTGTTTTGTGTTAAAAGAAAATACTTATATTTGACCATTTTTAAAATGAATTTATTTTTTATCAGACAATCTATCAAAGGCAGAGAAGTGCTTTTGCATTATTTCTTTGGGGGTTATTTTACGACGCTGTATCAACATCTAGGTTATTTAGCGTCTGAATGATATGAAGGTGATAATGGCGGTGAAATGAGTCCAGGGTCCCGCACCGAAAGTTACCCAGCATTTGCTCGTATTGGGTTGAGGGAAAACCCCAGAAAACACCTCAACCAGGTAACTTTCCCCGACCGGGATTCGAACCCGGGCCATCTGGTTTCGCAGCCAGACGCGCTGACCGTTACTCCACAGGTGTGGACATTTTGCATTATCTTGTAGATATGACATGCATAAATACATACAAAAAAATGGGAACTAAGGATGAAGACGTCACAAACATGTATAAAGGCATGAATTTGGGCTAACATCTGAAGAAATTTCAATTTCGCAAATCAGGCTACTCGGGCCGTTGTTTTATTTGGGATCTCAATTACTTGCAATGTATTAACATGACGTTAGACATTTAGAATAGAAGAATTCAGGGTAACAAGCGTGGTTTAGTATAGGTTAGACATCTCTTTCCGTAAAGAAAAGTTATTTAATTACGACTTCAAGAGAAAATGTCACATATGCATGGCACTATTTATTTCGTCCGGAGTTCTGTGAGAGTTTTCTTAAAGCTGTTGCCAGTAACTCATTGTGCGTTACAGTACTACACCACGGAACGTCACACTTCAGACTTCCACGTGCGAAAGATCGTTACGGGCTTGTTTTCTGGACAGTTTTCAACGAGCAAGAAATTCATGTGACATCTCTGAATAATCTCGGGCGTGGTGTCACGAAACGCAAGGTAGAGTTGTCCAACATTTCTTTCAATTTGTTGTACAAGCGACGTATTCTTTATGTCGTTTTACGTCCCACCAGAAAGGAAAATTGGTTTGCTTACACTAGATCCATTATAAATTGTGCGTCCTGGGAAAGCTCTTTGCATTTTTCCAGGATCAAGAAGTGGAACAAAAGATGTGAAACGTCCAGAGTGCGATATTACGTCATTGTAATTTGACTGATTGAAACTGGAGGCGTACTTCTTAGGTCATGATTTAAAACTGTGAGTCATTTTGCTAATACATAGAAAAATGTAAGTCAGATCTATAAGTATGGATTGAAATAATTAATTTTTTCTTAATTAGGGTATCGGTGTACACCATATTGAAGACTTAGAATTGATGAGCGTATTAATCTGTCGATTTTCATCGCTCGACTCCCGGATTCAAGTGAAACATGATGGTGCTTTGATGTGGATTTTGTTGGGATACTCCGTTTCTCTATTCATATTTATTTCAATGTCTCACATCATCATCATCATCATCATCATCATCATCATCATCATCATCATCATCATAAGATGACAAGTAGACACGGACGCTGAAAGTCACCTTTATCTCTATACATTTCAAATATTCGATTCCGATACAATTTATAGCAAATTTTTAAGCTTTCCTAGATTATAAATGGACGCTTGCTTAAGATACCGTAATGCCAGTTCTTTTTGCAGAAGTTTTTCCCTAAAAACTATTAAAAAATGAAGTAAATATAGGTTGTTCTCTTTTTTTAAGAATATATTAGACTATAAAAGTTAAGTGTTCGCGTAGCCTTCCGCGGCTGGTGTACATGGTGTGTGGATATTTTATTTTTATTTTATTGGGTTATTTTACGACGCTGTATCAATATCTAGGTTATTTAGCGTCTGAATGATATGAAGGTGATAATGCCGGTGAAATGAGTCCGGGGTCCAGCACCGAAAGCTACCCAGCATTTGCTTGTATTGGGTTGAGGGAAAACCCCGGAAAAATCTCAACCAGGTAACTTGCCCCGACTGGGATTCGAACCCGCGCCATCTGGTTTCGCAGCCAGACGCGCTGACCGTTACTCCACAGGTGTGGAAGTGTGTCGATAAGCTTCAGGGCTTCTACCGCGTTGTCTTGGTGTTAGTGGCTGACGTTTCGACCGCTGTGTTGTGGTCATCTTCAGAGCAGTTCAGATCCAGCAACTGCTCTGAAGATGACCACAACACAGCGGTCGAAGCGTCAGCCACCAACACCAGGACAACGCGGTAGAAGCCCTGAAGCTTATCCACACACTATAAAAGTTAATTTATTAGGCTATGAAAATTGAGCCACCGGCATAGCTCAGTCGGCTAAGGCGCTTGTCTGCCAATCCAGAGTTTCGCTCGAGCGCGGCCTCCATTCCCGCTTGGGCTGATTACCTGGTTGGCTTTTTCTGAGGTTTTCCCCAATCATCAGGCGAATGTCAGGTAATCTATGGCGAATCCTCGGCCTAATTTCGCTATCATCAAATCCATCGACGCTAAATAAGTCAGTAGTTGATACAGCGTCGGTAAATAACTAAAACAATTATGAAAACCGTATCAGAATGTTAATATTTTGTAGCCTTACTACGATCTCATCCTTGGATGGTGTAATTAACATGTGTTTCGTAATGTCTCTTTCTTGACGCTTTAAATATCTTAGTTGAAGATTTTTTCTAAACATTTGTATATGTACAGTAGTGGCAAAAAAACCGGACTGACACTTGTAGCTGATACAAAAGATTCCTGTCCTGTGTATTGTGTCAAACTGTGGTAAGTTCAATATGAATAGTGAAGCCAGAGGTATGTACTGCTATTTAATGTAAAAATACGCAGTTATCTTTGCCAAATAGAGGTAGAAATGTAATATTAATGCCAGATGAAAATAAAACTCTCGAAGTTTTTTCGTCTGTAAGTTTGAGGCACTGAAGGAAACAAAAGACTGTAAGAATCGAACAAATGCAATAGATTTCATTGTTACAATTAATTATACAAGATGGATGTGTTTTGTGACTGGCAAAATTTGAATCTGTGACTGAAATCAGCTACAAGGGTCGGTCCGGGTTTTTTTTTTTTTTGCTACTACTGTACAAGGTGTCTACATAAAAGCTTTATAACTTCAGATGTAAATAACAAATTATTGAAACACGATATCTGGATACGGTTTTTTGCATGGTAATCAGAAACTGTCAAATTTTTATGGGAGTTTTGTTCGATTGTTGAAATGCGTTTTTGGTTCCAGGTGTAAATTTTGTTGAAATCTGAAATCGTCCAGTAAAGGAGATGTGGATACCTCAGAAGATAGCACAATATGTGTCCTAGTTATCGAGACATGATCAGTAAGTCCTAATAAGTCTATTCGCAGAACCGCTAGGAAAGTGAATTTTCCACGTTCGACTGTCCACAAAGTCATTAACAAAGGTCAGCTAGTGCAAGCCGCACAGCACTTGCTGTCGACATGTTGGCTAGAATTGACTCTGAGAAAGGATTCCTTTGACGACAAATGCACTTTGTACACGTTCAATGTGCTCCACACTTGTGCTTTGCCCCAGCACACTCCCAGTCTGTATAAATTTTCGATGCCACTCCCGAATTGTTGGCCGTGATGGCTTTTCTCTTCCATATTGGGTCCGGACGTGATGGTGCACCTATGTATCTGATCGTGCCTCGATAAACCAGGATACATATTGTGCGTGCCATCTCCTGAGGTAGCCACATCTCCTTCACTGTCAGATTTCAGATTTCACTAAAATTCACACCTGCAACCAAAAAATTCATTTCAACAATTCAACAAAATTCCCACAAAAACTTTGACAGTTTCTGATTACCATGCAGAGAACCGCATGCAGATATCGTGTCTCAATAATTTGTTATTTAAATCTGAAGTTGTAAAGGTTTCATATGGACACCTTTTATAACGAAATACGAAAAGCCTGAAATCCCATAAGGACAACGTCCTCCTACAGTAGTGTAGGGTGAGCTGAAGGTCTACTACACTTGGGGAGCCAGTCCAAGAGAGCTTACACTATACAGTTACAATCTAAACACATAAACAAACTATACAAACTAAACACGAAAAACTTTACAGACTAAACACATAAATTATACAAACTAAACATCCACAAAAACAAAGCAAACTAAACACATAAATTATAATCTGAACACACAACTATCCATACTAAACACACAAAAAAATTATACAAACTGAACACATACAGTCTTAACTCACACACAAGCTAAACACACAAAAACCTGTACAAATTGCACACATAAATTATACAGTCTAAACACACAAACTATCTAAACTAAACGCAAAAAAGCCATACAATTGAACACAAAAATTATACTAACTAATTACATGAACTATACCAACTATACAGTAACTCAAACTATCCAAACTAACACACAAAAATAACTATATAAACAGTACACAGTGTTTACATAGTGTTCGTAATTTCTTCCAGTCTTTTCCATGCCCTCGCTGTTCTCGTCCACTGTGCTCCAGTCTCTCTCCGGAACACGTCCGACCACCTTCTCCTTGGACGTTTTCTGCTTCTTTTCTTTTTTTTTTCTTTTTTTATTGGGTTATTTTACGACGCTTTTTCAACATCTAGGTTATTTAGCGTCTGAATGAAATGAAGGTGATAATGTCGGTGAAATGAGTCCGGGATCCAGCACAGAAAGTTACGCAGCATTTGCTAATATTGGGTTGAGGGAAAACCCCGGAAAAAACCTCAACCAGGTAACTTGCCCCTACCGGGATTCGAACCTGGGCCAACTGGTTTCGCGGCCAGACGCGCTGACCGTTACTCCACAGGTGTGGACCTCTGCTTCTTTTCCCAGTGCGTGGGTCCCACATGGTACCTTGTATAATATATTTCAATAAATTTAAATTTAAGTACTAATGTTTTATTTTATTCATCAGAAATTATGGGAAATATCTCGATAGAATTTTAACTACAGCTTTTCTAGTTCTTTATAAATAATGTGTTCCAGGTTTGGTAGCGTTGTGTAAATATTTGACTTTGACATGGCTGAATTAACAGAAACTTGCAAACCACTTTTCAAGAGCTGGTTGTTCTTAAGCCTAGGAAGCCTAGTTGTTAGGATACTCATTTAAATAATAAAAGAATATCGCCGTCATTTACTTTAAAGAATCCTAGCTGCTGGCCTGTTATCGTGTAAATAGAAAGAAATTACTCTTAAAATATAAACAAGCTGCAAGATATTTATCATTTTCTCCCCGCATTCGTAGAGGAACTGTTTGCTATGCATGTAGAACAAACGTTTCAGACGCAATGACACTGTTATTGTGCTGTTGTAGCCAATATAAATCATTAGTTTTAGAGATTGTATCAATGTAGACATTTCTCTAGGAAGCTTCATATTGTAACGATTAATGATGTACACATTATATCATGACAAACCGTTTTTTCATTCAGTTGCTTGGCACAAAAAGTATGGACGTCACATTTTTAATAGGTCAGACTCGCAATTGAATTCGATATCCGCAGGCTTATATCCAGCTGATGGCGATGAAGTTGCATCTCTTAATCGTAGCTTCAATCTGAAAGTAAAATCAGTGACTTGCGCACGAGACTACGGCAGTTAAGGCTATGGATCTGTGAAATTTCTAACTTCTACATTTTTACACCAATTAATCTGAAACTGTTACCACATAGTTCTTACAATGTGGACATGCAATACACAAATGTTCACTTTGATATTCCAATTAGTTTACTTATACACTAATTAATTTTTGTTGTTTTAATACTGAATTATAATGATCCCAATTTTCTTTAAAGTTATATTGAATTTATTTCTGATAGATGTATGTAAAATATGACACATGCTTTTCATATTTTTCCACTTAGTTTTTGAGAAACAAATATTTACCCTTTTACTTGTTAACTTTTCAATTCTTTTTAACTTATCCTCCTGAACACATGGTGATTTCAATACTTTCAATAGCAGAAGAAAATACATGTGTCAATTTACTTTACATGCTTTGTGGAGTTCTGTGCGAAATTTCATTGACATTGGAGAAAAACTGCATTAATTAGAGCATTTTGAATGTTACAAAATGTTGAAAATTGGAAAATCGAGAAAACGAATATCAAAGTACAGCAACTATATGATATATCGATATCCTTCCTTCCTATACAGGTCTATCACACACATTTTTTTTACACTACGAAATATGAACTGAATGAAAAGTAAAATTAATTAGAATAAAGAAGAAAGTCTGTCAGAATGACAGCTGAGTGTCAGTTTAAAGAGCTGTAGCTCCACGCACGCGCTGGTCCCTTTAAATTCGTCCTTAGTGGCTTAGTGGAGTGAGACAAGTGGCCAACAGGCTTGGAGCTCACATATTTAGTTTCTTACAGCCCCGAACCCCTTGCAAGGACGCGTTTTGCGTACCTTTTAAATTTCTCCTCCCAAGTCTCCTCTTTCAATTCAATTCAATTCAATTCAGTTTAAATTATCATAGGGCCAAAATAAGCAAAATTTAGAAAAGTGGAACATTATTTTATTTTTTAAAGTTAAAACAAAAGTTCCATTTTAAATGTTTTTTTTAGTTACTTTCATCGATCCATAGTCTTAAAAGTCTCGTGTTCTTGAATAAAAGGGCTACAAGTGAAATTCAACGGCCATTTCTTGCCGAATTTAATATTCAAAATGTCATTATCGTCTGTTGTCCTATCGTTTGTTATCCTATCATTATCCGATCGGATAATCATGTAATCACCCCAAGTGGGAATCGAACCCACGCCCCGAGCTCAATTCTGGGTCAACAGGCGAATGTATTACCACCTGAGCTATGCCGATGGGTCATACATTTCAATGATAATAGTGTAGTATTGTATGAAATTTTCATGTTTTTCATGCAGTGTACATAATAGTTTAATTTTATTTAATTTTATTAAGTAGGCCTACATGCTATAAGACAGTGCATTTAAGCGACTATAAATAAATCCTATTAATAAAGTACTGTCTTAGGCTTGTAATGTCTTGCTGCTGACAGTCTCAGTTGTTTGTTGTAGGCAAACATAACTGGCCCGATAGAGTAGGCAACCCTCTAGGTCTAGGTTGTTGGTATCTACTGTTCTCCAACCAGGAGATTAACCGTGAAAGAAATGTGCTTACTATTGCGTCATCTATTGGAGCGAAGTAGATAGATAATATTACCGTTATAACGTCAGTTAAAAAAACATGCGCTCTCCTGCATATGTTATTTCCTGTATGGAGAGATAAAAAAACCAGGAGTAGTATAAATATGTGTATCAGCGTTATCGTTTGTGCTGTGAGAGTTAGCTAATAGAGATATGTGTACCCACGTGTGTGACCTTATGACATCTTATGACATCAACATACATTCACAGCATTACCCCGCTGTGTCTCATTCCCCTGAGACTTTCTCGTGGTTGGAGTACAGTAGGTTAATGATGAAACCTGTATATAGTTCCGAAAATTTGGAAATGTTAAATTTCTGCACACTGTTAATTAAATTTTCCTTTTGATTACGTTCCAGATATTACAAAATAAACTTTTCGTGTATTGTTTTCCTATTATGAGTGAAGTAACAATGTCGTATTTACCCGTGTAATAGACGCACTTTTTTCCGATTTTTATAACAAATAACTAGGGTGCATCCTTTATGCGAGAAAAAAAAATAGTGAAAAAGAAAAACACGTATTAAAGGTGCGCCAGCTCGAATACTGAAGTCCACACCTGTGGACTAACGGTCAGCGCGTCTAACTGCGAAACCAGGTGGACCGGGTTCGATTCCCGGTCGGGGCAAGTTACTTGGTTGAGGTTTTTTCCGGGGTTTTCCCTCAACCCAATATGAGCAAATGCTGGGTAACTTTCGGTGCTGGACCCCGGACTCATTTCACCGGCATTATCACCTTCATCTCATTCAGACGCTAAATAACCTAAGCTGTTGATAAAGCGTCGTAAAAAAACCTACTAAAATAAAAAAAAATCGAATGCTGAAATAATCGATAGAATACATAAGGATATATGGGCCGCGACTAATTTATATATCGACTGCATCGCACTTACGACGATCGATAGTTGGCAGCAGTTGTATAAACAGATGATAACTTGTAACAATAAATAGACCTACAGCGTCAAAAAGACAAGACATTTTATTATTATTAACACTAACCTTATCTCATTCACTGTCAGGTTCAGCATCATTGTTATTATTGTCACAGATTCACATTCCTCTATGCGTCACTTACGCGGGGATTTTTTATTATTATTATTTTAACGTGAAAAATTGGGGTGCGTCCATTATACGGGGGCGTCCATTACGTGGGTAAATACAGTAATTCTTTCATTCTTAGTTTTCTACCCAACGACAGGCCCTTCACATCAATCCCACCATTCTCTAACCTTCCCTCTTTTCCACCTTGCTCTTCGTCCCCGCATACGATCAATATACCTTAATGTTCTCTATCATCTGATATAATCTTCAGCCCCGAACTTTTTTCCTGTTCACCATTCCTTTCAGTGCATTCTTCAGTAGGCAATTTCTTCTAAAGGTGACCCAGCAAGTTTCTTTTTCTCTTCCTGATTAAAAGTAACATTGTAGTTAGTAATTGAAGTCGTCAATGACAATGCTTTGTTTGTATTTGTAGAGTGTTATAACATTTGTCAAATGTCATGTAAAAGTTCTACCACTTACAGGGAGCTTAACCTAAAACGTTTCTTGTACTGTACCAAAACGAAAGTTTATTCTTCGTCAGAGTATGCCTACACATTGACTTAATAACTTTACCATGACTTTCACTACTGTCACTGAACCACAAAGTAAATACTTATTAATTATCAGTAATGCTTAAAAAATAAAACCTTCCTTTCACTGACAGGTGGATGTGTAAGGAACAAGTTACTAATATCGCTGCGTAACAGAGCATTGAAAACTACCATTAGTAAGAATTACGGCGTAAGAATACAAGGGTGAAAGAAGTTTTGGTGGGGCATTCAAATAATGTCTACGCAGTAGGAGGCAAAAGTACCTATTTGACTATAGTTCAGAATATGAACGCTTTGTGATTACAGTCTTGATTTCATGGCGATTTTATATTTTTATAACAGTGTCCGAAACTAAAGGTAAAGTTCAGGAAAGGTTCAGGGAGTATAATCTGATAACTCGTGGCTGTAGATTTGTTTATGGTAAATATTTTCACGAAAGAATTATTGATGTGTATCCGATGAAATTATAGGCGCCAAAACTGCAAGTTAATCACTGGTATAGGCTTTCCTAATACAATTATTTTTGGTTATTGGTATGGTTTTATACTATGTGACACAAAACTCACCTGCCAAAATGGGGAACACTGTGTTATATTTTAAAATGACAAACGTAGGCACATTAAATTATTTTATTTGGAATACATCTGTTATTAATAAAGCTACGAATTTTAGGTGCAACATTTTTATCAAAAAGATGCAAAAAGTTGTCTTAATTCACTTGAAAAAGGTACAAGAAAAGATGCAAATTTCAAATGTAAATATTCTTTATAAACAGTATACCAAAATCAGTTACATTACATAATTATAAGGGCACAAAATTCCTTGAATAAACTTAAATTTCATCTTATTTGGTGAAAATGTGAACTGATTGGCCTACCATTCAGGTTCAGGTAATATAAATGATATTGACAAGGAGAGGAATAAAATGCGGCAATGAAGCCAAAGAAAGAGGGGGGGGAAGTGCAAAAAGGTGCTGACATTGGCAAAAGGTATTAAAAATTTAAAATCGTACGCTTTAGTGATTTATTAAACGATACTTTATCAACTACTAAGTTATATAGGGTGAAAATGAAATAACCTTGGAAACTGAAAGGGGCGATAGAGCACTCTGAAATAAGTAGAAAACCTATATTATGTTTTATGATTAAATGCACGGTTAATTATAAAATTAAGTTTGAAGTTTCAGGAGTCCCGCAACATCGCTGCTAACACTCTCTTCTCGTGATGCAGATGTAAAAGGCCAACGAACTTTGTGTGTGTCGCTAGATGAGCTGTTCTCTGACGCTTTTGCAACAACTCGCATCGTGCAGTGGCTTAAATTGAGAGGTTTTTAAAATTAAATTTACACGAAAACCGACCATGCTATTGAAATACGCCAGAAAGATAAATTATTATTTATTAGTTTTCCTATTGATATGGACAAAAATCATGATCCTACTCGCAATAGTTTCTGAATAAGAGGTTGTTAAACATTTGGAAAAAAACTTTTTTGAAAAAAGAACTATACACTTTCCACCAATATATTGTAGTTTTTGTTACATACGACATGAGCTATTCGGTCTAAAAACCTGCAGGACCATTTCTCTTCCATCTTGTATAGCATCGCTGGAATTGGTGATAGCAAGAGGATATTTAGCGAGATGAGACCAAGAATTCACTATGAAATCATAAGTTATGTTGTCGCACCAATGAAATAAGCGATTTCGAGTCGCATATATATATTTTTAAATTTTATCGCATTTTATTTGTATTTTTATGAAAAGTAAATGTTTCTTAAGTGTTGCAATACCGTACATAATATTGGACTGATTATATATTTTTTCCCCATTTTCAACGGAAAACAAAATGCATGTAAGTCTATTTTCTCCACTACCAAGCTGATCGATGTTTTCTTATTAGAGACGTGCAGAGAATCTTCGGCTCTCTTTTATCACATCCCGCTCTCTATAATGACAAAGACAATAAAGGCCGGTTCACAAGCCCAGGAACGGAAACGACAACGAGAACGGAAATATTGTTAAAGTAAATGTATTTAAATGTGAAGATTCACAATTAACAATCGTGAATACTCACATTTAAATACATTTATTTTAACATTATTTCCGTTCTGGTTCTCGTTGTCGTTTCCGTTCCCGGTTTATTGTGAACCAGCCTTAAGCTGTCGCTCTCCGTAACTGAAAACGACGAGAATAAAATGAATGCATACGTTCATGTCGGAATTTAATATTTCCTGAATGATTTCTGTAGTTTGCAAGGGAATATTGAACAAACATATACACCCGCAATACGCTTGGAATTCAGTAGGTTGTTTTTCCTCTTCAAATCGTGAACACTGCTTTTCTTCGCAAAATTGCTCAAATATTTTTGTCTTGAGCGCATATACGGACAAGGAAGAGCAATAAAGGCAAGAAACACGTAATTTCTTCAGGTCTGGGCATTGACGTGAGCATTCATCGAAGGTAATTTCGAAGACGGAGTGTACAGCTATAAAACAGTAACGTAGGCAGTTGTGTTTAATCCGACCCGTCCGTATCCACTTAAAAGAGGCGGCCCACAATAACAAATTGTAATTTATTACGAGACGCTTTCTTCGGAAGCATGAACATTATTTCAATGTACACTGGCTTCCATAAACTGTAAACTTTCTTTCACTGATGTAATGTGGCCACAGATTAGTTGGATATAAAGAGCTATTATTTCTATTGTCACTAATGCTGTTTTCTATGGATTTTCGTCGTGGGTGTACGTCTTTGTAACCTGTGAATTGTCGGTGAGATAATAAATTTTCACTAAAATAAATTACTTGAAGTCAGTGTAGTTTACATCGCCATCATCGTGCAAGGTTTGGTCCCTTTCGATCGTTTTTGTGAGTAATTTTAACCAACACTAGACGTTCAGAAGTAAGCGGATTCTCTTGACTCAAGGCAACCATTTAATACAACATTTCTTTGGAGACATAATTTTGATGCGCGAATTTAGGGGTAAACGATGATTATATTCTGAACAAGAATTTGGGTATCAGTTGAGACTCAATACCTTTGATGTTTCGGAACTAATTATTTCCATATCCATATTCCAAAATCAGTATCACGACTCCCAAGGCCGAAGAGTTTTCTACTGTGTTGGATTCCTTGTAGAGATTGTTCTGGGGGTACTTGCTGAGAGGATAAAAAGAAAGGAGGGAGTAATCCATGCAAATATGCTTGAAATAGGTGCAACGGATATGACGTCAAACTACACCTTTTACGCCCCATAATTCTCCGCGAAATACCGCCAAATATTCAATTGCTGCTGTCGGTTTCAATCATACGTAGACGGTTTAGAATGGATGTGGAGGTAACAGAAGTATTAGCAGGTTATTATATCAATGTACATTTCACTGTATATTTATTAAAAGTTGTGACATAGACTGAACACTTCATTTGCACATTCTTTCTTTTATCAAAAAGGATATTGGCACTTCTTCATATGTTAAAGCATAGAGGACATATCAACGGACATATTCTACAGTTGAGCCGAACAGAATATTAGCTTATTTATAAAAAAAAATAACACCTGGTGAACTTGACTACACTTTTACCGGAGAAAGAGATGAACTATGGGTAATTTGACAGCCATATTAGTACATCTTTTTGGTTCAACCGTTTCACGCTTATGGCCCAGCGTTGGGTATTTGTGATTTTCAACCATGTTTTCAGTCAATATCTACAACATTTATAAATCGTCGTGTATACGCCTGGATACAGTTTCCGCTTAGTATGGCACATTTCGGAGAGTGACATGGGCAAGTAACGTCTCGCTTAGCGGTGATACAGCGCGTCAGCTTTCGCAATAAAACTCGTCACCTTGTGCATATGTTACGGCTAATGACCGAAAATCGGATGATATGAAGACTAGCCGGATAATGTTGGCATCATCCAACACGTGTGGATAATGTTGAATATTTTAATTTGAAATTGTCAATTCGGACTTCATCCGGCCAATGAGAGATTATCCATTTCTGTTTGGATAATGTCAGAAATTTAGAAGAATATTTCGAATTAAATCCATTCATTGTTACAACGTTCAGTGATCAGTCAGTCTTCCTTCAGAAGTGGCAACAAAATCTCGCGTGATTACAGTGATATGAAAGATCTTCTTCTTCTACGTCACGGTTTAGGCCTTTCATTAGCCTGTTCCGGCTCCAAATTGTTGCTGCCTCCATGATATGAAAGATAAGTTTTATAAAGCTTTTGGTAGTCTGTTAGCGAAAAAGCGAGATGATAATTCGGCCTATACATCCAGCATCATGACGATAAAATCTCTTGTGTAGAGTTAGGATAAGTTCATTACAGTGTGAATATGTATGGAGGATAAAATTGGTAAATTATCAAATTTCATTAATACGTGTTTAGGCTATTTTTTAAGTTTGTATTTTTATTTTAGTAATTTTACGACACTTTATCAACATTTCTGAATGAGATGAAGGTGATAATGCCGGTGAAATGAGTCCGGGGTACAGCACCGAAAGTTACCCAGAATTTGAGGAAAAATCCCGGAAAAATCCTCAACCAGGTAACTTGTCCCGACCGGGAATCGAACCCGGTACACCTGGTTTCACGGCCAGACGCGCTAACCGTTACTCCACAGGTGTGGACTTTGGGCTTGTATTTTATTTATGTTATATTATACAGTATTTAATTTTAATGGAAAGATTTGAAGATTAAATTACGCTGATATATTACCCGGATGCGGATTATTCACTGATACTATGTTATAATAGCGTATACATATTAGTGTATTAATTTGCACTTAATTATTGAATAACTTGAGCCTTCATCACAATTTATTTGGTTCATTGTTAATTGTTAGTATGGGTTTGTGATAGATGAAGTGTGTAACAGAGTTCATTCACTAAAGTGGGTCTATACGCCTAACATACACCATGTGAATACATGGGTGTAATTTAGTTATACCAATATTTGGATTAGACATTAAAGTATATTTTTACAGTATTCCCATCGTATAAGTTAGACTGGTCCTATGCTTTAATTAAGTTTTGGCGATAATTTCCTCGTATTACCGTACAAAGGCGAGTAGAATTGTGAACGTGAAATCGCTACTCGCACTGTTTACATTCGAAACTGAACTTGAAATAGTACAGTCAGGATATAAAGACAACTGAAGCACACAGCACTACTAAACAATGCTTGAAGATATCTCGAAATGGGGAAATTATTACAATTTAGTATTCTGATGGCAGTGATGATAGTAATAATAATAATAATAATAATAATAATAATAATAATAATAATAATAATAATAATACTCGGCTCGGTCCATGACAAGTAACAGGCGCATCAGACGTTCTCGCGTTGCTGGGAGTCTAGCGGAACGCTATAAAATATTTAATGAAGTGGAATTTGGAATAAATATAAAAACAGTCAATGAAATAACATTTTAGACTATTCAGTTTTCGTTAACAGATTTAAGTTTGAGTCACACAGTAAGTGTGCACTCAATGGTGGACTGTGATGTTGTCAACCCACTTATGGTGTATGGACATAAGAGGAATAAATGAACGAGGGTCTGTTACAGTTCCTGGGTAGTTCAGTCGGTGGAGTGTTCGCGCGTTCAGCCAAAGGTCCCAGGTTCGATAACCAGGTCTTGAAACAATTTTTCCCTTGAAATTATTCAAGTCACTTTACAGGGATTTATGCCTGAAAGCCAGATTTATAAAGTACGTACTGATTTAAAATATGTTGAATTTAGTATTACATTAGCTGAAAGAAGTTAAACAAGAATAACATTTTTTTTTCTGAGGGATACTACAAATAACTCCGTTTAATTCTAAGAACAGCACTACGAGGTTCCTGATTCACAAAACTGTAAGTAAGCGATAATAATACTTAACTGCACCAGCTTTGACTGACCGGAACTATAAAATTACACTTCCTTTAACGAAGAAACAATGAAAGGAAACGCCATTGTATTTTCGACACCGTATATCTCAACGCATAACTGACCGCATGTATATAAAAAAAAAGCTTTATTTGGCCCGATACTTCCTAATTCGTCACACCATAGACGTTTTTTGATTTGTAATTAGCGGTTAATTTTGGGTTAAATTATTACTTATTTGGGAACATATGCATTATAGGGGCCTCCGAATGTATGACATTAAACAAAAAAACTTAGGGAAGTGATTTCTTAGTGTAATCTGTAAAGGATTTGTGTAATAAATGCTACCAACTAGAATAATTTAGTTCAATATCGGTATATAATAAATGATGGAATATAATTTATTGTAAATGAATATTTTTTTTTATTTTGGTCGAGGGCTTGTTGGTTCAGGGAAATATGTATCCATAGTGAAATTATATTGTCATGACATAGGATGAGTATGTTAAGCTTGCTGCCTCCTTGATGCTACGTGCTGGCACCGAGTTTTCCCTTCTTCCTTCCTCATCATCCTCACCCATTTCCTACGGCCTACACCACACTTACTGTACACATATACTCACCCTAGTACACGACATAGGCTTATCTCTCCACAGATACATATCGTGCATAGTGCGGTCCTCCGAAGTGGTGTGCAACCTGAAAATGGGGTCATAATCCTGCAATCTATCCGCAATATGCGGAACCCAAATCACGTAAGTGAAGTGGGTAGGCGTTGGACACACACACACACACACACACACACACACACACACACACACACACACAGAGAGATAATATTAAGATATAGTATATGGATCGTATGCAGAGACTAAAAGGCAGAAAAGAGAGAAATCGGTTAGCGCGTCTAGCCGCGAAACCAGGTGGTCCGGGTTCGATTCCCGGTCGGGGCAAGTTACCTGGTTGAGGTTTTTTCCGGGGTTTTCCCTCAACCCAATATGAGCAAATGCGGGGTAACTTTCGGTGTTGGACCCCGGACTCATTTCACCGGTATTATCACCTTCATCTCATTCAGACGCTAAATAACCTGAGCCAGCCGCGCCGAAAATGCGACTCACGAGCACATTGTGGCTCGCAGTGCTTTTCTCTGGCTTCCTACCTACAACCCCCACCCTCTTACTCACTGGAGTCAAACTCCGTTCTATTTGTATTTGTCTCGGACCTGCGAGTGGCGTATCGTCGCAATATCTCTCTCGAAACCATGTACCTCTATAAAAAACGAAAGTTTCAAGTAGGATGGGAGGATGAATTCTTTTGCTTACAATATGATGGAAATATTAAATGTATGATTTGTTCACAAATATTACTAGGAAAACGGTTGTATAACATAAATCGGCATTATAAGTTACTACATGTTACTGATGAAACATTAATAGGTTAAGTGTTATTATTATTATTACTATTATTATTATTATTATTATTACTATTACTATTATTATTATTATCATTATCATTATCATCTCTGTACGTCGATTCTTTTACAGCAGATGTACGAATAATGCGGTTAGATTTTCAATTTGAACTCACAGATTTACAATGTGACGTTAAATGAAAGCTATATGTAAGGACTTGACAGATATTGAACTTCTCAAATCTTTGGAAAAAAATAAATATTTGAAGCTTCGTTCTTTCGCTTGCACTGTTGAAGCCATGTTCGCTGTAACTTACGTTTGTGAAAAATTATTTTCAACAATGAAAATAGTAAAAATCAAATTTAGATCACGACTGACAGACAAATACCTTCGTGATCAACTACGATTGACAGTAAGTGACATAATTCCTGATTTTGAAACTTTGTCGCAGAGACATTCTGAAGACAGTTAATTTTAGGTTGTGATAATGTGTCCTATGTTTTCTTGTTCATTTCTTTCTTCGTTACACGTCCTAACAACTTCCCCTTCGGTTGTCCGCCTCCCTCCATAGGTGCTATGCACGTTGCAGCTTACACAGTGGCTCGGCGTACCATGGCCTTTTCGCCACGGCTGACCTAAGCTATTGATAAAGCGTCGTAAAATAACCTACTAAAAAAATAAAAGAGAGAAATTGGAGAATGCTGGGTTTGCAGTGAAATACGTACCTGTCCTTTGGCAGAAAACTATGAACTATTCATCAATGGATTCATGTACCAAAACAGCTGCTAAATTGACAAATGTATTTCTTCAATGGAGTTTTTCCTTGTGAATAGTACCACGGACCCCCTGGATGAGTTACAATACATGGACACCCAGACCCGGGGATCCGCCAACTACCAATTGGGAATCACTGTGCTAGTGGTATGAAAGCGTAGATGGATTGATTATTGATGTATCGGCGAACGGACTGATGAATGTAATGGGCAGAGGGAGGGATGTGAGCGTTTATTGAATGAGTGAATGAATGCTAAAGACTGTGGATTTTAATTTACATAATGACATGAAAGACTGTGGTACTCTGAGAAGGCCTTTCCCACGCCGTCCTCATCCAATGTAAATTCAACTCAAACTGGCCGGGAGTTGATTACTGGTTCTCTGCGTAGAAAGTCGACGCTCTAACGATGTGCCCACGTACGTATTTAATGAGACTCAAAGCCACTCTTCTGGAGCAAGCATTGGCCTATAAGCTGTGTCAACACTACATGCATAATTAATTACGTTTAAACATAAATGAAGTGCCTTATTTAGATTCTCACGCGTAGGCCTATTAGCCATAAGCGTTTCCTACACACGTCTTCAACATCACATATATTATGTTAAAGCAATCTGGAATTAAAACTTGACTTTACGATTCCGGGAATCTATGTTAAGTAGTATACAGTCTTGCGATTCAGTAAATCCAAATGCTTTAACTAGAACCTCATAGATTAAGCACAGCACTTCAGGCCATGACCGTATTCACTACGCACTTCCATTGATCCGAAACCCTAGCTTCCCTTCTCCACGTTGTTCTTCTCGGAGAGCACAGATCTTGTTCCACACTATCCAGTAGGGTGGAGTGAAAATAAGAAAGTTCGTGGTATCAAAATGTAATACAAGGGAAAAGTTGTGGAGTGATATCATAAAGGACAATGCAAAATATTTTTTTCTCTAGCTTAATATTTAGAAGTGCCCCAAGAGAACCATATTATGAAATTTTCACAAAATTTTGAGATTCAGATTTTTTAGCGAGAGAATGTTCTCCAGTGGTTTAATCTGAACAGGATACCAAGAAAATGTAACAAAAATACATGTTAAAAGACTCTGCATGTTTCTGGTACGCTTTTATTTCATCTTGAAGTGTCACAGAAACCTCAATTTACAAGAAAATTGGACATAATCACAAAACTCTTAGGTATGATATAATTAATGAAAATTTATTTTTCTTATGCTGCAGGGTATTTAAATCAGAACAATGGCACTAATTAAGACAAGAAATCTGACCTTCTGCCCTGTATTCACAATTACCTACCTATCATGACATAGTGAAATATTATCTATGAGTCAAAAATGAATTAAAATTTGATTTCAAATCAAAAGAACCTACTGTTGGAGAGATTTAAAATCAAAAGATCCTACTGTTGGAGAGATTTCAGAAAGAGTTGCTATCAAAAGAAAAGAAATCTGAATAAAGGCATCTATTCCGACAGTCAGTCATACAAGAATATTACAACTGATCAATACATAAAAATACTGTGTATTGCAACCGCAATTTAGAGTCTTCCAAATAAAGTTTAGGCTAAATATGTGATTTTACAGCAATTCACTAGCTATATAATGAAAAACAAAATAATAGGACAAATATACAAAAAGGGAAATATATATATATATATATATAAAGAAACTTTAAAGCCCTTGGGGCACCTCAGAAATTAAATATAGAAACTCTACATTTTTCACATTCCTAAGTTAAGTGAAAAGACAGATTTTTGCAACTATTACATTTACAAAACAGATAAAAAAACAATTTCATGTATAGATTCACTCCACCCTACTTTACAGTCATGTGACTCTTGGTCTACCTCTTCTTGTTCCTTCAGGATTACTAAAACTTAGCATTCTACATTGTTAATTAATTCTGTCTTAATTATTTTAACTATATATCTCAGATAGAGAGCTCAGCATTATATTTATTACGCCATACTCCGTTTTCATATGTTGAGCCATATATTTTCCTAAGGATCTTCCTCTCAAAAATTCTTAGTCTCTTCATCATTTTCTGTGAGTGACCAGCACTCACTTATATGCAACAATATTGGTATAATTAAGGTATTATGTACAAGGTGCAATCAATATATTTCCGAGTCCGCCGTTGTGGAGTAACGGTTAGCATGCCTGACTGTGAAACGAGCGAGCCCGGGTTCAAATCCTGGTTGGGACAAGTTACCTGGTTGAGAATTTTTTCCGGAGTTTTCCCCCGTTAAGAGCAAATGCTGGGTAACTTTCGGCGCTGGATCCTGAATTCATGTCGCTGGCATTATTACCTTCATATAATTCAGACGCTAGATGACCATAGATGTTGATAAAGCAACGTAAAATAAACTATATATGTACAGTATATTTTCGAACTGCATTCGTATCTATTGTACCGTTAAACATACATGCGCGTATCGGCCTCGGTAGCATAGTTGGTATAGCGCTGGCCTCGAGGTTGCGAGTTCGATCCCGGCCCAGGTCGATGGCATTTAAGTGTGTTTAAATGTGACAGGTTCATGTCAGTAGATTTATAGGCATGTAAAAGAACTGCGGGACAAAATTCCGGCACACCGGTGACGCTGATATAACCTCTGCAGTTGCGAACGTCGTTAAATAAACCATATATTTTTTTACATGCGCGTGTCACTGAAGAGCATTGCTTCCATGCTGTTGAGCCAGTCTATCAAACATTGTCAGATTGTCTTTAAGAACTGAGCTTCTACACGTGATTTTGTGCAAACATGACAAGGACAAATTGAAATTTTTCCTGGAGTCTCTTCATAGGCCTATACGCCTTATGGCTAATCGTCTTCTCTGCCTTGATGCATTTAATATAGCTTCCAGGCGTTTTCCTGATTCTAGATAATTTCTCGGTTTCCTATGTTCTGTGTGTTGCTTACATTCAGGAGAGTCCGGAAACTTATTAATTACCCTTGTAATTTATTCTTACTATTTTTACTAAGGAGATGTGGTTTAAATTGTCTTCTTAACCCGTAACTTCTGTTAGCTGCATATAGTCTATTCGCCAGTTCTTTTCGTAGGTTATTGTCGGTTGTAACCATTGTATCAACATAGTTAAATTGGTCAACTCTTTCAAATCTACGATTATTTACCTCTAAATTCTGTACATTTGTGGGTTTAGTCGTTACTTTCACATACTTCGTCTTACTTTCATTAATTATCGTTCAATTCTATCTCCTTAGCAGATTTTTCTAAGATGCATCAGATTAAACTGGATTAATATACACTGTCGGAAGACATAACTTTTTATTATTTTTACCATGTTTCACCACACCCCGAGGTCTGTCCTGCACAAACGAGCCATTATGCTGGAGAGTCTTTGCCGCACAGTAAAACTGAGACTTGTTCATAATTCACATTACTCTGCTTTGCATATTTGTAGCTTCGGCGCTGGCTTAAATCGTGGGCTTCTTTTGTTTCGTGACACCATGAGTGATCGGCGAATGTGGAGATGTAATGAAACGTAGTTAGTATCACTCCATATTGGGATATAGTAAATATTTCTTGATTTCTCCTGCACTGTTTCTCATTAACAAATTGCGTCGTATATTTATAACGCACCTTGTAAAATGTTTAAAGTTAACTAGACTTGGCGTGTCGTACTTCTGACATGAGCAATAAAATTCCAATCCCAGTCACGAACGCAAGACAATTTGAACAGTTTTCACAACGACGTTTTTGTGCTGTAGTCTTGCAGAATAAAATTGGTCACTAATTATCTGTACTAAACGAAAGGGAAAATATATGTGGGGTTGTTAAAAAAATTAGATCAATTTTAAAAAGACTAAACGTGAGATGTAGGCCTACATAAAAATGCAAGGTCATTTCAAAAGTCTTTTCCTATGAATGTCATATTTATTTGTTTTTAAGTTGCTAGGCAACGAGCAATTTGTTTACATGTGTTGTTGGTATTGTTCTTTCAAGAAACATTTAATTGCATACTTATTTGAGGTAAGATGACGCCTATTACATCCAGTCTCTTAATGCAAATGTGAGACAACACAATTGTAAGTCGAGTGTTTTTGCGTTCCTTTGAAAGAAAAGACATAATTGCAAAATCAACAACTCAAGAAATATGTGAAATGGAAGATGAAAGGGTCGGCAGTCCACCGCTGTGGAGTAACGGTTATACGTCTGACCGTCAAACGAGCGGGCGCAGGTTGGAACAAGTTACCTGTTTGAGGTTTTTCCGAAGTTTTTCCCTCAACCAATTGAAGCTGAATTTCTGGGTCACTTTCGACGTTGGGCCTGGGACTTATTTAGCCATTATAATTACACTTTCCTTCTTTCATCATCATCATCATCATCATCATCATCATCATCATCATCATCTCCAATTTTTTCCTATATTTCGGGCATGTTCTGATGTAGAATTGGCTGCGGACCTCGTGGATATGTGGTCATTCGTTGTTGGTGGTAGTGCTATGTACCGCGGGCTCTCTCTCCACTGGGCTTGTGATATCTCGTGGGAACGGGATTGAAGGACCGCGGTAAGGCCTACCTGCAAAAGTAAAGTAATAATGTAGACTGTAGGGGAGCTCGGAGGCGGGTTGCCGGGATTCTGTAGCGGGAAACTTTAGGGCATTCACACCATTCCATCCCGGACAGTACAATGCCCCCCTTCCGAGTGACCTGCATATGAGGACAGTCCCAGTCCGTGCCCTCCTCTGGAAAGGGAGTAATACATGACCCCTTCATTGTAATCATCCACTTAGAAAGGAGCATGTGTTGTTTTTTTTAACTTCTTGTAATACTTTAATTCTGTATTTGTTTTTACAAATTCTGTAAACCTAGGATAGCTATTTCTCATAATGTCGTTTTTATAAGATGCAAGATGCAAGTAATGTCTTTCAGTAAATTAAACCTGTTTACTATTGTACTTTGTTATTGCACAATCCTGACTTAGCACGCAAGAACCACGTAACTACTGTTTTCAAAATTTAGAAAAGTACATTTGAGGACCTAACATTCTAAATGTACTAAGTGCCAAAAACAAATTTCTGAGATATTGATGAAAAACACACTACGATACGCATGTTGAGATACCTGCAACACCGTCTTTTGGCGCACGAATGAGTCACTTGCAATTGAGCTAGGAGGAAGAAAGTTTAGTAAGATATTTTCATATGGATTTTCCTCCCTTAGACTGAATAAAATGAAATTTGAAAAATTGGCACTTAGCCCATTTCGAATGTTAGGTCTTCATTTATCCCGCTGGCAGTTCTGTGTATATGGGAAGCTATTGTTATGTACCACTTTAAGCGTTACAGCGCATGCATTGTGTCCAGACACTCCCCCACTCTTCCTTCAGAGCTGTGCACGACATCGGCTGCCTACTTACGAATTATAGGGGAATGGATTTGCCTTTGCCTTCAACTCAGTAGACACATGCCCGACCTTCCCTTCTATTCCTATCCCCTTCACAGAAAAGTTGTTCCCCTATTGCATATCGCGAGCGTCTTGACAAAATGCAACAGCTGTACAAAACATTCAATCATGCACAACATTATTTACTCCAACACTATACAGCAAATATCCGCATCTTTTCTCATGTCTTATTAAATGTTAGTTACCAGATTCTTGCACTGAACCACAGAATCCATCCGTGAATTTCCTCATTGGTCGAAAATTACTCGTTTCAGATAAATCATTAGCCATTAATCGACAGAGCTTACCTAGGTATTGGGTTGCGGAGGCCGGATATTAGGATAATGCCAGCTTGTACTGCGATCGATTCTGAATATTCACTAATCTACTCTTTAAAGTAATCATATTTTCATCATGTATTGAAATTTCAAATTTATCAGTGAACGAACGTAAGTGCAGAATTTTGTAGTGCAGCAAGAATACCACTCTTAGTAGACACTGATTGTAAGTTGTAGGCGATGGAGCAGTGTTGTAAATTCCTTCAATTGATAACTTTAAGCCTTAAGCTCGGAGTTTGTTTGATGTGAGGACTTAATGTTATTCTATCCGGGTTTCAGACACGTTTGGAAACCGTAAGTAGCAGCATTCGAAATTAGTACACATGTAGACCGTAACTCGTTTCAAAGACGTCGGAGAGTATTAGAAAGATAAGCTCAGAGACTAATAAAAGTTGGGGGCATAATCGTGAACAGAACAAGGAGTCCTAGGACTGACAGTGATAGTGGAAAACCATGAAAAACAGATTCGAAGAGAAGCATAAATAAACTCGAGTCCACGAATATCGGCGCTTTCTCCTCACCGTTAGTTCTCCATTCTTCCCCCGTGCCAGACGTGGATGTCTTTTATTTTGGAACGGTTGCTTTGAACTTTGAACATAAAGAATGTTTCTAGTGGATTACAGTATTCAGTTTTTCTTTCACTTTCGAGAACACAGATTCTCGTGTGAGTCAGCATGAGAGTGGATGTCTTCCAGTAATTGGTGCCGTTGTGCAATACGTGGTGAAGATGGACAACTCGACTGTGTGTCTGCCTGTCTCTCAGAGTAAGTGAAATAGCTGAAGGGGCCTGGGTATTGATACCTGTACGATTAAAGCATTTCAGTACAACAGTTTAGTTCATTATTTCTAGGCTTTTAATGCTCAGAGTGGAATAAAAATTGGCATAGTTATACAAAAATCATTCAGTGATATAAAAGACAACTAATTAGATTCTTATCCAAGTGCAATAAAGAGGTCCTAACTGATAATCTGTTTTCCTACTTTGCTAAATGTACTGTACCCAAAATTTTAAGTGCGCATTACTTGCTACAATCTTCACTCGTATTTCCGGTATATTTTTGAAGTTACCAAGTAATGTATATTGTAAATTCTAAAGCAATATTTAGTTAAATATTTCACCGTTAGTGAAACAGATAGAAAAATGTAGGGGAGAGTCGGATAGTATCGGACAGTGCGTTTATTTCATCTACCACCATATGGTAGTAGCTGAATGACATGGTTACGTTTCTCTATGCGACATCACAGAAACGTAACCATGTCAATCAGGAACTATCATCGTGTGGTAGATGAAAGAAACTCACTGTCCGATATTACCCGATGTCCGATACTACCCGACTCTACCCTACTCTGACTAATAATTTTTTCCATTTTTTCAATGCATGTAATATAGTTTTGTTTTATTATGTGTGTGATATTCATAAACCTATAGGTCAGCGTTGTAGAACACAGGTTACAGAAAACACTGTAAAAATTTCATGTAAATAGATTCAGCAGTTCCACAGAAATTTGCACTTAAGTTTGAAAATTATTAGCTTTCAGAAAACTGTTAAGAAAAAAATATATATATGAATTACATGCGCCGCCATATTTAAAGAGACCATTTAATGGGCTTATCTTCAGACATATCTCCAAAATGTGTTATATTGCTTTAAAGAAGAATTTTTGTGCGTTTTTTTTTAAACAAAACATAAAATCGCTGTTTTTACTTCAAATCACTACCCAGTTTCTTCAAGGGGATTTGTACGTGAACTCATGGACGAATAAATATTAATTTCTGACATTTAAAACTGCAGATGGACAACAATTTACAGCCATAATTTGATGCAATATTTACAGTCATCATTTAGGAATATTTTAAAGTGTGAGACATGACTTTTAGACTCATAGTTTTTTTTATTCTCCGTCGCTGTTACCTGTATACTTTGGTGAAATGATTAGGAAACCTTGATTCCAGGATAAACAAAGTTAAATATTAAGTTATATAAACCATAATCTCTTACATAATTTTGCGTGCATAACCGGAATGGATTAACAATAAAGTGCTTTTGAAAGATTTCATTGGTTTGATTACTTTGCTTATATTTGAAGTGGTGTAGGGAGAGTTGGCATTGATGTTTGTAGTGTTTTGGCTTGAGGTTTACCTTGATTATAATCATATAATGTATTCGGCATTAGTATTTTCTTCGTTTCGATACTTTGTCGCCGGTACTGGATTGGGAATTATTTTCGCTTTGTTTTCTTTTCTTGCAAAGTCTCATATATTCTGCGCGACTGCTTCCTATAGACATTTTATCTATGCCTGACGTCGCATGCTTGCAGTTGTTAAGGTTATTGCGTCATGCTATCAGGATAGCAGTTGCGTAATTCAAACAAAAATGGTCTTATTCTTAAACCGCAATAGATAGAATGGTCCTATTCTTAAACAGCAATAGATAGATAAAAACGGATTGCATGTTTGAAAAGGTTGTATTTATTAACGTATTTCAGCTTTGCAATAATTAGCTATGTTATTGGTATAAGAATTTCAAGTGCTTTTACAGCAATTAAGAACTTAATTAGAGTGATTTTTTTATATTATTCAGGGAGGAGATGGGTGAAATTTTGACTATTTTTGGTCAAAAATTTGTTATTAATTTTATTGCTTAAAATTAATCTATAGACCCCAATGTATGTGTCTGCAAAGTGTCAGCCTCCTGTAATGCTTAGAACTGTCATTAATCACGCTATATTTAAATCGCTACGCTCTTTAAATGTCTAGCATGTATGCTTTAGAAGTGATTTTTCTCAAATTAAATTTTTTGCTCCTATAGGCCTATATTCAAAATCTAAGGGTTTCTACAATTTCTAAGCTATCAAGCTGAAAATTTTCCTCCATGTTTTATAAAGTATGGTTAACAAATTAGAGCATCAGATTTTTTATATTAATTACTTTTTAAGTTAAAAAATAATTTGTATAACAATAGGTACTAGAAAATTAAAAAAATTACTTTCCACAAAATAATAATGTTTTTCTCTATTCCAAGGATATATCTACAATATGGATCTTAGCGCTTTTCTAGGTACATCAAAGATACTGCAATTCGTTTCTTTCTAGTTCATATACTTAAAAACTTGTACGAGGAGATACACTTTGAAAATATGTCCCATTTAAAAAAAGGCATAACTCGGAAAATATCTGGATGACATGCCTGAAAATTTGTAGTCCATACCTGTGGAGTAACGGTTAGCGCATCTACCCGCGAAACCAGGTGGCCCGGGTTCGATTCCCGGTCGGGGCTAGTTACCTGGTTCAAGTTTTTTCCGGGGTTTTCCCCTCAGCCCAATATGAGCAAATTCTGAGTAACTTTCGGTGCTGGACCCCGGACTCATGTCACCGGCATTATCACCATCTCATTCAGACTTTAAATAATCTAATATTTTGATAAAGCGTCGTAAAATAATTTACTAAAATAAAAATATTTATCATGTGTGGAATATGTGTGCCAAAAATGAACCAGCTAGCTCAAAAACTACAGAAGTTGGACATTTCACTTATCTCCCTTAAATTATCTGAGATTGGTGAACAGTGAAAAAGTTCTGGACAGAAGAAGATATTAGATTATAGACGACAGTAAGATATATTGCTCGTGTGCAGATACTGAGAGGAAGGCAGAAAATAGGAAAATGCTGAATTTACAGTGAAAGATCTTCCTTTAGGCAGAAAACTATGAATGACCTATGATTGTTCCACGAAATACATACTTAAAATTTGTGTTTAAAAAGTACTATTATTGCTGTTTTATTAATGGGTGATAGGCTATAAGCAAAAAAAGGGAGGTTCTGGAAGTGTTCCTTTTATCATTGCACAAACTGTACTTATTAAAAGTTTTTAATGGAAGCATTTTCGCCTTGTTTCTTTTCACTTTCCAGAGAATTCCGTCACTAATATTCTAAGGACAGATTTATTATAAGTAGAAAATAATAATAATAATAATAATAATAATAATAATAATAATAATAATAATAATATCATAGCAAGGAAAGAGTCTACATTTTATAACAATCTCTTTGGGAGGTTATAGACTGCAACTTTTGATAATTAGGTAGAAGGTGTGGTTAATGTTAACGACCTGAATCTGTACAAGACGGAACGTTTTCAATTTCGTGACAAGAGTGTAAAGTACTGAGTTAGAGTAAATTAGGTATCATTAGGTTCGTTAAGCGCCCCTTCTTTTCTTATTTGTTGCAGGTTCGTACGTATACAAACACTAGTAGTGTCTCGAAAGATAGATTGTTCAGTGTTTTTCTTGCTTTCTTGCTCGCTTCGACTTGTAGCGAGAGTTCAAGGTTTCAGGGTTTAATAAGTCTTCCGTGTTTGTGTGTCGATAGTCTACTAATTAAAAACGAACTGTAAGTATCTAATCTCTAACGCATTTTGAACTTTATCGTGACGGTGAATTCATTAAACTCAGTGGATCTTAAGTACCTACTAAGTAACACGGAGAGGGCATTACAAGGTTCTCTTAATTATCTGAAGATAATTATAGGAATACTGAAAATGTATAAATATTAATAATGTCTTCGGATGTAAATAGGCCTATTGCAGTACTGAAAGATAGATGGTCGTTCGTTGTTTCGTGTTTGTTTACGTTATCTTTTGTTTTCAGTTGTCAGCGTAACGGAAACTTGTGTTCATTTGCTCAGATGTCGTCAATCAGGTTTGTCACAACCCGGAAATAGTATAACATTGTGTGGCCTACCTCAGTCTTGACTTAAATTTTCAATCTTCGAAACAATCTTCCTTGAATTCCTTTGTAGAAGTTTTGGGTATTAATGCCACTTCGTGAAAGGAATTGTACAAAGTTTTGCAAATTTTTATTGTACCCTGGGTAGTATTAATATTTTAATGAAGCGTAGACTGATGTAGCCTAGTATAGGCATAGTCTAGTATATAGTCACGAAGCTCAATATGTAATAAATATGCATCCATAGATAGTTGCTAACCACTAGGATCGCTACCATCGCCTCATTACAGACAATGCTAAATAGTACCCGTACAATCTATTGTTCCCAGCAACCTCACAACTCAAGCTTCGTGACTGTATATACTAGATTGTGGTATAGGTACAACGAATTTCAGTCATCCGCCTCTAAGTAAAGACGAAACAAATGGATTGTTGCGAAACGGGATGGTAGTTTCTTCTCGTAATTTGCATTTGTAAATTTACATTTTTTAAACGTTATTTTGAGGATAGATTGACAAAAATCAAAATGTATGCGTTTATATGCACCAAAAGCGTAACTATTCGCTAACCTCTGAAATGTGCATATTCTCGTATATCCACTAGTTACTGCAATGTTCGAACATGAGAGAGGCAGCCAAAACATTACAAACTTCGTCTTATTTCATATGAAAAACTAATCGCAAGATCTGTGCTAAAATCCTTAAGCAGTTACAACAAGAAGGAGTGGGGGTGAAAAACAGCGAATATTTTTATAACAAGGAGAAACAAACACGACAGGCCTCTTTCTGCAGAACGAACATCGACGAATATTGAACTTCGCCATGCTCAACCAACTTAAACCGAACATAGCGCCTGTAATGCACGACGCTAATATGCATTATAAAACCTTGTCGTTTGGTTGCAAATCTCATGAAACGTATTTAAATAATTGTAGTATATGATTTTGAACTAAGAAATAAAATATGAGGTTATGCTAAAATCCACCCCCCTATTAACACTACTACTTTGTAGTTTAATGAAAATAGAATTATTGCTACCATTCACAACCAATTACCTTTAGACTTGTGCCCTCACGTTTCTGTCATCCCCTTGTCCATAGAGGTACCGTTGTATTTAGATAGCTTGGCCGGTCATAAAATTACGCGCAGTAAACCATGGAAGTCCATTTGATACTGACAAGGAAAAAAAGGATGTGTACGGGTTAGTCGCTGTGCAACTCCTGTAGAGATCTCTTCTTTTCCTTGTGCAAGTGCATAATATACTAACTACTGCAAAAACATTAGTACCGTAAATGGAACCAATAAAGGTATTGTACTTTATTTATTTTGAATAGAGGAGTGAAAAGAAAAGACTGCATTCTGTTAAAGTTCACAATACATCGGGAACGACAACGGGAAGCGAAGGGCATGAAAGTGAGTTTTGGGTCACAATAAACCGAGAACGGAAACGGCTATGCATATCGATATGTGTGTCAATAACGATATGTAAAATCGACGCATTCTGATATTATTTGTATATACTATTGACCAATTGTCCTCATGGGGAAGAAATTTTCTCCTCAAATTTCGACCAGCGTATGGGACCGGTACCCACCCAGCATCATGATGCACTTGGGGAGCTACGATAGGTAGCGAACATCTGGTTCGCAAACCAGCTATAACGGCTGGGGCGATCATCGTGCTAACCACAAGATACCTCCATTCTTGTTGGATGATCATCCACCTCTGCTTCGGCATGTGGACGTGAGGCCAGCAGTCGACTGGTCGGTCTTGGCCCTTCACGGGATGTAGCGCCATGGATTTTTTTTTTTTTACTATTTGCCAATTGGGTTCTCTCATGAATACAAGCCAGCCTACATAAACACAGATTAACGAACTTCAAAGTTTATGACACAGAATATTTAAGAACTCAACTAACGTGGTAGTCTGGCCAGATATACACACACTTAGCATGTATTGAAAGTGATTCTGCTGAATTTATGAGTTAGAAACTATGTATGAAGAAAAATTATGTCACGGCCTCCTTGCTACAAAATACACGACAACCAAATAGCTTTGTGATAAGGATGACAATAGAAAGAACCTAGTAGGCTGTGATCGGATCCGAGAACGCCAACTTTGACGTTCCCATCCCCGGGCGCCGACAAGCTTCTCGTTAATTGTGAATGTTCACATTTAAATAACTGTTTTAATAATTTTTCCGTTCCCGGTTTATTGTGGACCAGTGTTTGGATAGCAGCGAGTGGAAAAACTGTGATCGCCCATGGAGTGCAAGTGCATAACCAATGTTTTTCAACGTAGCTGTAATTTACGTCAGAATGCAGGCAATTCTCCTTCTTCCTTCTCCTACCCAACAGAATATGCTGAGAAACTGATTCACTCCATCTTATCCCTATTCAAATGTTCCCGCGTAACACCGGCCAAGCTATATAAACACAACAGTACTTGTTCTAATCGTGCCTTGCACTTAGATATGGTGTGGATGTCCCGAAAGTATGATAGTTCTACCTTATATGGAGCTCAATGGCGTTTATACTTTTACTTCTGTGATTGTTCCTATATTTTTATGCTCGACCATGCCGAAATGTAGTAATTATACACCTGATAGTAGCCCTTTAATGCATCTCATTAAAGTACACCTATTTATTATAGTTCAGTTGTTCAGCCAATGAGAAATCACCATTGTACCATTATAAAACCGCAAGTATCGATTATTCTCGGATATGCAATCGAAAGACAATTAGCGAAACGTCACGGAGGCTGGAAATCCAATACTGTCGCAGAAGGTTATGTTCTGTTACTACAATTAGCGTTAATTGTAAATAATATTCAAATAAATTCAATTTGTCATCTCGTTTTTCAATTCTAAATCAATTTCCAGGTTATATCAATATTAATGTTCATGTTATTCTCTAGATTATATCAAGGTCAATGACATTCGTCCCTCAGAAAAAAATAAATACTTTAGCGTCTGCGCACATCTCACAATTTAGAAAGTCAGTTCCGCTCTTCACTTAGATAACTATAACATGAATACTTATGAATAATTTCAAGTTAGAAATATGGTCGAGCGTAAAAAGTCGTATGAAACTTGCCTATAATGGTAATTAAGACGCTCGTATGAAAATTATGAAACTCGCTTGCGCTCATTTCATAAACAAACATACTCGCGTCTTAATTACTACCATTATAGGCTCGTTGCATAATGTGCTATTACAGCTGTACAGATCTATTACAACTCAAAGGACAAAATGTGTACGCGATTTATAAACTGTGCGGCTCTTGAAATGTGTTTTGAATAGTGTTTTCAAGATAAAATTCCATCTATGTGGCAACATTTTAGTAACTGCGCTACCGTACTCCTGTGTAGCTTACAGAGAACATTACTTCAATTTCTCTGTCATTATATCATCAGTTTTTCATCACTCATTACGAGAAAAGAACGGCTAAAACAGAAAGCCTGTGGGCTGCAATACACACAAATCCCAATATTACATTTCCTTTGTACTTCGTGTGACGAGAGTTAAGAGCAAGAAGTTGACAGGCTTTTGTTACCTTGTCTACAAACACTTTTCTTGTAGCCACATTGAATATTGGCTCATTATTTCATAAACGTGACAGGAACACGTCAGAACTGCGAGACGAATTGTTTTGTTTTCAGCGTGTGGGATGTTGAAGTGGCGGACATGTGAGTACTACATTTTACCCAGCATCAGATGTACATTCTTTTTTAACATGCTGGGCAGACCGTACGTAGCCTTCAAAGTGAACTGCCCTCCAGCTAGATAATGTTGCAGACACGGGGACAAAGTTGTTATATTGCGAAACTTTTTTGGGGAGGTAGTTCATATCCCGGCCAGGGCCAGATCGATAGGCAATACACCCACGCGACTTGTTGAGCTAGAAATGCCGCCGACCGCCCTGTTCACAGAGTCTTTCTTCCTCGCAGGCAGGCAGTGAAGGCAAATTTACCTTCCCAGCTTCGATAGGAAATTTAGCTTCGGAACTTCTATGGTAAATTTACTTTGTCAACTTCGATGGCAAATTTACCTTCTCAACTTCGGCTACCTATTGCTAACTAAATTATTGTAGCTACGCTTTGGTCTTCTCATACGTTGCCTTACAGATTTCTCATCAGAGGAAGCCGACGGAATTACAGAGAATGTAGGCTAAAATATAAACAGTAGCCTACGTTGCCATAAGTACAGTCAAATGTCTGTATAACGAAATTTAGGGTGAATTAAGCACTGCAAAACAAGACAGCAGTTCGAGCATGTATTATAAAATGGTTGTGCTTTCAACACTGACATATTAAATGCTTAAGTAACAGTAATAGATATATAGCGCATACATTTTTATCTTTCGATGTTCGCGGAGGTAGAGCGGAAACAGCAGTGCACAGAGCAGGTGCACACATGCGAGAATGAAAGATAAAATGTATGTACCGGTCATTCATTTAGTGTTCTGCCCAAGGGCAGGTCTTTCACTGCAAACCCAGCTTTCTCCAATCTTTCCTATTTTGTGCCCTCTCTTCGTTTCCTCATACGATCCATATATCTCAATGTCGTCTATGATCTGATATCTTCTTCTACCCCGAACTCTTCTCCCGTTCACCATTCCTTTCAGTGCATCCTTGAGTAGGCAGGTTCTTCTCAGCCAGTGACCCAACCAATTCCTTTTCCTTTTCTTGATCAGTTTCAGCATCATTCTTTCTTCACCCACTCTCTCAAACACAGCTTCATTTCTTACTCTTTCTGTCCACGTTCCATCCTTCTCCATATCCACATTTCGAATGCTTCTATTCGCTTCTCTTCCCTTCATCGTATGTCCATGTTTCTGCCTCATACAATGCCACACTCCATACAAAGCACTTCACTAGTCTCTTCCTTAGTTCTTTTTCCAGAGGTCCGCAGAATATGCTCTTTGTTCTATTAATAGCTTCCTTGGCCACTGCTATCCTCCTTTTGACTCCCTGGCAGCAGCTCATGTTACTACCTATAGCACACCCCAAGTATTTGAAGCTGTCCACTTGCTCTACTGTCTCATTTAGAATTTGCAAGTTTATCTTCTGTTTTTTTTTCTTCCTATAACCATGCGTCCACACCTGTGGAGTAACGGTCAGCGCGTCTGGCCGCGAAACCAGGTGGCCCGGGTTCGATTCCCGGTCGGGGCAAGTTACCTGGTTGAGGTTTTTTCCGGGGTTTTCCCTCAACCCAATAAGAGCAAATGCTGGGTAACTTTCGGTGCTGGACCCCGGACTCATTTCACCGGCATTATCACTTTCATCTCATTCAAACGTTAAATAACCAAAGATGTTGATAAAGCATCGTAAAATAACCTACTAAAAAAATATAACCATGCTCTTCGTCTTATTTGCATTTATCTTCATCCCATACTGTTCACATACGTCATTTAGCTCCAATAGCATATCCTTTATTATCATTTCCTCTTCTGCTAACAACGCCATATCATCAGCAAATCTTACGCATTTCATTCTTCTTCCTCCTACTATCACTCCTCCCATGTTCTAAAAACAATTCTTTACTAAATCCTCCAAGTAGATGTTGAACAGGGTAGGTGATAAAGGACATCCTTCACGTACTCCTCCCAATTTCAATCCCTTCTGGCTTCTTCTCCTATCCTGACTTTCACTCGTTTCATATTTTAAAGATTAATGTACTGTATGATATTAATTTGTTATAATCTAACCTAACATAGGTGCTTACTTTATTACCCTATAAAAACAACAAAAGTGTCTGATATTAGCCGGTGCTAACTTTCCTTGGTAACAAAATAAATGCAGAGTTGTCTGTTTTGAGTTATAAGGACATTTCCATCCTGGAGGTATAGAAATTTCACACCTAACCTTGCGTTGAAATCTCCTAGAAACAGATACCGCAATGTCATGGGCATGCTATAAAATTCAAAATTGCGTAAATCTTAATAATAAGAGGCAAATGGATCATCCCGTATAGGTCACACAGTATGCGAAAGCAGGCCTGAGTGAAAGGATCAGACCTGGTTCGACCCTCTTAAAGCCAAGCCATTAATGTTCCGAGAGAAAAAAACATTTCTGATTTTGTCCACCAAAAGTATCACGTCTCACACCGAGGGTCGAACTCGATTTCGCGGAGTGACAGTAAGTTAGTTTGCGCATTCCATTTGATGGATAATATAGAAGTATTACCTGGGTCATGAATGAACAAAAAAAGCTCATGCCGCGCTGTAGCACCGAGCTACCGAAGAGGCGAGGAAAGTGATAGAATTTTTTTTTTCTTTTCGTATTGCGAAAGTTCTTTTTTGGTGAAAGGAAACGTTAGGAATTGATAATGACAGCATATGAATCGAAAGAGTGTTAAGAATTGAAACGTCAGAAATCTGTTCACAATATTAGTGAGCCTTTTACTACCTGCATCACACCATTCTTTACAATATGTCGATTCATGTTGCGTATTAGAAACTGCTTTGAGGCTTGCCGTTGACATCCCGTGAACAACTTCAATTAATGTGGTTCTCCATCTGTTACCCTCGGTCTGACTCGTATTTAGTTTGCTGTGATAATGAAATGTTATTTATATCAGTTTATATCCGTTCGCAGAAGTTTGAATTCGCTAAAATAGGTCTCATATTTCTTCACAGTTTCATCTTCCGTCAACTTCGTTGGTCTGTGTTCCCTCGGGGGTGCTAAGCAGTAATTAATGTGGAATAATTAATGTGCATAAAACGCACAAATGAAGTTTGGAGAGCTATTTTCTTAATTAATAGTCTGGAGAAATTCCATCACACTTAAGCTGCGACGTTTACGACAGCTGAAGAAGAACAAATTAATTTAAGTTTATAATGACGTCAGTCTGGTTTGTGTGAAAAGAATTATTGTTGTTGTGGAGGTCAGTGAGTCGACTCAGTACCGTTAGTTCGCTCATTCTCTTCCAGACTAATCAGTTATTTAACAGCACATTTTTTTTACCGCATCGGCTATTCATTGTCAACGAAATTGTTATACAGTGGAGGGCCCATACAGGGTGTCAATAAAGTCTCGGTCCCTGGTACGATATATTTTGTGTGTGTTTCCACTTTGCTGTAAATGTAGAGGTATCCAGTGTTTCGGAGCTGTATATATTCTGTCATGAGGAGACTGAGGATTAAGTCCTGTTGCTGAACGTTAGGTCATTGAATTCACTGCTACGCTCCCTCCGTCTTGTCGCTGTGTACAGACCAGAAATCTGGTATCTGGTCATCAGGGTAGGTAGGAAAGAGGCGACCTATCTGTTGAATCCGTTATCAGCATATGCCCTGGAGAATAATTGTTGGTAATGAAATAATGGGTCATACGGAACAGTTTTCCCTTTGCTTTCCCTGATAGAGCCGATACATAGCTCCGAAACGTTGGATCTCTCTACATCTATGACAGAGCAAACACCAAAAACTCTCGCAGGCATCTAGATAGAACATCGTAAAAGTTTCAAATCATAACAAAGTCTTAATCTGTTTGAAAGTAGTAATGTACGAATTTCAAATAACAATGTATATTCATTGCTATACTATGTACATCCTCTGACACGGAAAATGGTCGCTCTCCTGTAGCGTGAATATGTCTGTGTCGTTCGGATTAACTCGCAATTCTCCGTCAAAACGACAAAAATTAAGCATCGAGGATGAAATCAAGTGGTAGCAGCGACGTATTTGTATGTCAATAAACGACATATTCCCTACGAAGCCTTTATGACATAGCAATAGAGATATTTCTTCTCGTTACAAAGATCGGGCTTCGAAATCTATGTTAAATGGACGATTGTAAACACAGCGCACATGATGATTCCCGAGCTATTCTTAGGTGGGACTTAGTCTAAAAATATGAAGGTTAGAATTTATAAAACATTTATATTACCAGTTCTGTATGGTTGTGAAACTTGGACTCTCACTTTGAGAGAGGATTAGAGGTGCTCGAGAATAAGGTGCTTAAAATATTTGGGGCTAAGAGGGATGAAGTTGCAGAAGAATGGAGAAAGTTACGCAACGTAGAACTGCGCGCATTGTATTGTTCACCTAACATAATTAGGAACATTAAATCCAGACATTTGAGATGGGCAGGGCATGTAGCACGTATGGTTGAATCCAAAAATTCGTATAGTGTGTTAGTTGGGACACCTGAGGGGAAAAGACCTTTGGGTAGGCTGAGAAGTAGATGGGAGAATAATATTAAAATAGATTTGAGGGAAGTGGAATATGATGGTAGGGACTGGATTAATCTTACTTAAGTTAGGGACTAATGGAGGGCTTATGTGAAGGCGGCAGTGAACCTCCGGATTCTCTAAAAGCCATTTGATGTACGACGAATCAGAGACAAATCAATTTAAAATCGTCATAATCGAAAGAAAGACGATTTTTTTTTTCATTATAGTAGGAACTTCTGAAACAAAATTATATTCTATTCTGGACGGAAACCATAATAATGATCAATTAGTCCTATATAGTACATCCCTGGATAACCGATATTTTGATATGTTATTTCCAAAGATTGTAATTCTAAGTCAAAATCACTAAGATTAAGTCGAATCAGAGAACTTTATGCTATGTAGCTGTTCGGCTGCCTTGTTGAAGGCCTCCATGTTATCAGGGGTAACTGCCACTACTTTCTTTCTTTATAGTCGAATTCCATAGGCAATTCAAAATAGAGGAGCGGGTGACGCGGTCGAGGGGTTAAACATAGATTCATTCAAGTATTACTGCTTTGTAAATCGCTTTTTTTGTTCTAGCTGTAAATGTGTATACTTACTTACTTACTTATTTACTTACTTACTTACTTACTGGCTTTTAAGGAACCCGGAGATTCATTGCCGCCCTCACATAAACCCGTCATTGGTCCCTATTCTGAGCAAGATTAATCCAGTCTCTACCATCATACCCCACTTCCCTCAAATCCATTTTAATATTATCTTCCCATCTACCTCTCGGCCTCCCCAAAGGTCTTATTCCCTCCAGCCTCCCAACTAACACACTATATGCATTTCTGGTTTCGCCCATACGTGCTACATGCCCTGCCCATCTCAAACGTCTGGATTTTATGTTCCTAATTATGTCAGGTGAAGTATACAATGCGTGCAGTTCTGTGTTGTGTAACTTTCTCCATTCTCCTGTAACTTCATCCCTCTTAGCCCCAAATAATTTCCTAAGCACCTTATTCTCAAACACCCTTAACCTATGTTCCTCTCTCAGAGTGAGAGTCCAAGTTTCACAACCATACAGAACAACCGGTAATATAACTGTTTTATAAATTCTAACTTTCAGATTTTTTGACAGCAGACTGGATGATAAAATCTTCTCATGCATTTCCCATATTTATTCTGTGTTTAATTTCCTCCCGAGTATCATTTATATTTGTTACTGTTGCTCCCATGTATTTGAATTTTTCCATTTCTTCAAAGGCTAAATTTCCAATTTTTATATTTCCATGTAAATGTGTATCTTAGATTTTTTTCATTAGTGGTTGATTATTAGTTAGCAGAAATCTATCTGATTATTTAACCCACTGAATGAGTTTTCTCAAAGTCCCAGACGTAGCTAAATCACTATCTCACACCCAAAAACGGTAGTACACCCAATTTCATCAAAATTATTGGGCCCGTTTTCAATATACAATTCACAAATAAAGAAGAATTACTCGTTTAATAGTAGCCTGTTTGATTTCGCCACTCTGTAGTTCAGTATTGTGCAGTCACTTTGTTATATTATTTGTATTTGCAAACAATTTTTGAATATGTCCTGACGAGCTAATAATTTTCAAACAGTTGTTGATGTCTAATATTTGCAGTCATAAAGTGCAGTAGGTCTAATCCCGAATTTGTCATTATTTTATGGTGACTTACGCAGCATAAGTTACGAACTTTATTTTTTACCGTTTATGTAATTATTCCATGAAAGTAGAATTGAATCAGTGCCGATTTAAGGTTTCCGCGATATTCAGCCTGGTTCGTAGTATTTTGAGTTTTTACACGTTTGACATGCAACAATTCTGACCTGTGTATTAGTTCTGTCGTCAAGAAAGACAAAAAGAAAGGCGAACGTGCCTGTTAGGTCCGTTTCCAGAAGCTAGTCTCCAGAGCTTTGCAAATCATGTAAATCCTGTGGTGCGCACCATAGACTCTTGCATTTATTTTGTAGTCTGTTTCTTAGAGAAATCACAATTTTCAATATCTGTATTCCTATTACAGATTTTGTTCTTCCTACTTGTGATCACACGGATGCGTGAAATTCTCCTGGGGAAGATTTGTTGAACCGTAAATAGCGTCGCACCAGAGTCTGTAGCTTGACATGATTTCGAACCAATAATCTCTCTAGCACAACATTCTGTAGCCATGCCTTCTCTACAGTTAAAAGAGAAATACAGAATCCGTTCATAACCAAAGCATAATTTTCTGGTAGCAAACCGCAATATGCATTTTGTTCTCTAGACATTAAATATGAATTTTGAACACATCAGAACATATTAAATTACCGCAGCTGATTCAATTAAATTTGCACTAGCATCACAAAATTTACTCCCTACCCAACGCAAATCAATTTAGCAGCGATTCCCAACCGATGAACATAACAAGTTGATTAAATTTAAAGATGAACTGCTGAAAGTCGATTACGAGGCAGGAGGAAATAAACGGAGTTGCGGGTACTTGGGTGAGAGGTTGGTTTGGATATACTGTACTGTATATTGGAAGTGTTCCCCCGATATTTTATTTAACGCTCTCTCTGCTCCCCGTCTCTCTTTCTCTCTCTGTAAACTTTCATTCATATGGCATGTTAGCCACAGTTGTTGTTCACTGAGAGTTTACGTATGACGAATTTTTTCTTCTCTTCATTTCTTGTAATGTTCAACGACGAAAAATGTATACTGTATTGATTATCCCAGGTTTCTGCTTTGAACGATGTTCGTAATACAGGGTTAGTCCAAAATAAATAGACATTTTCAATGTTATATGAAAGAAAAACTATGTGTAAAGTCGAAATTTATTTTACTCTGTCAGTTTGAAGAACTGTAGTAATATCGATAAGACACACTGTTGGTATTACTGCGCTGATCGTTGCTCTGGCGCAGGCCTGCAGAACCCGTAAGTAGGGGAAATATGAGGTCAGCCTCACTCCGCTTCTACTGGGGATGATCGACTTCTGTGTAGAGTTATTGACATTCTTTGCGTATGGAAGGTTCATCAGTGGCGGCACTAATTTTCAAGAAGGATTCTAATAAAGTCAAGGTTTACGATTATGCTAGATTTTCTGTCGGTAGATTCTTTGAGATTTCTTTGCGTCTAACCTGCTTTAGATTTTCCAAAACTTTCCTCCTATCATCACCTACGGAAACATAAATTTGTAACTTTAAGTAATGAATCCTGAAATTAATACAAAATGTCTCTATTCATTTCAATTCAAAGTGAATACACCAATGATGTCTTTAATTTAACAGTATATAAAATAAATAATCAATAGCTATACTCGTACAGTTCGTAATAATGAACTTACCCGAAAGTTTGTCTATTCCATAATTCTTAATATGGGCTTTGTTGAAATGTCGTTTAATATTGAAATTACGAGTAGAAATAAATTGGATGGGATTTTCTTTCGTCTTCTTCAGCAACAAAATAATCATATTCCCATTTCCTTTGGAAATAGTATTTCTTCACCGGTTTAGATTTTGCCATGTTCCAGTTCTCTTCAAAATACAGTACGCGTATTGTGTATCTATCTCTCTATCTGTCTGTCTGTCTGTCTCTCTGTCTGCTGCCTGCCTGTCTGCCTGTCTGTCTGTCTCTATCTATCTATCTATCTATCTATCTATCTATCTATCTATCTATCTATCTATCTATCTATCTATCTATCTATCTATCTATCTATCTATCTATCTATCTATCTATCTATCTATCTATCTATCTATCTATCTATCTATCTATCTATCTATCTATCTATCTATCTATCTATCTATCTATCTATCTATCTATCTATCTATCTATCTATCTATCTATCTATCTATCTATCTATCTATCTATCTATCTATCTATCTATCTATCTATCTATCTATCTATCTATCTATCTATCTATCTATCTATCTATCTATCTATCTATCTATCTATCTATCTATCTATCTATCTATCTATCTATCTATCTATCTATCTATCTATCTATCTATCTATCTATCTATCTATCTATCTATCTATCTATCTATCTATCTATCTATCTATCTATCTATCTATCTATCTATCTATCGATCCATCTATTTATCTATTTATTTATTTGGCTGCAGTACGTTACAATGTTGAATGACAGCATTGACCTTCGGTCATATAGCTATCACTCACTTAGCAACATACAATTTATATATATATATATATATATATATATATATATATATATATATATATATACACACACACACACACACACACACACACACAAGACACACATAGGTAGACCTTCTTACTTTATGTCCACACATACATTTTAAAATTTATTTTACATGTCTTTTAACTTATTTATTTCCCTCATTCGTTTTTCTCTTACTTTGAAAAGATATGTTCCTAAGGATTTATCTGTTCACTTGTAATTCTTTATAGCGTATTGTGTACCTGCCGCCGCGAGAATGAATGTTGATATAGCCGAGCGCAACTAGAATCCTATCACCACACTGGTAGCAAAGGTGGATCAGGTAGAAGAGGTGCGAAGGTAGTCGCTCTGAGGAGCTACAGTTCTGCAGGTCTGCTCTGGCGCGAGCATAATAGCTAAAGTGACTATCTGTGATATCGGCATGTATTTTGCGCTGTAAAGTTGAGGAACTGCCTCAACTGCATAGGGAAGGGGAACTTTATCTTCCAACAGGATGACTGGCACTAGGGTGTTATAAATTGTCTGAACGAAACACGAAACACTTCCACAGCGTTGGATTGCCCATGCAACAGACGACAACCGCTTCTCTCGCACGTTGGCCACGAAGGAGCCCCGATTTCACACCGTGCGACTTTTTTGTTTGGGGATTTGTTTACTTCCCCTAATGATTTCGATGAGTTGAAATAACGCATCACGATTTCTGTGGCTAGTATCGATGCAGGTATGTTATACCGGCTTTGGGATGAACTAGACTGTCTTCTTGATGTGTACATTGTGACACAAAGAGCACGTATTGAACATTTGTTAGTCCCCTAAGTAAACTTGAAGAATTACTTTATAAAATAGTGTAAATTGATTCCTGATAACTTTAATAGTTTCGTATTTATGAAACATTGAAAGTGTTTGTTCCTTTTGTACCAGCCCTGTATTATTTTCTTTACTTCTTCAGATAACGTCTTTCGATTTCATCTGAAGAAAGGTCCATTTGATGCTGTTCAGTAGGCATATTTTGTTGTATTTCTCCTTCAGTATAGTACATACTGCAAACTTATTTTTGCTATTGACAACTTCAAGGGTTTTCAGGTCTCTTGATATAACTTTGTGTTTCCTTTCTATATAATTTTGTATTCCGTGTGCGATTTGTTATTTTCCCAGAGGAGGTGCGTGGCTCGCTTTTCAACTTCCATTCTCTACTTTTCCTCTGCCTAGCAACGAAAATCTTTATTCAGAGTTCTTTAAAAAAAAATCGTGTTTGTCATAATGTTACTGTTACGCAACAGTGGAAAGAATGTGTGCTGATGTGCTCTGAATGCAGAATCTCTCTCATCAATATATATCTTTACTTTAAAAACGCTTAACAGCTATGTAAAGACTGGAAATTCACCATGTTACAAATGGATCTATAAGGTATTGAATAAGATGTAATTTAATTGTATAACGTGTGTACGTCCAGAAACAAGTGTCGCTTAGTGCGGCGCCTGTAGATAATTGACATTGTCAATTAACAGCCCCCTTAGCGGTGATTCAACGCGTCAGCTTTCGGCAATAAAATCTCGCGACTTACACATTACATTATGGATGTAATTCATTGGCTTAGCTTATAATGAGTACTAGAAAAGTCTACTGCTGAAAACATATCACACTTTTTGTAGGATATCGTTATCCTACATATCATGGATGAAGAGTCGCTGTCCTAATGTGTGTTGTATTGCCACAGGCTGAACTGAACTGCACTGAACGGAATGGAATGAAGCTGTAGGCCCTTATGCTAATGCCTTAATGTGTTCTAATGCTGTAGAGTAACGGTTAGCATGTCTGACTGTGAAACGAGGGGGGCCAGGTTCAAATCCTGGTTGAGACTAGTTAGACCCTATCTTGTTGGATTTTCCCTCAACCAATTGAAGTAGAATTCCTTAACGTTGTAGGACCATAATGATCTGAGAATACAGATATTTCTGATTTATTTGGAAATAATAAAACAGGTGAGAACAGAAGAGAACAGACGTCCCAATTCTTGAAGTAAATGCCTTTATTATTATTATTATTATTATTATTATTATTATTATTATTATTATTATTATTATTATTATTATTATTATTATTATTATTATTATTTGGTTCTCATGACCTTTTGCGGACTCTGGCTTCATAAGTTTCCGATAGACAAATGAATGGACTGTGTGCACTATGACCCGTATGTCGTTTTTCTGAGAACTTTCGAACTATTTTACACGTACTTCATGTCTGTATTGCTACTGAACGAGCAGACGTTTTGAAGAGAATGTGATAATAAATGCATTGCTGATAAGACAATTGAAAGATTTGTTTATCATTTACCTTCCTAAGTTGTGTAACTTTTTAATTGCTTATC